>NC_138214.1:11083736-11199628 GCF_964194415.1 Vipera berus
CAAGGAGACTGAAAGTCATCCAGGATGTTTCAATAACAAACAGTCCTCAACTTACAACAGTTCATTTAGTGACCATTCAAAGTCACAATGGCGCTGAAAAAAGGGACTTAGGACCATTGTTCACACTTACAACTGTTGCAGCATCCCCCTGGTCACGTGATCAAAATTCAGAGGCTTGGCAACTGACTCATATTTATGACGGTTGCTGCGTCTCGGGATCATGTGATCCCCTTTTGCGACCTTCTGGCAAGCAACGTCAAGGGGGAAGTCAGATTTACTTAACAATCGTGTTCCTAACCTAACAACTGCAGTGATTCACTTAACAACTATGGCAAGAAAGATCATAAACTGGGGCAAAATTCTCTTAACAACTGCCTCACTTTGTGACAGAAATCTGTAGCTCATTCGTGGTGGTTAGTGGAGGATTACTTCTATTGGAGAGCCAATTTGAATGAAGAACTCTGTTCTCTATGTACCTTTAAACACTGCAGCCTACTCGCTCTCATTTTAAATAATCTTGGTTGTTTTTAGGCAGAGCAATTTTCAACACTTTAAATGTCACTAATCGGTGGAAGATATGTTTAAATTTTCCCCTGCTTTACAATAACAACTCTAGCAACAAGCCGTAGGAATCGACTCACTTCCCTCAGCGGTGTCAACTGAAACGCCTCAATTGTTTAAAACTTGCATAAAAGTATAAGTTACATTTGTCGAAGCCAGAAGGCCCACATGAAGGCTCAATCTGTATGCTGGTCAGCTGATGTATAGTCTGTTAAAGATATTGTGACAAATGCATTTATTTACGCATTGAAACCTTAACAGTAATTATGTGCAGGAAAAGGCAATGAGCAAATAACTCTTCATGTTATGATTGTATTGCCAGCACAGATTTGCCCTGTGGGAAGAAGGGAGGAGAGTTCAGAATAGAACATTGAACCATAGGGCTGGAAGGGACCTTGGGGGTCTTCTAGTCCAGCCCCCAGCTCAAGCAGGAGAACCTATACCCGTGGTGGCGAACCTATGGCACGGGTGCCAAAGGTGGCACGCAGAGCCCTCTTCAGCTGGGTTTTATAAAACCTTTTCGCTTTAGGCCTCCGCCGCCGTGTGCAAGGAAAAAAAAAAGATTCAATCAATCAATTTCAACTTCTCGCGGGAAAATAAAAGATCTCGCAAAGTTGGGATTGATTGATTGAATTTTTTAGTCCCACCCACTCTGCCGTTACCACCGCAGCCACGCCCACCCAAAGGGCCACGCCCACCCGGCACCCGATGATACATAAGTGGGTTTTGGGTTGCCGTTTGGGCACTCGGTCTCTAAAAGGTTCGCCATCACTGACCTATACCATCCCAGTCAAATGGTTGTCCAGTCTATTTTTGAAGCCCTCGAGCCATGGAGCACCCGCAACTCCAGGCTATTCCATTGTTCTCACTGTCAGAAAATTTCTCCTTACTTCTAGATTGAATCTCTCTTTTAACAAGCTTCTACCCATTCCTTCTTGTCCTGCTCTCTGGTGCTTTGGAGAACAAGTCAATCCTCCTCTTCTCTGCGACAGCCCCTCAAGTACTTGAAGACGGTTATCATGTTCTCCCAAGCCTTTTCTTCGCTAGTTAAGACACATAACTAGCTCCCTCAACTGTTCACCATACAGTTTAGTCTCCAGACCCCCCCCCCCAATCACCTTTGTTGTTCTTCTCTGCACACTTTCCAGGGTTTTAACATCCTTGTTTTTTTTCTTTACTACATGGATAGCATGGACATGGCACGGAGTGTAGCAAATACAACCTTTTAACATATTGGTTGTGCAAAAAAAGGTTTTTGGTAGCCTCATTAGGCTTTGTCTCACTTGTGCAATTGTCTGGGTCACGGGTGTTTGTTCTTCTAATTGCAATGTCAATTGCAATTTTAAAATCGCTTTTTAAAAATAAGTGTAGATTAGGGGAATACAGCGGCAGTTACTTTTGCTAGGAAAGGGCTGGATTTGTACGTGCTAATAAGCTAGAAGGCGGGTTTTGTTTTTTGTTTTTTTGTGTCATTTTAACATAGGATGTGAACGTGGCTGGGATGATTTATAAACCAGAGATTATGGGTTTGCCTGTCATAAGAACACACATGTATAAAATGCTCTGAGGTGTAGGAAGTGGTACAGATCTAACCACCGATATCTGTTACACGGCACTCTGGATTCGACCCGCCAAACTGCCGACCTTCTGATCGACAAGCTCAGTGTCCTAACAATTAGAAGAGCTAAACAAAAAGCAAGAGTGTGTACAAGGCTCCCTTTGATCCATGTCATAGTTCTTTTCCTTTGGGGGAGGGGAAAAGATTCTCTGGCTGGCACAACCAGGTCTTGAGGTTTGGTTTCGGTTTTAAAGGAGGGGACAGCAGGATGGCCCAGGGCCAAGGGGAGGCCTGCTGCCTTCGCAGAGGCTTTTGGGGTCAAGAGAGATTTTCACCTTTTACTATTTTCACTGTTTCATTTATTTTTAAGAAAAGTTTTCCACGGTAACAGAAGCTTACAGTAACATTGTAACCGGAAGCTTCAGGGAAAGTATGGATTGAGATCAGCAGCCACAGAAAGGGAACAAACAAACGGGAAGGGAAGGGAAGGGAGGGAGGGAAGATAGATGGATGGAAGGAAGCAAGGGAAGGGAGGGAGGGAAGGAAGAAAGGAAGGAGAAAAGAGTGGGAAGGAGGAAAAGAAGGATGGAAGGACTTGAATTGATTAAATTTATATGCCGCCCTTCTCCCAAGGACTCAGGGCGGCTCACAACAATACAAGTTAAAAAGATAAAATACAATTTTTTTTAAAAAAAAGAAGAATTAAACAACGAAGCAAAGACATAACAAGAGACCCAATAAAACCAAATGGAAAACTGCAGTCAATTCCAGGCCGGGTTGTTGAAAACATCCACGTCTTCAAGTCACGGCTGAAGATTTGCAAGGTTGCGGGGGGGGGAGGGGGGGGGCGGTTTCCGATGCCGGCTATCACCTGCCCGATCTGAGCCTTCGCCACTTGGTCCCGCCAAGGATGATGGCCTTGCAGTCCGAGGCTGCGGGGGTCAAAGGCAGGCGGCACGCCTTGCCCGGGCACCTGGCCGCCGCCCACCGCCCGCTCGCTCGCGGGCACCCGCTTGGGCTTTGGCAAGAGCCGGCCCGCCGCGCCCACCTGCCCGGTCCCCGGACATCCCTGGGGCGATCCCGCCTGGCCGCCCGGGGATTCCCCCTCCCTCCCTCCCTCCTCCACGCCCCCGCCGACCCCCCCCCCCGCCCTCCTTTGTTCGGGCCGCGCTGACGTCACCGCCACCGACGTCACCCCCGCTCGGTGTCCACGCAACCGCTGACGTCACGCCTCCCCGGGGGAGGGGTCCTCCCCGTCTCTCTCTCTCTCTCTCTCTCTCTCTCTCTCTCTTTTTTTTAACCCCTTCCCCGCCGGCGCCCTCCGCGAGAGAAGGGAGGGGGAATTCTCCCCTCGCCGCTGACGTCACGGGCGCCCCCTCCCCACCTCCAGACCCCGCCCCGGCCCAGCCCGGAGGCCGGCGCAGAGCAGAGCCGCCCCCGCTCGCCCGATCGCCGCCGCCGCCGCCGCAGAGCCGCCTGCCCGCCTCCCAGCCGGCCAGGCAGCCAGGCAGCCATGCGCCGCGCCGGAGCGCCCCCGTCGGCCGCCTAGCCCCGAGCGCCGTCCCCTCCGCTCGGGGAGGGGGCGAGCATGAGCAGCCGGCCCGGCTCGGAGGAGGAGGAGGAGGAGGCGGCAGCCGGGCGCAAGGCAGGACCCCCCCGCCGGCCCCGAGGGGCAGGAGCGCGCCGGCGGAGGAGGAGGAGGAGGAGGAGGAGGCGGAGGAGGCGGCGCCATGGTGCCCTTTGCGCCGCCCGAGGGCGCGGAGGAGCCGCCTGAGCCCGACGCGGAGCCCTTCTGCCCTCCGCCGCCGCCGCCGCCGCCGCCCCCGCCGCCCGAGATCGCCGCGGGAAGAGGAGGACGAGGAGGAGGCGGCGGCAGCAGCAGCAGCAGCAGCAGCAGTCCGGGCGGCGAGGTGAGCGGCGAGGAGGAAGAGGAGGAGGAGGAGGGCGGCCCCGGACGGGCGGGGAGAAGTTGGGGGGCCGCCGGGAGGGGCGCCGGGGAGACGAGGAGGAGGAGGAGGGTCCCAGCCTGGCTCTCCGCCGCCCCCCTCGTGGGGCTGGGGTCGCCGCCCCCGCCTCCTCTTCCGCAGCTGGCTCCCCTCCCCTCCCCGTTTCTTCCCCCGATCTTGGGGGTCGCTGTCCGTTCAGTCCCCGCCCCCCCCCTCCGAACTTTTCTTGATCCTTTTCTGAGCACCCCGAATCAGGTTCCCCCTTGCCTGGGACTCTTCGCAGCGCCGCATCCTCGGCTGGTCCCCGCCAGGGATGCGCGGGTGGTCCGATGCCGAGCCGGCGTCTTTCCCCGCCCCCCCCTTTTTTTAAAAAAAATCCCCGGTTTATATAGTGTCCTCGACACTAGAGAGCAGTCTGATGCGTTTCGGGGCTCTCCGGCCCCATAATGCCCACCCCACCATACTCCCAACTGAGCCATCGGAGTTATGGAGGGGATGCGATAGTCCCTTGTATTCCCTCCTTGTTTAAAAGCGCAGTCATTCTCCGGCTGCGAGTGGGCGAAGGTGCGGGGACATCAATGCCTCTAATCCCCAGCCAGGCTTCGGCTCTCATCTTCTTCTGACCTTTTTCTCCATTCTTTAGCCCAGTAAAGTCAGCTTCTCCTTCCGTCCTCATGTGAATGCAAAGCAGAAGGGGAGGCTGCCCTAATAATCTCCCCCCCCCACACACACACACCTTTTACTTGTCCTGATCCTATGAGAACTGAAGTTTATTTTATTTTTTTCCATATGTAAAACTTCTTTCTAACAGGATCAGCCCAGCCGAGTGAAACCAAGATAATCGTTTTTATTTTTATTTTTAAATCGATTCCACTTGTTCACCTTCTTTTTTCCTTCTTCATTTTTGCCTTTTGGTCTCCTCCTTCTTGGGTCTCCAAGATCTGGTCTTCAGTTTGCTTTCCTTCCTTGTCTTCCCCTTGGTTTAGATCCCTCCTTGGCAACTTTTAAGACTGGTGGACTTCAACTCCCAGAATCCCCCAGCCTGCATGGTTGAAGTCCACAGGTCTTAACCTTGCCAAGATTGGACGTCCCTGGTTTAGATTTCTTCTGCTCTAACTACCTTTGCTTGTCCTTTCCCCACCTTGATCAAGTCCTACCTGCCAAATAAACCAGAGTCTTCTAATTCACATTTTTAAGAACGTCACCGCCACCTCCAGTTTCTCCTGGAACTCACCCTAGATGAGGAGATGGTCCCAGGCCTGTAGGATTTATATATCTTTTTTTAATCTAGCTCCCCTCTCCAGGAACTAAATGTAAAAAAGGTTTGTCTGGCTCTTCAGTTCTTAGGAGAAAGAGGTCTTACACTGTTGGAGTGGCTGAACGTTAAGAACCCAAAATCCTGGAATGTTCATGCCTACCTTCTCATTCTGCAACACAGGAAGTCCTTGACTTACAATCATTTGTTTAGTGACCGTTCAAAGTCGCAATGGCACCAAAAAAAAAAAAAGGGACCGGTGACTGGTTTTCACACTTAATGACTATTGGAGTATCACAGTCACGCTTGCAACAGGCATGTATTTATTGTGATAGTTGCATGTCCCGGGCTCATGTCATTGTGTAACTTTGTAATTTTCCCAGCCGGCTTCTGACAAGCAAAGTCAATGGAAGATTTATTTATTTTTTAATTTTAATTCCATTTATATCCCGCCCTTCTTCGAAGACTCAGGGTGGCTTACAAGCTTAGCAGTAGCCTTCATTCTATGTATATGCCTGCTTATTAGGGCTTTCACACACACCCCAAGCGGCATTATTACAAAGTCAGCTTAATTGCCCCCAACAATCTGGGTCCTCATTTTACCTACCTCGGAAGGATGGAAGGCTGAGTCAACCTTGATTTGCTTAACGACTGCAATGATTCACTTAACAGCGGTGGCAAACGAAGATGCTAAAAGGTGGGGTGGAACTTGCTTAACAACTGTCTTGCTTAGCAATGGAAATGTTGGCTCAGTTGTAGTCAGAAATCAAAGGCTACCTGGAAAACTCAAGGTAGCCAAAACTGAAATAGAACTAGATTCTTTGTGACTGCTGCCATTACTTTTCTTTTGTTGGCTAATGTGGTTTTTCTAGATGCTGTTCTTTAGCATTCAGTCTACTTTACTTCAAAAAAATTAGGAGGAGGGAGAGAAAGAAAGAATCAAGAAGTCTATCCTTTTGTAGGGCCTTAGTATCTATTTAGCGTTATCCTGTGCTTAACAGAAATTACTATTTTCCTCACTACTTGTGTACCAATAAAACTTCTTTGCATTCCCGAAATTATTTCTAAAATATTTCAGAATGCTTAGAACGCCATACCCTGAATTGTTTCCTTTCTTAGTTTTTGAGGTTATGTTAAAGTGTCTGCCTTTGTCCTTGAGATGTGCCCTTTAAATAGTCCAAAACATTTCCAAAGGTCATCCGTGTTTCATTCATCAGCCCTGCGGGATAATCATAATATTTCATTTTAAAAATTGGAATTAGACTAGATCTTGTCCCTTGCTTCTTATAAGAGAAAACACAGTGTCCCGTCAGTGTTAGAACTAAAGTAGTGAATAAAATGCCTTTTTTTATAAGTTTGACACTGCAAACCTTCAAAGGCCATATGCATTTTTTTAAATGATGTCCATATTTTCCTTTCCCTCCCATGGAATCTAAAATAGTGTTTAGGATCCCGCAGGTGTGGTGATTTTATCTGGGTTATTTAGTTTCAGGAACTCTGCCCCGTCGCTTATTCTTAATCTGTTTCAAGTTCTGAAGTTTTCTCCAAACATTTAAACCAGATAAGAATCTCTGCTCGGGATTATACAGTTCATTACGTCATTGTGGGCTGAATAAGATGCAATAGGCAGAGTGGACTTATTGCAGGGGAGCCCAAACCATGGTTTCCTAACAGTACAGGGCTAGGTTGGCGAAACAGAGTCAGTTAGACAAACCAGATGTTGTAACCAGGAAATCTGGCAGGGCTGTTTGCTTGAATTGAGTGGTTTTGTCTTGCCATCTTGCAGGTCTGTAATTTATCTGCAGGAGGGTTCACGCGTCCTTAGGGGATGTAAGAACTGATGTGGTTACTGTTTCTAGCTAAGGAGAAGCAGGCAGCCTCAAGGGTTTGTTAATCATGGAAAACAAGCTGGTTGGATTCCCACAAGATGTTCTAGGGCAGTGATGGCAAACCTTTTAGAGACTGAGTGCCCCAAAACTGCCCCACCCTGCCCCATCCCCACCCCCCACTCCACCCAAAGGGCCACCCACCTCCTCTGCGGCCTGCTGCAGCAGATTGCTGAGGAGGCCCAGCAGCGCCATGGCGGCCATGCCCTCCATCCGCACCCTGCAGCATCATCTGCGTACGATGGGGCGCAAGGGCGCAGTCTTGCCCCCGTTGCCTGGCTGCCATGTCTTTGGCTGCGCTGCTCCACGTGGGCCATGCTCGGGGGTGACTCTCCTCCGGGGGGGGGTTTGCTGGTGAGGAGGGGGCTACAGGGGGAGGCGGGGCTGGGTGCTGCCTCTGGCACGCGTGCCACAGGTTCGCCGCCACTGTTCGAGGGTGAAACTTGTTTGCAAGCAAGCATGCAGAACGTCTGCATTCACAGGATGTCAGCAAGGGGCACTGGTTGGCAGTTTAGTTTAACTTTGGTAACAGCTTTTAATCAGAATGAGTTTTGTTCTCTTTTAGGTGGGTTAATTATAGCAGTCTGGGTCCCAGACACTACCAGAGGTTTCATTAAACAAACACACTGGTGGCATCAATTGCTGCCTGACTAGAGAGGGATTTATTTTCAAAGTTAGTCAGCAGTTTCATTATAAAAATAAGCTATGAGCTCAGCAATAATTTCTTTAATTATTGGTCAGTTTTCTTGGCATCGGACTATTTGTGCAATGGCCGTTGCTGGAATTGCAGTGTCTCTATAGAGTGAGTTGGGGAAATTTACACTGGGGAAATAACCCCATTCTACTCGAGACTGGTGTGGGAAATACCAAAATATTTGTGTTGCAGAAATGTCAAGGGAGGCAGCTTTTATTATATATACCGCATCTCCTTTTTTTTCTAGAATTGGGAGATGAGAGTCAGAAGTAAACTATTGCATTCATGGCCAGTTTACATGACATGTTCGTGAAAGATCTTATCCAAATACTGTTCTGAAAACTGGTTAGACTTGCCTCTGATTGCACTTCAAGGGTTTGTTTTTTCGGTTTTTTTTAAGATGCTAGTTTTGAAAGGTTCCTTGGAGAGGAAGTTTTACAATGAGTAACTGCAGTTTTATGAGGCAGAGATGTGAAGGAGGGAATACATTTTAATATTTGACTAGATAGTTCCAAATACAGCGTCGAGCTACAATGGTTTCTTGGAAGTAAGATACTGCTCCGTGGTGCTTAAGAAGAATGTAAGATTTTATAAGAAACGAGTCATTGCGTTTGGAACAAATTTTTTGTGCGGGGTTGTAGCCTTCGTATTTTATACGCTCTCTGTTTGTGTGGCCACAGAGTGCCGTTCCTGAGGACTGTAATTACCATGCTGTTCTCTTATTATAGATGTAGGTACTTTGAAATATTTCTATGATTGAATGCTTAAACAGGGCCTGTTGGCCTCCATAATTTTGGGAAACACTGTAGTGAAGTCTTATTATTTGTGTATCAACGCTGAAGATTAGTACTTTTACTTGAAATTGTTAAATTTAATCCCAGCAGGATCGGCAATACCGTACTTTTTTATGTTTATTCTCCAGGGTGATGAAAACATATGGTTAGGACGTTGTTTAGAAATTGTACGTTTGCTGATCCTCCTGTGAGGACCGTTTTCACTACAAACACGGTCTTTTTTTTTTTTACAATGAATTTTTATTAAGTTGAATTATGTTAAAAACGTAGCAGAAGCAAAAGTTAGAGAAATAAAACAAATGAAAGAGGAAAGTGCAGAGACAGAGAAAAATATATATAAAAATACAGTTCTTAAGGCTTTTTCGTACAAACTCTTGGTTAAGGGGGAACCCTACCACAATCCTCAGGGATTTGGAGAAAAACTGCTGGAGCTCCAAAGCAGGAGGAATGGGGGAGTCCTTGTCTTACAACAGTTCATTTAGTGACCGTTGAAATTTTAGAACATTGCTGCAAAAAGTGACTTAGGACCATTTTTCACACTTTACGACCGTTGTCGCATCCCCAGGGTCACGTGTTCGAAATTCAATCTGTTGGCAACTGACTCACATTTATGACGATTGGAGGGTTCCCGGGATCAGGCCTTATGTGACTTTCTGGCAAGCGAAGTAAGTTCATAAAACGAGGCAAAACTCACTTAGTAAATGTCTCGCTTAGCAACATAAATTTCGGGCTCAATTGTGGTCGTAAATTGGGGACTATCTGTACTGGGGTGGCGATCTTCTACCTGTCTTTTTCCGCCATCGTAAGCATGAGAGGTTATAGTTCAGAGTGGGGACATGAATTTCTCACCCACCTTATATAGGGCCTCTCCTCTTAGTGTTTCCTACCCCTTATTTTAACTTCAGTTTCCTGCCTGCTCATGCATTGGTTAATCAAAAGACACTAACTGCTAACTTGAGCGAGAAACTCCACTATTAGTTCATTTGATACCGAAATCAAACGTGCTTGGCTGCTGAGCAGAAATTTCTAGACTTGACGTTAAATGTTCAATGATTGAAGCAATGTCTCTGGGTTGATGCTTTGTAGCTTAGCCTGAAACGGTAACAACCATAAAAACAACAACAACAACAACTTTGCTTGCTTATACAATAACACTGTGAAATTGGCACCGTCCTCTTGTTTTCTGCAGCTATTCTGAGGCCCTTATACTGTACTACTAGTAGTATATGGCATGCATAGCAGCTGATCCATGAACAGTTTCTCTGGAAATAATCTGGATGCAAGAAGTAACATCTTTGAAATGTAGAACTGCTCGTAGAATCCGTCAGTGTCTTTTCTTGCTAGTACTTCTTAGTTCGTAAGCCTCTGGGTTTCTACATTACAACGTTTAGCTACTTGTCGTGCAGTATAGGTAGTCCTCAACTTATAACATTTCATTTAGTGACTGTTTGAAGTTACGACGACACTGGAAAAAAAGTGAATTAGGATCGTTTTTCACACTTACGACCCTGGCAGCATTTTCATGGTCAGGTGAATAAAATTCCGATGCTTGGCAAATGACTCATATTTATGACGGTCACAGCATCCCGGGGGGTGTCAGGTGGTCCCCTTTGGCGACCTTCTGACAAGCGAAGTAAATGGGGAAGCCAGATTTCATTTAACAGCCGTGTTACTGAGTTTAACAACTGCGGCGATTCACTTAACAGCTGGCAAGGTTGGGAAGGTTTTAAAATGGGGCAAAGCTCGCTGAGCAAATGTCTCGCTTAGCAACAGAAATTTGGGGCTCAAATTATGGTTGTAAGTTGAGGAGCACCTGTGTGTAGGCAAATGGTGTGCGCACACCAGAAATGTCTTTGCTACTAAGGTCATGAGGAACTCAGATGCCAGAATAATTACAACTTGCCTAAAATGAAATGATTCAGCCTAATCAAAAGGGGTGTTTGTTTAGGATGATGTTATTTGATTTGGAGAAGGCAAATATCATCACGCATCTGAGTTGAACCTTGCCCTTTGAGTTGCTTGTCAGTGCCTCTTTTGTGCATGTGCTCATTGCAGACTTTGTGCGAGAAGAAAGCATCTTTAGATGATCAATTTGGTACCCCAATTTGTTTTAGGATTGAAATCAATACTTTGTGTAGATTTTATTTTTTGCGAAGCCTCATTTCTAGATTGGTAGGTGACTGGATTTTTAGGGGAATATTCTCATCTTTGAAAATGAATGGAATACAGACTTCCTGTAATCATTGCTGGTATTAAATGTAGATCCATAACAAGTAGCAGTTACAAATCTGGGGAGGTTTGCTGATATGATGTAAAGTTCAGTTGGTTTCTTGGCTGTTAAAAGTTAGAGATTAATTAAAATATATTGCCTCATATAACTTACATTTAATTGGTGATCAGGTGTGGTGATGACCATCAATTTAAATAGTTGTTAAAAAGCTGTATTCGTGGGGAATTATGCTACCAAGTCCTTCTAATCATCTCTCCTTCTGCCCATTTTTCTTGCCATCCTGAGAATTTCTAAATTTGATAACCAAATCATAGGCAGCAGACAGAATAACAGAGTTGGAAGGGACTGTGAAGATCTTCTATCTAGTCCGACCCCCTACTCAGGCAGGAAACCTTATATCAGTTCAGATAGATGGTTGTCCAATCTCTTCTTAAAAACATCCAGTGTTGGAGCATTCACAACTTCTGGAGGCAGGTTGTTCCACTGGTTAATTGTTCTAACTGTCAGGAAATTTCTCCTTAGTTCTAGGTTGCTTCTCTCCTTGATTAGTTTCCATTTATTGCTTCTTCTCCTGCCTTCAGGTGCTTTGGAGACTAGCTTGATTCCCCTCTTCTTTGGGGCAGCCCCTGAGATATTGGAACATTGCTATCATGTCACCCCTAGTCCTTCTTTTCATTAAACTAGACATACCCAATTCCAGTAACCGTTCTTCATACGTTTTAGCCTCCAGTCCCCACAGTAACTGTGGCTGGCATCTTTGGAGGCCTGTTGTTCTGTTTACTTATATATGCCTGTGGAGCAACATTTTACATGTGGAAGACCTGTGTTTCTTTCTGAGTAATCATAGATGAAATCTGGACAATTATTTTACTTTGCTGGTGATTTATTTCTCCTTTCCAGTGTCAGAACACTGAAACGTGTAGTTGGAGGTAATAACAGAATCTTGAAAGCCTGTCAGAGTTTCTGTCTTATATCAAACAGAATCGAGACTCAGTTATCTTGAGTTTCTTTCTCACCTCTCTTCATTCCCAGGCCTATGTTGATTTTTACATAGCAATTCTTGCATTTCTTCTTCAATTTTATCTCCGTATAATGATTGCCATCTTTGGAATAAGCTGAGATAGAAAACTATGATTTGAAGGAAGCTTCAGATCCATACTTCTTTTATAAGTTCTCATTTTCTGAGAACTGATAAATAGTGAAGAATTGCAAGGTATGCAGATCTTGGAGAAGCACTGCAAAAGAGAGAAAGTGATTATGTTTGCAATCAAAAGGATGTATATCGTGGATCTTTTATTTGGTAAAAAGGATGATCATCAGGCAGACTACTCATGCTTTAACTACTAGTTCAAAGTACTTGCTGTTAATAATAATAATTCTTATAGCTGTTTAGGTTGCAACAAAAAAGTTACTTTCTCACACTTTCCTCCAATTTACAGAGTCTTCTTTATAGTCCAGACGAGTCTTTCTCAGCTTTGACAACTTTAATTCCCCATACTGGCTGGGAAATTCTGGGAGTTGAAGTCCACATATCTTAATGTTGCCAAAGTTGTTAATAATAATAATAATAATAATAATAATAATAATAATAATAATAATAATAATAATAATAATAATAATAATAATAATAATAATAATAATAAGAAGAAGAAGAAGAAGAAGAAGAAGAAGAAGAAGAAGAAGAAGAAGAAGAAGAAGAAGAAGAAGAAGAAGAAGAAGTTGGAAGGGACCTTGGAGGTCATCTAGTCCAACCCCCTGCTCAGGCAGGAATCCCCTATACCATTTCAGGCAAATGGCTGTCCAGTCTCTTCTTAAAAACCTCCAGTGTTGGAGCATTCACCACCTCTGGAGGCAGGTTGTTCCACTGGTTTATTTGGCTTATTCCCAAATAAGTGAGCGTCTCATTCAGGCTCATTCATCCAGTTGCAGGGAAAATAATAACAATAAATTTGGCAGTTTATTAAGGTGTTCTTCAGAAATAATGTAGGTACTTTTAATCTGTCATGAAATCTAGCGTATAGGTGGGAATGGAGGTTAGAGTAAACATTTTGCTTTAAAGAAAAATAATGAAACATGGATGCTTCAGATGTTATACAGTTGTCCACACCAAATAAAGTTTGAAACTATTTGGCTGGAGATATTTTTTTAAAAGATTTTATATAATTACTGACTATCTGAAAAGCAGATGTTTGCATCTGTACATAAATTTACACTGAGGGTATTACAGCAGAATACCATCACTCTAAATTTATGTACAGATGCAAACATCTGCTTACAGAGGAATATGTTCTTAATTAATGTTGCAAAACTCTTTCTTTTCATGTTACTGTTGGTCTAGTCTCATTCATTTTATGCTGACAAGAATTTTGCTGCAACTGTGTTTTTGGAACGGTTTGATAATGTCACGGTTAATAACTGGGGACGATCTGTTATGGCAGGAAAAGAATTCCTTGTACAATAGAATAGTTCATTAAAAAAACAGTCATGAAACATAAGAATTTGATTAAATTGCTACTGTTTGCAAGGCCGAGTTGAGTTGAAGCACGAGAAAAGGATTTACTTTTGGTGAAGGGTGATTTGCTGTAGTAGAGGGAAAGAGGGATTCTGGATCCATTCCTTCATCCCCAAACCAATTTCATTTGTTCTTTTATAACTGAACAGTCTTCAGAAATCAGGGTTTCATTGAAAAGAACAATCACACGATGGACTTTGCTTACAAGCACTGTTGGAGTTATTTAAACTTTTTTTTTTTTTTAAAAACACACTGAAAGTGTAAAAGAGCCAACTAATGTTACGTATTTTAACATTTTATTTTAGAAATTTACAAGGCTGACCAGGTCTACAACAACTCTAGATGGTGTACAGTGAAAACAAGCAAACCACAAAGCTTAAACTCTCAGATGTGAGAAAAAGAAGCAGCAACTAACGTCTAGCGCAGGGGTCTTCAAACGTGGCCCTTTTATGACTTGTGGACTTCAACTCCCAGAATTCCTCAGTCAGTGTGCCTGGCTGAGGAATTCTGGGAGTTGAAGTCCACAAGTCATAAAAGGGCCAAGTCTGAAGACCCCTGGTCTAGCGAATACACAGGGTCCATCACCCACTCTCACCTAGGGCTCCAAGAAAGAGCCAGGTTTTTTCCCAGCTCTTGAACACAGCCAGGGTGAAGAAACCTGTCTCGGGAGGTGAGGCTGATCTTAGGCTGACCTTAATAAAGACTTGATCCATTGAGATCTCAAGAGGGACGGTGTTCCAGAATGCAGGTGCTACACTAGTTCTATCCAGTGATATTGTTGAGTGCGGATAGGATCTTGGAGCACGACAACTCCACACATCCCAAAGGTGCTTTTTCACAAGGCAACTGGACTTTCTTGTTTGTCTTTGAAGGGAGTTTCGCTTCTCATCCAAGAAGCCTCTTCAGCTCTGATGAGAAGCGAGACATCTTCAAAGAAAAACAAGAAAGTCCACTTGTTATAGTTATCCTTTGGGATAACTACGATAGATAGATAGATAGATAGATAGATAGATAGATAGATAGATAGATAGATAGATAGATAGATAGATAGATGAATGATAGATAACCTTTATTGTCATTTTTTTTTACTGTGGGCACAACAGCACACACCAAAAATGAAATTTAGTTGCCCGCTCTCAAAGTGAACACATACATAACATACACCTAAACATACTTTAAGGGACGCGGTGGCTCAAGTGGGTTAGGACTCTGAGCTTGTCGATCTGAAGGTCGGCAGTTTGGTGGGTCGAATCCCGAGTGCCGCGTAGCAGAGTGAGCGCCTGTTACTCGTCCCAGCTTCTGCCAACCTAGCAGTTCGAAAGCACGTAAAAATGCAAGTAGAAAAATAGGGACCACTCCGGTGGGAAGGTAACAGCGTTCCGTGCGCCTTTGGCGTCTAGTCATGCCGGCCACATGACCACAGAGACATTCTCAGACAGGCGCTGGCTCTTCAGCTTTGAAATGGAGATGGGCACCGGCCCCTAGAGTTGGAAACGACTAGCACGCATGTGCGGGGGAACCTTTACCTTTTACCTTAAACATACTATATGCAACATATCTATAGACCTTTACCCCTACATATACTTAACATATAAATAATTAAACACTGCCCATCTTGAATATACAACAGAAGGAGGAAGCTTCAGGATGACCTGGATGACTGAGAATCTCCATAGAAACTCCACACTTCGTACAGAGCAAGTAGGAGCCACAGAAGTCAGAAGGTCTACTAGATAATCAGACCCTGTGCTTTATAGCCAGCACCTTGAATTGCACCTGGAAGCTAATCAAAAGCTAAAGCATCTCACAGAGCAAAAATGTTATGTGGGCTTGGTAAGATATCTCCAGGGAGATTCTCAGTCATCTGGGTCACGGTTGTCCCAAAGGTGCTTTTTCAAAAGGCAACCAGACTTTCTTTGTTTTTGTTTCAAGACATTTTGCTTCTCATCCAAGAAGCTTCTTCAGTTGTCTTCATGAACTGAAAAAAAACAACCAACTGTCTTGGATGAGAAGTGAAACATCTTCAAGCAAAAATAAAGAAAGTCCAGTTGCATTTTGAAAAAGGACCTTCGGGGCCTGATGAGATACACACCCCTAACTGCCCAGTTTGCTGCATTCTAGACTGCATTCTAGAGCTTCTGATTGTCTCTCAAGGGCTGCTTCATGTAGCTCATTGCTTTCTTAGTCGCACTTCCCTCTAAAGGGTTTTGGATGTACAGAGGTTCTGTCAATATTAAATTCAATTCAAGGCCATTACTGTTAAAAGAATCTGGTCCATCATGGCACACAATACCTAAGAATATCAAATGAGAAGCTAGAGGAGAAACGCGAAACCTTCAGTGCTGTTCTTCGTAATACTGAGGCCGAGTAATACGTGCGCAGAGTGCATGAAATTTTCCCCTCACCCCTTAGTCCCATGGTGGCGAACCTATGGCACGGGTGCCACAGGGGGCACACGGAGCCATCTCTGTGGGCATGCATGCCGTCGCCCCAGTCCTGGGCCTTCAGCTGGGTTTTATAAAACCTTTTCGCTTTAGGCCTCCGCCGCCATGTACCCCCCCAAAAAAGGTTCAATTAATCAATTTCAACTTCTCGTGGGGGAAAAAAAAGTTCTCACAAAGTTGGAATTGATTGATTGAACTTTTTAGTCCCACCCAGTCTGCAGCTACCATTGCAGCCACGCCCACCCAATGGGCCACGCCCACCCAAAGGGCCACGCCCACCCAGCACCCGATGATACATAAGTGGGTTTTGGGTTGCAGTTTGGGCACTCGGTCTCTAAAAGGTTCTCCATCACTGCCTTAGTCCATCTTTGGTGAGTCCACTCCATCCTTGCGTTTTCTGTTTACCCCCATCTAGGCTGGGATGGAAACATGTGCTGACCACATTTGGATCTTGGCCACTGTTTCAGCAGATGTGAGTAGCAATGCGTCATGGAAGTGCCGTGGTGAAGGGATCAAAGTTCTCACTAGTAGAAGGGATTTTGTGCAACGCTTAACAAACAACGCGGCACTATGGGCTATTTATTTCTGATCAGAATTCAGATGCTGGCTTCTTAGTGGATTGAGAGAAGAATATTTTATCTATTCCTTTTCTGCACACCTGCTCCTCCTTTAAAATCTGCTCTAGAGATCTTTTTGTCTAAGAAACACAAAATATTGGCAACAACCTACGCTGCGTTTCCTAAAAAAAGATAACGGTGGCCTCTTCTTTAAAAACAAAAATTCAAGAGAGGCACAAAATCTTCTGTTGTGCTTGGTTCCTGCTGTTTCCCTCTCTTGTGCCCTGTCCTTTTGCACTTTGCAACATTAGAAACTGCCTCTTTGTTCCCAAACTTGCTTGCTGTGTGTCAGAAAATTGAGTTAGAATAATTTCATAACCAAATATAATGAAGTGACAAAAAAACCAGATGGACCCACAGAAAATAAATAAGTGGATAAATAGATGAGTAGGTAAATAGGTAAATATGAATAAATAATAGAGGTTGTTTAAGGCTTATCAGATCATCATTAACCAGTGGAACAACCTGCCTCCAGAAGCGGTGAGTGCTCCAACACTGAAAGTTTTTAAGAAGAGACTGGACAGCCATTCGTCTAAAATGGTATAAGGATTTCTGCCTGAGCAGGGAGTTGGACTAGATGACCTCCAAGGTCTCTTCCAACATCATCATCATCATCATCATCATCATCATCATCATCATCATCATCATCATCATCTGCCAATGACTTCCACTCACTGATAACCAGATGAAAGCACCTAAAAATACCCATGGGTTATTTTAGCTTTGCATTTCTTATTAACCAGGGTGAGCATCATAGGCAAAGAAAAGTAATGTACCAACAGCTCAAACAACCAGTACCTAGAAAAGAACAGAATAACAGAGTTGGAAGGGACCTTGGAGGTCTTCTAGTCCAATATCCTGCTCAGGCAGAAAGCCTTATATCATTTCAGACAAATGGTTGTCCAGTCTCTTCTTAAAAACCTTCAGTGTTGGAGCATTCACAATTTCTGGAGGCAAGTCGTTCCAAAGGTTCATTGTTCTCACTTGAGTTCTACGTTGCTTCTCTCCTTGATTAGTTTTCATGGGTTGCTTCTTCTCCTGCCTTTAGGTATTTTTGGAGAATAGATTGATCCCTCCTTCTTTGTGGCAGCCCCTCAAATATTGGAACGCTGCTGTCATGTCATCTCCAGTCCTTCTCTTCATTAAACTAGACATACGCGATTCCTGCAATCGTTCTTTGTATGTTTTAGCCTCCAGTCCCCTAATCATCTTTGTTGCTCTTCTCTGTGCTCTTTCTAGAATCTCAACACTTATTTTACATTGGGTCTGAGAAGGCCAGTGATTGTCTTGTTGATGCTCACTTAACTGTAAGTTTTGACTGATGTACTGTATTATGTGAATATAATATCTTACCGAGACTCTCCTTGATTGGTTTCCACCATTGGTTCTTGTCCTGCCTTCAGGTGCTTTGGAGAATAGCTTGACTCCCTCTTCTTTGTGGAAGCCCCTCAAATATTGGAACACTCCTATCATGACCCCCCTCGTCCTTCTCTTTATTAAACTGGAAGATCTTGTTCTGCTTTAACCATGAAAGCTGTCTTTGGTGACTCCCCAGTCATCAAGCGACAGTGAGTTCTAGCCCCATCTTAGCCATGAAAACCAGTTGGGCCAGACTTTCTCTTTGTTCCTCCCTCCCTCCCTCCCTCTCTCTCTCTCTCTGTCTCTCTCCATCTCTCCCCCCTCTCATTATGGGGAAAATGGGAGGAAGAAAGGGTGTTGGATATGTTTGTTGCCTTGAGTTATTTGTAAAAATAATAATAATAATAAAGGCGGGTTAATAATAAATAAATAATGTCCTGTTTCATTTTGTGGACGACACTCAGAACTTGGTGGCAGAGAGCTGATGACTCCTGTTGCTTTAATAATCCAGAAAGCCATTTCTTTGCATGTGGTAATGGGTGTGTGCAGATACGTGACCATGTTGTAGGATGGGAGAGTGGATGAACTTGAGTTGTTGCTGAATTGTATGATAATTCCTCTAGCAAAATGAATAATTATCCTTGCGTCCTTTATTGGGGTTTTTTTGGGTTTTTTTAATGAACATAATCGACATGTTAGGACAAGAGCAGACTGACGTTTTTAAAGTTCACCTTTAGCAGCAAATTTAGCAGCTTCATCGTAAGGGGAAAAAAGGCTGAAAAAGATGATTTAGCTTGGTATGGCTTTTCATTAAATGGGGCCAATTGTTTAAAATTAGATTGAGAAGGAAATCTCATGAGCAGTCTGTCTGAAGTAACAAGTCTTTTAGCAGTTGATGCTGTTTCACTTGATTTTTTTAAAAAAAGAACTTAACACCTTAACCCACTAGATTAATTTGGCATTTCCACTTTTACTTCATCCTCTTTAAGTACTCAAATACAATCCAAGGGATGGTTTCATTTTCAAAACCAGAATATTGGCTAACAATCATTTCAAATCCCTCACTAGCTTTTCTATATTTTCTGAAAAAGCATAAAACGCAGTGAGTGCTAATACAAAAATAAAAACACATTTTTTTTCTGTCTTGTTGTATTGCCAAGAAACACTATCAGAGTTTTCTGGTTATTCTCATCTTAGAACAGATGTTTGGCTAGCCATGGTTTGTACTTCTGTTGCTTTATAAACATCTGAGAACATTAAGCATAAATATTCCTTGTATGTTTTGAAAGCACGTATGGCTGACTTGAGCATATCTGCCCTGTTGCCTATTGTTAATATTCTGTTGCTATCAACATGTGGACTTTACCAAGTTGATTGAGGAGCATATTTCATTTAAAATTGCAGTTGCTTTTAATATTACTTCCTGAAAAAAAAAGGATGGTACAAACCGATAGACTGAAAGGAAACTGCAATTATCAATGACTTTTTCCTCAAAATAGCATCTTGGGGAAAATTTTTAACTCTTTCCATTTTCCTGTCCATTGTGCTTCTCCCAATCTTTCAGTTTGGGGAGGGAATTTGAAACAGCACTCTTAATCACATCGATAACCAGGCAGAAAAAGTCCACCCCTTTAGTAAATTTGTAGTGGGGAGCGTAGGATGTCCACAAAACACCCATTTCACTTACAGGAATATACTGTTCTAAACAGATAAGGCCAAGGCCAAAACCAACCCAAAATGTGATTAGGGTAGATTCCTAACCAGTTCTTCGCTCAGTGGCACAGGATACAACTGTAACTGAGCCTCTAATTGTGGCTATAAGTGATGGGGGCCACCAGGTGACCATGATTGATTTTACAACCATTTTTTCCCAGCCATTGTTAAGCAAATGTGGCAATTGTTGAACGAACGTGACAGTCTTTAAAGAAGTCAATTTTCCCAATGGGTGTTTTTCCGCCCCGCCCCCCCCAGACAGTAGGCAAAAAACATTTAAAAAAACGAGGGCACATGGCTGCAGGATTTTGCAAACAGCCATAAATGAATGCAATCACGTGATTGCGGGACATGTATATGTGGCTATCAGAACTTCAAAAGCAGGTCGTATGTAGCTCTGGGGAGGTCTGTCATAACTTTGAAGAGTTGCTAAACAAGAACGACCTATGACAACTTTCTGGCCCAGTGCTTAAGTTATTTTGGATTAGCTCATGTTTCTACCTAAAATAAGGGCCATTTGGAGAATTGTGCAACAGCTTTCTCAATGTCTTTTCGGTCACACTGTTAACAACTCATGACGCCTCTTTATTTTGTAGCTGAATGGCATTAAAATGGTGGACGAACCTATGGAGGAGGGAGAACCATATTGCTGTAATGTAAGTACATTTGGGGATATTCCTCATGATAGGAACATCTGTTGAAGTCTTTTAAAATAGCTTTATACCGTATGCCAGTGAGGGTGAACCTTTCAGAGACCGAGTGTCCAAAGTACAACCCCAAACCCACTTATGTATCGTCGGGTGCCCGGTGGCCGTGGCCCTTTGTGTGGGTGTGGCCCATTGGGTGGGCGTGGCTGCAGTGGTAACGGCAGACTGGATGGGGCTAAAAAGTTCAATCAATCAATTCCAACTTTGCGAGATCTTTTTTTCCCCGCGAGAAGTTGAAATTGATTGATTGATTGAACCTTTTTTTTGCACACGGCAGTGGAGGCCTAAAGCGAAAAGATTTTATAAAACCCAGCTGAAGGCCAAGGAGTGGGGCAGCAGCATATGTGCCCACAGAGAGGGCTCTGCGTGCCACCTGTCGCACCCATGCCATAGGTTCGCCACCACGGCTATATGCAGAGCCTGTTGGGTATAGTCATCAAGACATCAGGCTAAATACCAGGAGATTGTGAGTTCTAGCCCTCTAGGTGACCGTGGGCCAGTTACTTTTTTTTCCAGTCCTAAGAAAGAAGCAATTGCAAATCACTTCTGGGGAAAAAACGGCCAAAAAAACTGCAGGGATTATTCAGGCAGTCTATAAGAATTGGACCAGATTGAATGCAAGGAAACCAAATTATAAAGAGGTGCAAAGAGTAGTCAAACAAAATTTTCCTTGCTTCTTCATCAGGGAAAATTTAGTTTGCCTAGCTGTATTTTTTAAAATAATTACATACTTTCAAGATGTAAGTCTGCATTTTTTAAAATAATAATAATAATAATAATAATAATAATAATAATAATAATAATAATAATAATAATAATAATAATAATAATAATAATAATAATAATAATAATAATAATAATAATAATAATAATAATAATAAATCTAATTCTATAAGAATTGCATCCGGAGCTCCTGCTTGTTTGAAGCAGGAAAAAATGGTAGCTAACGGAATGCTGTAGTCTGAACATGCAACTGAATTTTTTGCAAATCTCAAGTTTTTGATTCAAAGGGATAAAGATGCCCTAAAGTCAAACTTGATTCTTTGTGGTTATATCCATGCAATTTTCTTGACGTTCCCAAGAGAAGTGGTTTGCCATTGCTTTTCTCTGAGATTCTTTTTTTCTATTTTCCAATCTAGCCAGTTGCCTTGGAATTCCCATCTTAATTCTCACAGTCAAGAACTAACCAGGCTTGATCGCGGATTCATTCCTGAGATCAGTTAGGGCTAGCTGCATGCTGCCATCTGCTGAGCCCAGCAGTGGAAAACAACATTGAAAACTAAGTTTGCAAAAATGACTCGTTTGCAGAAACATTTCTCCTTTCCTGCTTGGAGAAAGTTGTGGGGAGGAATTGCGTTTGATACATTATCAACTTATTACTGTTCACACACTGCAGGATTCTAAGAAATTCATAGGATGGCTAATTACGGAAGGAAAAAAGAAAAGAATCCAAAAGAAATGTGGAAATTCTCCATGGATTCTAATGCTTATGCTGGAAGAATCTCTCCCACTCATTCCCAACAAATTACATTGTCCCTAACATGAGAACTAACGTTCTAACCATTTAGTGAGTCTCATTAGTAAATGTTTTGGCTGTTAATTAAAGAGAAACTTTTGGCCAAGGATCTTTATTTGTTCCATGGTTTGTGTTACTCCCCAAAATTGCCACACAGAGGAATGCGTCCACGTAAATTAGAATTGATAAGATGATTAATTCAGGAGATTGATGGCATTTTTCTTATTAGACAAGCTTCTTTTTAAATATTAGCTGCACAAGGTCTGGGAGCTGGAAAATATAGCACCTCAAGAGACGGTGAATTCAATCCTAGGTAGCGCAAAAAGAAAATATCTGCTGTGAACTCTGCGTAGGCATAAGGAAGGGCATCCAGCCAGTAAATGCTCAGCCCCATTCAGTCGCTCCGACTCCACCCTGATGTTACAGGTTTACAGGGTTGTTAAAAGAAAAAAAAATGAATGTGGCTTATAGTAATGTTCTAATTGGTCTTGAGAATGTTTAAACATGTTGAAATGATAACTGCAGTAGTTAATAGTCAATATTAAGAATAGATTTAGGTAAAGCTGAAGCATACTAATATTTATAATATTAATTAACACTGCTAATTAGTGACATTCACTAGTTTTGATGAAATCATAAATTTGCTGGAGATAGTATATTAACTTTAAAATATGCTTATTATATTATTGTAATGCTGTATTAATAATGCAGTAAAATAATAGAATATAATAAGGTTTTACTACATTATTGAAACTATTGTATTCATAAAAATAAAAACAAAAGTCTTGGGATTTTAATTAACTATAATATAATATTACATTTTTTTTCATGCCATTAGATATTTCTGCTCAATTCTATTGGACAGAAATTATACCACACATCACTGCTTAAATCCAGTCACGGTAGTATGGATGGAACAGAACACAGATGAACCCATCTCATCAGTGTAGAACTGAAAAGTCGAATCGAGAAAGAAGGAAATAAATAAATATCGTAAAATGGTTTTACTTAAGCTGGATCTTGTGACATTGCTGAATCGTCTAATCCAGAGGTCCCCAACCTTTTGGGCACCAGGGACTGGTTGTGTGGAGAGAGCTTTTTCCGCGGACCGGAGGGGTGTGGTTTTGTGTGCTGCCTGCATCCCCACAGATGGGTTTTTGTTTGTTTGTGCAGACCAGTTGCTGGCATGCCACAGCCCGGTACTGGTCCACAGACCAGGGGTTGGGGACCCCTGGCCTAATGTATGCTACTGATGTTCCAGATTTTAACCTCTAATTAAAGCACTGTTGTGGAAAAGCTAAAAGAATTAAGGTGTTAGGAGATCAAATGAATAGGTGAAGATAGGTCCCTGAGAAATGAAGGACACACAGGCGGGCATCATCAAGCATAGCAACAATTTATATACTTGCATATGATATTAGGCCATCAGTGCGTGATGGTATCATAATGTGCATGCCAACATTTCGCTGTTATTGTAGTTAGGAGATTGGGCTGCAAGAAACAAGAAGAAAGTGAACATGCAGATGTTTGGAAGATGTTAGGCCAAAATTGAAGAAACTTGAAGCTGATGAAGCATTATGCAGTTGTACAAACACATGTTTTCGTTCTCCTGTTCTGTTACATGTGTAACTGCTGCCCACTCTTAACAGCTGTTGAATTTCCAAATTCTGTTCAAAATCTTTTTTTTTGGTTTGTTTGTTCCATTATGTGGCTACTGCTCAGTATTTAGAATACTGAATTCTAAATACACTGGAAGTACTGTAGCATTTCAGATCCTTCAGTTGTGTGAGGTCTACGATGACTCAGCCAGCAAGTGTTCCGATTATGGTAATAAGAGAGTATAACATCATTTCTACTGACAGTGGCATTCAAAAGCGTTGTTTTCTTAAGTTCTTATTTAATTACTATTGTGTCAGTTTCCACAGAAACCCGTTCTCCTGTCAAATCCGGGTTACTTTAGATCACTTTTAAACATAGAAACAGATGAACTGCTAAGATCAGTTCATGCAAACAATATTTGTTTTTTTTTAAAAACAAAACCAGTGAAAAGCAGCATCATGGGGTGTTGGATACTGGAACTTCATTTATTTTTGTCTTTGTGCGACTAGGCAACATGGATTCTACTTTTAACTGCTTTTTTGTTGGAAAGGGGTAGCTTTTTATTGCACCCAAGCCTAGTGCTAAGATGCTTTCTAGTATCACCTGAACAAAATATAGCAGTGTTCCAATATTTGAGGGGTTGCCACAAAGAAGAGGGGGTTCAACCTATTCTCCAAACAAGGACCTGAAGGCAGGACAAGAAGCAACAGATGGAAGCTAATCAAGGAGAGAAGCAACCTAGAACTACGGAGAAATTTCCTGACAGTGAGAACTATTAACCAGTGGAACAACCTGCCTCCAGAAGCGGTGAATGCTCCAACACTGGAAGTTTTAAGAAGAGACTGGACAGCCATTTGTCTGAAATGGTATAGGGTTTCCTGCCCGAGAAGAGGGTTGGACTAGAAGACCTCCAAGGTCCCTTCCAACTCTGTTATAATGTCAAAGAATAAAAGCCACTGATGTAAAAGATTAAGGTGATTGAAGGGATGGGCAAAGAAATTTTGGGCTCAATTTTCTTGGCAGGGAAGTTTTGAGTAAAGATGGGACAGGATCTGGATTTCTAGAGGATATTTCTTTTGCAAGATATTAATCATACAATTTTATATATCGGCGAACACAGAATAAAGTCAAATTGGGATGAATTATTCCTTGGTAATATTGAATTGCAGTGCACTCTGACTTCCCCACCCCCCACCCCCCACCCCCACCAGTAATATGTTATTTTTGGATTGCGAAACAATCAAGGAAATTTTGAAGAATCTCAGCCTGATAAACGGAAATAAATATTTATACTTTTAAATCTTGAAAGCTGAAGATAAGGAGAATTCTTCAGATGTATTCGAATGTCTATAAAATAGTGAGTCTCCTCCGAGTGCCTTTTCACCGGATTCTGCAATGATAAGAGTTACTTTAACGTGTAAATAGCCAAGTCTGAGAATAAACAAAAGCTTCACTGTACATTTTCTCAGATTGTAAAATATAGTTCTGGTCCTTGATTTAAAGTGAGTAGCCTGTATCTATGGGCTTTGCCTGAAAAGTGGTAAGCCATCTTTGCCTCATTGCTTGTTACAAATTATAAAACATAAACAATATCCTTTGCAACTATGAATGATCTGCTTTAAGTATCTTTTAGGTCAGGAGTTCCCAACTGGGGGTATGAGACGATATTCCAGGGGGTGCGAAAATTAGGGTTTAGAAGTTTCAAAATTATAGTGTACGTGCATAATTCATTGCCGTTGTTTTGAACTTTTGTAAGGGGTGCGAGAATATATCAGAAGCATTCTAGGGGTGCAGGGTATAGTAAACGTTGGGAACCGCTGTTTTAGGTAAACAAGCAGGGTACAGATATCTTAAATAATGTAGCACTCATTCTTAACAGTCTTTCTCTCTCTCTTTCTTTCTTTCTTTTTCTCTTTCTTTCTCTTTCTTTTAAAATAGGATGAGGGAAGTGTCAAAGAGATCCCTATTACCCACCATGTAAAAGAAGGATGTGAAAAAGCAGATCCTGCACAATTTGAATTGCTTAAAGTCCTTGGTCAAGGGTCCTTTGGAAAGGTAACAATGGAAATAAGCCGTGTTTGTTTTAAATGTTGCGTTGGGTGTCCAATATAGCCCCTGATTCTACTCCTCTACTAGATACAAGGCTAATGTTTTTAAGTGTTGGGGAACTTACTATAGTAAGTCCTGTAAGCATTTCAGTAACAATAGCAATAGCACTTAGACTTATATATCGCTCCATAGCCCTTTACAGTCCTCTAAGTGGTTTACGGAGTCAGCCTCTTGCCTCCTAACAATCTGGGTCCTCATTTTACCAGAAGGATGGGAAGTTGAGTTAACTTTGAGCCGGTCAGGATCGAACTCCAGGCTGTGGGCAGCGATAGCAATAGCAATTGCAATAACACTTAGACTTAAGTGACTAGGGCATTCTGGAAAATCAAGTCCACAAATCTGGAAGGATTCCAGGTCGGAGAAATCTGATTTAAGGAATAAGGGTATAAAATGTATACTAAATTATTAGATAATGGAGTTGATGCTAGATGTTCTTTTTGGTGTTTTCAAGTGCCACAGTTAAATTTGCAATGGTTTAGGCTGTGTTCTTATAGGATTGTGTAGTATTTCTTTGCAGTGGAATATTTTCTATAAAATTGATCTTGGAGAACTAGGATTTTGATTTTTTTAAAAAACAGTCACTAGAAGTATTATTCTACACTTACATAGCATATCTTACAACAGCTCATTTAGACACTGTTATCTGAATCTTTGTGGTTACTAGAAAGAAATTTATTGGACTACACAAGCTATATTGACACTACTATATTTAAGCTTTCTTGTTTGTTGAGGTTTTCCTTGTGCGAAAAATAATTGGTCCTGATGCTGGGTGTCTATACGCCATGAAAGTTCTCAAGAAAGCTTCGTTGAAAGGTATGCTTGATTTTTTTTAAAAAAAATTCTGCTGTATTTTTAATTTTTATTTGTGAAATATCACCACTTACAGCTTAATAATGAGCTTTAAGATGCTGATAAGTTCCATTGAAGATTGTAGCATTTGAACAAAAATATCCAGTAGAATAAATGTGTGAATTCAAATTCAATATTGTAAATATTGCTTACTGTTTATATGGAAGCAAATAATTTCATTACGGTAGATTTTTCACTAACCGGCTGGTCATTGAGTTCTTAGCCCTATCATCGGTCCCGGTTGCAAAAATCTCTTTGTCTAATCACAGAGATGTAGTAGTGATTGCTTAGACTACATAAAATTAAAGGGAATCAGCAGTTACTGATTTATTCCCAGGATGTATTGACAGTATTGATAAAATATTTAAACTAGATTCGCTTTAAATCATACCTGTAATTCTGATTGGTAAGTAGCAGCATGTGGATGACCTTGACAATAATAATAATAATAATAATAATAATAATAATAATAATAATAATAATAATAATAATAATAATAATAATAATAATAATAATAATTAGTAGTAGTAGTAGTAGTAGTAGTTGGAAGGGACCTTGGAGGTCATCTAGTCCAACCCCCTGCTCAGGCAGGAAACCCTATACCATTTCAGGCAAATGGCTGTCCAGTCTCTTCTTAAAAACCTCCAGTGTTGGTGCATTCACCACCTCTGGAGGCAGGTTGTTCCACTGGTTAGTTGTTCTAATTGATCATAACAAGCTAAGCAAAAATCCTGATTAAAATATGAATACAATCCCACTGGGAAATCCCAGAGCTCTAGATTACCCTTTAAAGCAGTACTTCTCAGCCTTAGCAGATGCTGTGGACTTTTAAGATTGTGGACTTCAACTCCCAGAATTCCCTAGCCAAATGCTGGCTAGGGCACTCTGGGAGTTGAAGTCCATACATTTGAAAGCTGCTAAGGTTGAAAAACCTTTGTCTAGAAGAAGACAGTGCCATATCACTGAGTAAAAAAAAGAAAAAAAAGAGATTCCCATGTAAGTCATCAGAAGCCATGTTCAATTCAATTATTAGCAATATTATAATTTTGAAGCGGCTGTTTTAAATGACTCATCAGAAAGTTGGCAGCAATTCACGAATATGTTGTACTAGTGAGTCTTGTTACAGCTGTGGCTTTTTCATGATGTTTTTGGGGGATGTTCAAGGTCACTTGAACTTTGCCATGCAACCTCCATGGAAAACACTGGAACACTTCTGAAAACAACTAATAGAAATTTGTTCACAAAAATCCTTTGTATGCTTGCTTGTTGTAAAAGGCATCAATATGTACTTAGTTTCACTCTTCTTGGAAAACTCATGTTTGCAGTTCGAGACAGAGTTCGCACAAAGATGGAGAGAGATATATTAGTAGAAGTAAATCATCCATTTATTGTCAAACTGCACTATGGTGAGTATTATTGTCTGTGACTTTGATCAAGGTTTATTCGATAAATGTCTACTAGCTTGGTTAAAAAAGAAAAAAAGCAGACTTTATATTGTGTGATTAGATCCACAGGCACCTCAAGCAGATACGGTATTTTTAAATGATTTCCACAAAAGTGGGTTTATTTAGATGAGAGTTTTATTAATTACTTAGCTTATGGCATACCATACATGGATTAGTAATGTATGTCAACATTTCATCTAGATTAATAGAATGCAATAAAATATAAATGTTGAAAATCTATGTTCAAATACCAAAGTCTAGGCCAGGGGTAGGCAACCTTGGCTCTTTTATGACTCGTGGACTTCAACTCCCAGAATTCCTGAGCCAGCTATGCTCAGGAATTCTGGGAGTTGAAGTCCATGAGTCATAAAAGAGCCAAGGTTGCCTACCCTTGGCTAGGCCATCTAACCATCAAAGTGCAGCATCATTTATATTAAAAAATATCAGACAGTGGACAGGTATATGCCCTCAGCTTACACCCCATCATGATATGATCTACACAGCCCCACAGTCACACTGAGGGGCGGATACTATACCCCATTTATATACCCATGTGGGGTGCGAATCCTGTTCAGGATTGTCCATTGCTGACGTGGTAGTTCAACGTCTGGAAACTTGTGCATGGGGTCATTTATATGCCTTCCTATATCTGGGTACTCAGCAATCCAAGTTGTCGGGCAGATGTTGTGCAAGTGCCAGTGGGGGCTTCCTGGATGCGAATCTTCTGGCTGATAAATGAGAAAAGTCACAACAATGCTGTCTTCCAGAGTGATGGTGTTAAATACCAATAAAGTATTTTAGAGTTGTACCTAAATATGCGGGTATCAATTTAGTATATTGGCCAAATAATTTATAGAATGCTATTGATTCCTCTTGCCTTGAGTAGTTAAACGTTTAGAGCCCCCGAATGTCTCGTCTGATTAGGATATATTATTTAGTGTTTTATCTACGCTGCATATCTCTTGTTCTACAAAAGTGATTCATGTTTTATGGCTGCTCTTTACAGCCTTCCAGACTGAAGGAAAGCTATATTTAATATTGGATTTTCTCAGGGGAGGAGATGTGTTCACAAGATTATCCAAAGAGGTATGTATTTATGGACCCTTTTAAAACATCGTCAACACTAGTGTGAAGTGGGAGCCTTATCCTGAATTTTTATCCTTGCCTTTTCTTCCAAGAGTCTTCTCTTTTTATATTCCCAACATCCCTGTGAGAGGGAAATTTTGCTCCGAGGAGAGGACTCGCTCAAATCCATTTATTCTATATCTTAGTTTCAAATCTGGGTTTTGGTTTTTTTTTTCCCTTGCCTAAATCAGGCTCTCTGTCACTTTTCAGCGGTGAAGAAACTGGATCAACTTGCCGTTAATATCTCTTAACCTAATCTCCCTCCAAATGGTGAGGATACAATTGGTCATGAAGTTAAGAGGGTGGTATGCTGTTTTTGGCTTTCTGGAGAAAAGGCAGGATTGGATAAATAGACACCACCTACACTGTTATGACTACATAAAAGTCATCCTACACTCTGCTTTTAGAAATGCTCTTTTACCCCACTCGAAGGAAAACACAATGAGGTCAAATGTATTAATAAGTAAAGCATTTCTTGCTACGTGAGGAAGTAGGTCTTTTTCCCCCCCTCCAGGACTTAGAAACGTCTTAGAAAGGATTCTAAAGGAAGAGATATTTCAAACACCATATCACCTGGCTGCTTTAATGAGTCACAGACAAATGCTTGGGCTCCATTTTTTGGGTGCTCCAACCAAGTTCAGATAATTGCAGAGTTTTGTCTTTTCATGGTTAGCTCTCACTTTTTGTTTTCAATGATCTCGGAGACCTTTTCATCATATGGAATTGTTTGAGATACTTAAATAATCTTGTTCCGGTAAATGGAGATTGGACTGACATAGATAATACTTCTAGGGAGAAACTTCAACAGTGGGGATCTCAAATTGCAAGAGTAAAAAATATCTTGTAGAGAAGTTTTGTCTAGTGAAAGTATGAATGCTGTGCAAACAAGTAAAGGAGTTGCTCGGCATCTTTAATTTGCAGCTAAAGGCTCCTGCGGTGTCTGTAGATTTTTTTAAAGGAGTAATCAGCTTAATATTATTCAGTTTAGACACTTACCTTGGAGTAAGCCGCATTAAGCATGATAGAACGTATTTCTAGATAGATGTGCATATTTTGCCCTTGACAGACAGACGGAAACTTTATTTCAGTCATTGACTGATAAAAGTACAATGAATAAAATGAACAATGCAAAACTATCCCCTAACAAGAAGCACAGTTAGCAACCGTTTGTGGGGGAAGCTTACACACAATGTAGCAAAGATCTGCTATTTTCAGAGTAATAAATTTACCCTGACTATTTAACGCTGAGCTTGTCGATCGGAAGGTCGGCAGTTTGGCGGGTCAAATCCCGAGTGCCGCCTAACAGAGTGAGCGCCTGTTACTCGTCCCAGCTTCTGCCCACCTAGCAGTTCGAAAGCACGTAAAAAATACAAGTAGAAAAATAGGGACCACTCCGGTGGGAAGGTAACAGCGTTCCGTGTGCCTTTGGCGTCTAGTCATGCCGGCCACATGACCACGGAGACGTCCTCGGACAAGCGCTGGCTCTTCGGCTTTGAAACGGAGATGAGCACCGGCCCCTAGAGTCGGAAACGACTAGCACGCATGTGCGGGGGAACCTTTACCTTTACCTAATTTGCACTTTAAAATCACTCAGTTCGAAATATGCTTTCATGTGCATTTAAAACTTCTATTTAGAAAAGAATTGAAAACGTGTATGTGTGCTTCTGCATCAAGAGAGCATGGTCCTACCTTGGTATTATTTGGGGGGGGGGGCTGAAGTTTGATATGGGTACTGTATCTGCTCTTCAGTATTTTTCCTGATTGATTTTTAAACAAATATTTTGTAAAAGAGTGGTGCTCCGAGATGTTTATGATAAACTAAATGCAATATTTCTCAACTTTGGCCTCTTTAAGAGGTGTGGACCTCAACTCCCAGAATTCCACAGGTTACCTTTTAAAGTAGCCAAGTTTGAGAAACACTGTGCTAAAGAATACCTTACATTGCATTGATAGCTCTAAATCATCATAATCATCACCTTTATAGGAAATTATTTTATTTATGCATTAGAAAGCCCTTATCTTTTGAGTGTGGAGTAGTACATAAGTCTAGCTGCTATTGCTAATGCTTCTTCCTTTTGTCCCAGTTATGGAAGAGCATTTTTTGAAGATTTCTTCATCCTGGAGAGATGATGAATGAGAAATAGGGAGTAAGAATCTCTAGATTTTATTTGGACCTTTTTTCAGGCAGAGGAATTAAGTATTCTGCTGGACACATGTCTTTCCAGAGGTCACCATTCCACTTCCCTTTTAATCATTCATTTGTCATTGGTGAGGTGCATCGGAGGGCATGCTCTGAATATTTATCCTTGGAAAACTAATAGGAGCAATGTCTATGGAGATTCTGAGTCATCCAGATCATGGTTCTCGCAAAGGTTCTTTTTCAAAAGACAACTGGAATTTGTTTTTCTTTTTATCTTCAAGGAAAAACAAAGTCCAGTTGCCTTTTGAAAAAGCACCTTTGGGATAATAAGGATCAATGTTTGTCCTGTTTGAAGTTGCATAAAATGTACATTTCCATCTTGTGGGTCATCCAAGATCACGGACAACATGCAGCCCTGACTAGTTAATTTGCATCACAGGTCCTTAAACGTTGTGGGATTTGCTAACGTCTTTGATGTACAGAAATTTAACAAGACCGGAATGTAAATCTATATAGTTCTTATTAGGTTATGTTTACAGAGGAAGATGTGAAATTCTACCTCGCAGAACTGGCTCTAGCTTTGGATCATCTGCACAGCTTGGGAATTGTGTACAGGGACTTGAAGCCAGAAAAGTAAAGTAAAATGTATTTTATCCACTATTATGGTACTCTTTATTTAAACACTTCTTTCTATTTGCCATAAAATAAATATGGAATTGCTGCAGAAGAGCTATACAGGTCATCCTCGACTTACGACTTACAATTGATTCCCTAAATCTTTGCGGTTATATGCGACAGTTGTTAAGCAAACGTTGTCCCATTTTACGACCTTTCTGGCCGCTATTGTAAAGTGAACCACTGCAATTGTTAAGTGAACCTGGCTACCCCATTGACTTTGCTTGTCAGAAAGTTGCAAAAGAGGATCACATGACTCTGGGACAATTCAGCGTCCAAATTTTGGTCACGTGACTGTGGGGGATGCTGCAACGGTTGTAAGTGTGAAAAACAGACATAAGTCACTTTTTCCCAGTGGTGTTGTAACTTTGAACAGTCACTAAATGAACTGTGGTCAGTCGCGCACTACCTGTACTCTTCTCTTTCTTCTTCTTCTTCTTCTTCAAAATATATGTTTTCAGAAAATTCTTAATTAATTAAATGTAATTTACTATAGTATTCTAATTTGCTCAACTGTCTTATTAAAATATTCCCGTTATGTGCCTTGGTGAATGTGAATTTTAATTTTCAGCATTTTGCTTGATGAAGCAGGACATATCAAGTTAACAGGTAGGTGAAACTTATTAGTATAGCTTTTTTTTTAAAAAAAATATTTACGTAAATAGCCTCCTAACTGATTAAAAATGGCAGGTTATTTTGAACTGGGTCAAGTCTCTGGAGAGATTCGTCTGTCATGTCCTCCCTTTAATCCTTGAATTATTTTTCAACTTTTTGTTGAATTAAATGCTACAGTTCTAAAAGAATCCGTTTATTTTAGACTGGCTTGTAATCTTCTTGAGCTTTCCTCCAGTGTCCGTTCCAGCTGGGGCAGACTCTGCAAGACGTGGTCAAAAAAGTGAAGAGAGAAGCCCTGATGCTTCGATCAGAGCTCCACCCATTTTTATTATTTATTGATTCATTCAGAAAACTTATATGGCTTCCCAACTCTCTCATGGTGACACCAGGGGGCTAATAGAAATAAAAGCCCCACATATAAAACCCAATAAACCCTCATCTCCACCCTGATGGGTTCCATATGACCATAAACTATGTCTTCCGGGCCAAGGTGGGAACCAAACGTATCTCCATGGGGATGATGTTCCATAGGGAGGCAGTTACCATGGAGATCCTTCTTGGTCCCATTAGATCATGGGTCTTCAAACTTGGCCCTTTTATGATTTGTGGACTACAACGCCCAAAGTTCCTCAGCCAGTGTGCTGGCTGAGGAATTTTGGGAGTTGAAGCCTACAAGTCATAAAAGGGCCAAGTGTGAAGACCCCTGCATTAGATGGACTCATTTAAGGAGGGGCGACCTATAACATACCCTGCATCCCCACATTGGTGGGTTGGGTAGAAATAACTGAGATGGTTGGAACCAAAGTTACCTCCATGGGGATGATGTTCCATAGGGAGGGAGCTACTATGGAGAAGATCCTTCTTGGTCCCATTAGGTGGACCCATTTAAGGAGAGGTGACCTATAACATACCCTGCATCTCCACATTGGTGGGTTGGGTAGATGTAACTGAGATAGTCCTTCAAATAACCTGGCCCCATTTTTAAGTGTGTTACACACAGACAACAAATGGAGCACCAGTCACACTGGTGTGACGGTCCTCTTGACTTCTCTGACTACGTGCTGTGAATACATCTGCCAGCTGTCCATTGTATTCTCATCTATCATAGCAGATGAGTAACATCAAAGTATAATGCCTAGTAACGGAACTCTACAGTATGTGCAAAGACAGGCTCTCAAAGGCGTACTGCAAAGCTAGAATTTTCAACGTATCACGAAACAGAAGAATGTTTTTACAAAGCTATAAAACAGCATTAGCCCCGCTGCCACCCCCTCACCCCCACCCAAAGCACGGCTGATTATCAGCCATCCATTTCTCTTTTTTGAAGAGTACTCAGGGAGATTGGAGCTCTAATGCTCACATTTTGCCTTTGCTGAGAAACAAGAAAATCATGTTTCGTAGGTATATCAAATGAAGCCCTGCAAATTTTCAAAAGAATGCTAAAAAAATGTAGGGAAAAATAATCTCCACGATACCATTCCAGGATGTTTTAAGATTTTAAATGAAGTTTATATAGTCCACCCTTTATGTTTCTACAGTCTGTTTTTAGTCTACGCTTTGCTTTGGCTAAGTATTTAAAATAAATTACGGTTGAATATTGTTGATTGAAAAACCACACATACAAGTCAAGATTCATTACAGACGTCTATGGAGATCCTCAGTCATCCACATCACGGTTTGTCCCAAAGCTGCCTTCTCAAAAGGCAACTGGACTTTGTTTTTCCTTGAAGATGTTTCGCTGCTCATCCAAGAAGCTTCTTCAGGTCTGATTCCAGTCAGAACTGAAGAAGCTTTCTTGGATGAGAAAATAAATGTTTTCAAGGAAAAACGAAGTCCAGTTGCCTTTTGAAAAAGCAGCTTTGGGACATTCATTACAGGTGAATCTCTCCTGTTTCTTTTTGATGGGGTCCATAAGAGAACTCAAAGGCCATGTCTAGAAATGAGACAACCCTAAGCTTAAATCTTTTGTTTCTAGCATTTGGTCAAACAGTTGCTTTTCAGTGTTTGACTCGGTGATACTCCAAATGTTGGCTGAAATTAACATAATGCAAGTGAAAACATTACAGCTCTCCTAGCTTCTTGCTCTCCAAATTTCTTTATTTCTTGAATTTGTATAGCTGCCCTTCTCATGCATGTGAATCTGGGCGATGTAGACAGTTAAAACACAAAAAACTTAATAATCAACATCAGTCGAACACAACCATTAAAAATTGAGTTAAGAGTAGTTTCACAGCCTTTTGGTTAGGACCACGTGTGCAGTTGTTCAGTTGTATATGTTGTGCTTTCAGACACAGCTAGGTGGATTTCTTACCCCTTTTCAATCTCTCTAGAATATGTAAATTTTCTCATGTTTTTTTTTTGATTCTTATTGTCATGCTGTTTAGAGTATCTGGTGTGCTTTACAAGAAGCCGTTCCATTTGGATCTGTCAAAAAGTAATAATTGCTTATTTATAACATTTCCTAGGCACCAACTGTTAGGGCAACTAATATGTATGTACAATAAAAGCAAAACAAAGTCTCCAGTAAAATAATAAAACAACTAATCAAAACAAGTGTTACAACAACAACAACACTCTCTAAATAGATAGCAGAAATGCAATTAATTTAAAACCAGAGAGTGGCTTTTTAGCCTATTGAAGAAATACTGATGCTCATTATTCTAATTCTGTGCTTAACTGCAGATACAGTAGTGGCCAAAATTGGGGAAACCTTTTGGGAAAAGTGTATTTTTGAGGTTTGATGGCTAATAACACCATTTTTTTTGGGGGGGGGAGTAGTACCATAAAATTATATATCAATGGAAAGATAATTTAATCAAGAATGTAATGCAACAACGTTTGTTCAATTATCTGTATTCTATGAAAGCTTATAGCCAAATAAGCAGCAAAAGGAAGCACAACTTGCTTAGGTTGATATCAGGTAGCTTTCCATCCATCTGATTGTAGCCAATGAGCATGAGTGTTTGGAGAGCCAATCAGATTGTCATCTTGTTTTGGCAATGAGCCAATCGGATCACAGTAGGATTCAGTGATTGATGTCATGTATTGAAGCTGAGAGGAGGACATTTGTCAGTGTGTTATGTGATCGCTATCAAGTTGGTTGGGCTTTTTTTGGGTTCTTTCACTTAGTGAGCTTGGAAAACGTAATAAAATTAAAGTAATGGTGCAAAGAGTTGACTGGTTACCCAGAAAGCATTGGAAAATAGTATTATTAAGTGAAGAAGGCTACAGTTATAAAGAAATTAGAAGAAAAATTGGTGGAAACTTAACCAAAGGTGGCATTTCTACTGTACACTTTTCCCAAAAGATTTCCACAATTTTGCCCACTACTGTAGCTTAGACCACATTTTATCACTGAATGTTGACTAAAAATGACAGCTGTGGACTAAACAGGCTTAGAAAGAAAAGCCGTGTTAGCTATCTTGCTACACTATAGTTGGCTGAAAATATTAAAATAGGGTGAGCAGAAATGAGCATGCAATCTCAGCATGGACTCTGCTTCTTTTTTTGGCAGAAAAGGTATCGTAGATATGTAGGAGGAGCTTGCATTAAGTTGGAATCCTCCACTTGGAAAAGGATACACAGTTGAAAATTCTAGCTTGGTCTTTGTACTGTTGTATAAATCTGTCACTTGGACACTGGTGGAAGCTGTGCAGAGATCACATTAGTGTTCCTCAACCTTAGCAACTCTTAAGATCTGTGGACTCTTAAGATCTGTGGACCTCAATTCCCAGAATTCCCCAGCCAGCCATGCTCCATGCGCCGTTGAAGTCCACAGATCTGAAAGCTATCAAGGTTGAGAAACACTGGATCAAAGACCTAGTTTGATGAAGCTTTCCAGAAACTGAGCTAACGTTAAGTCCAAACCGATTCTCCCCTACAAACCTTTTTCACCGACCCAGTGGTGAGACATTTTGCTTTTACATCTAAATCAAGTCCATATCTTTACGGGTGAAACAGAATCCTAACTTACTTTATGTATAATTTATTCTTCCAACCAAGCATAAAGTTGTAATGTCAATGAATCATGAATTGCTGTAGCTAGGAAGGGACGGGAAAGATAGCACTAGTGTTATTATGCAGCTTGTGGGTATTTTGGTGGGCGTGCTTGAGGCCACTTTAATTGTTCTATTTAGTAATTAATTTAAGAGTTCATTGATAGGGTTGGGTCTCAGTCTACTAAAATTTAGGCTATAAAAAGGAACCCATCACCTTTCTGGTGTTGTTTGGCTTAGGGGGTGCCTGTAGCAAATAGAGATTTGGTCAAAAAGGATGACATGAGTGTCATAGCATGTTGCAAGCTTGGCCTCTTATGACCTGCGTGCAACAATTACAATGCAAGTACAAAAGGAGTTTATACTATGACACATGACTGGCTAAGAGATCAAGAAGAGATCGTGAAGAGATGGTGTCCTTCCATTACCGCTTCTCATTGGGTAGTCTTGAGGAAAGTAGACTTGATAGCTGGAGGGCAACATCATTGGTCACATAACTTCCCCGAAATAACTCACATGCTGATCTCAACTTTTTATGACTGATGTTGCTCAATGTCTCTTTGCTTGGTATGTCTTTGTGCTGCTGTTTTAGACTTCGGCTTAAGCAAAGAATCCGTGGATCAAGAGAAGAAAGCCTATTCCTTCTGCGGTACTGTAGAATACATGGCCCCTGAAGTTGTGAACAGGCGGGGCCACAACCAAAGTGCCGATTGGTGGTCCTTTGGTGTCCTCATGGTACTGTGCATTAATGGCCTGATTTTGGGTTGCATGTCATAAGCACTTGAGACTCATGATGTATTAATGATAGAAAGGAATAGTTGCATTTCACAGGGTTCAACTATGGCGTTCTTGATGCTCTCTGAGCTTGGTTGTTTTCTTGCAGGCATTTCATTACCCACCTAAGTAACTTCATCAATTACTCCATGCGCCGATGATGTTGCCTAGTTTGGTGACGAAACATCTCCAAGACAAACCACCAAGCTCATAGAGCAACCTGGACTGCACAAATTGTATTATTATTATTGTAATAATAATGTGTTTGGGTTTGATATTTTTGGAGTTGTGGGTTAAATATGTCTATTTGTTTGGGGTTTTATTGCCATGAATGTTTTGTTTATTTTATTTTGATTTTATTTTACACTCTTACCACGGGGGTTTATATTATCTTTTATTTTATAAGATGCCAGGAATCAGAGTTATTTGGGGATATACAAATTTAATGATGTAATAAGTTATAATTTACAATTATAATATTTCTGATGCTTAGCTTACATCTCGAGGGAAAAGTGTGTTATCTGTAACTGTTCTCTGAGTTGAACTGAACACACTTCATATTAATTTGAGCCAAATCGCTGAGGAGAGAACACTTAAACCAGCATTGGATATTGGAAAACCTATTACATGATGCTATGGCAAATGCGATTATAATAAAGTGTTTATAGCTGCTATTAACTCTTTAAACAAAGTTATAAATGCATTTGCAGCCACCATAGTTTTGTTCGACTATTTACATTAATCAAATTTGTATCAGTGCAAAATGCTTAGAAGGTATCAAATGTTATCAAAATTTAATACAGTTATTAGTTAGCATAATAGAACGCTCTGGACCTACGGGTTGGAAACACGCAGAAGAGGCCTTCATCCTGCAGTGGATAGACGTTGGCTAAAGTGATGATGAAGATTTAGCATAATTTATCCATTATCTATTATGAATTTTAAACAATTCTGTTCTCGTGCAAATTAGTGCACCTTCACAATACATTATAATAAGAAGCAAGACTTTTCTTAAATCTCAATTCTGGAAGCTTAATTCCTATTGGCTTGTTTTCTAAATCTTGTTTGCTCTTTGTTTCTTTCTCAGTTTGAAATGCTCACTGGTACTTTACCTTTCCAAGGTAAAGATCGAAATGAAACTATGAATATGATCCTCAAGTAAGTATTTTTCTGTGCAGAACTGGCTCCGTTGCTAAGTATTTGCAAGTTATCGAAGATGGCATATGCAGCACATGTCACTGATAACAATAAAATGATTGTCAGGTGGGATAAGCCTTACCCCCTGCCCAAAATTGTTTGTTATCTAAGCTGTCTGAAAATTTCACCTACGGGCGAAAGTGAGTGGTTTTGGATAGGATATTTTTATTTCAGGATTTCAGGCTTTAATTAGTTTCCAAGTGCTTATCAAAGCCAAGGAAGGCTTCTATTGCAGCCTCCTGATTTAGGGAACTCTGCAATAAAAATAGAGAAAGGTATTTATCCATTTTTTAAAAAACAGAGGAAAAAGCGTGAGGATTTGGTTTAAAATCCTTGGGACGGCGTTCCCCAAACTGGCGGCTAGTTCAAAAGTCCCATTGGAGTACATTGTTTGCATTTGATTTTTTTTTCATTAGAAAGCACTTCTTGAATCTGAATTTTCCCTTTTCCCAGAGCAAAACTTGGAATGCCACAATTCCTTAGCCCTGAAGCTCAGAGTCTCCTGAGGTTGTTGTTTAAAAGGAATCCTTCAAACAGGCTAGGTAAGTTAGTCCTGCCTATATTAGTCTTCCTTCAGGTGGAAATTTCCAGAGGTTCTGGACCTTCACCTCAAAATACCATGGTCAAAGGATAAAAGAGAGAAAGAAATGCCTTAGTCTGCAAAAGCTCCAGGCTGGTGGACTGTGTTGTAGCATTTCATAACCTCCCTGATGTAGTCTATTGTGGATATTGTGGTGGAGCAGTGGGCTAATGCCTCCTTAAGTAACACCAGCTGCCTGCAATTAGTGCAGGTTCGAGTCCCACCAGGCTCAAGGTTGACTCAGCCTTCCATCCTTCCGAGGTAGGTAAAATGAGGACCCAGATTGTTGGGGGCAATTAAGCTGACTTTGTAATAATGCCGCTTGTGGGGGGGTGAAAGCCCTAATAAGCAGGCATATACATAGAATGAAGGCTACTGCTAAGCTTGTAAGCCGCCCTGAGTCTTCGGAGAAGGGCGGGATATAAATGGAATTAAAATAATAAAAAAAATAGTGTTTCTTGATTTTCAAGCTAATTTGAGAAGGAGAAGAATTAGAAGCCATCTCTTTCCCAAAAACAAATGAGTAGCTATGACACTGCAGAATGAAACTCCAGAACACTACGGTGTCCAAACGAAGATAGCAAAATATTGGTTTTATTATAGTGGGTCACAGAGCCAGCCAGACGTTTAGACTGGATATGGCATTTCTGCCCACCTAGAAAGTCATTTCCAAAGGCCTGGGGTAGGCAGATATTGTTATTATGACAACTATTATTGAGAACACTATGGCTGAACATCTAAACAGTCTTGGTTTTTTTGTTCAAAAATTCCTTTACATTAGCCTTGGTATATTTTACATTGGTGTTGTTGTTTTTTTAAAAAAGTGCATGCTGTGTTACTGAAAGTCTGTGGGGATTTTCAGTCATCCAGGTTATGTTTGTCTCAAAGATGCTTTTTCAAAATGCAACTGGATTTTCTTTGATTTATTTCCTTCCTTCCTTCCTTCCTTCCTTCCTTCCTTCCTTCCTTCCTTCCTTCCTTCCTTCCTTCTTTCTTTCTTTCTTTCTTTCTTTCTTTCTTTCTTTCTTTCTTTCTTTCATTTTTCTTTCTTTCTTTCTTCTTTCATTCATCTTTCTTTCTTTCTTTCTTTCTTTCATCTTTCTTTCTTTCTTTCTTTCTTTCTTTCTTTCTTTCTTTCTTTCTTTCTTTCTTCTTTCATCCATCCATCTTTCTTTCTTTCTTTCTTTCTTTCTTTCTTTCTTTCTTTCTTTCTTTCTTTCTTTTTCTTTCTTTCTTTCTTTCCCATCCAAGAAGCTTCTTGAGAAGAACTGAAGAAGCTTCTCGGATGAGAAGCAAAACATCTTCAAGGGAAAACAAAGAAACTCCAGTTGCTTTTTGAAAAAGCACCTCTGGGTCTGTCATTGAATACAATAGTCACTTTCAGTGCTTAAGCACTTGGGTGCCTTCTGTGATTTATATTTCATTTGCAGTAGAGGACTGTGTAGACTGCAATCTCCTTCTGAAACTGACTTACAATGCCGTGTAGAAAATGGGAAGATGATGCTTGAGAACTGGAAAGTGTTTCTTTTCAGTATTTGAAATTTTATTTTATTTATGAATATATGGTCAAGGTTACTCAAAGCACGGTGCAAACCTGCACCTAGTGCCATTGTAACAGCAGCCTAGAATCCCATAAGTACAGTATATATTTAAAGTAAGAATTATCATGCATATTCCTGGCACCAGGAGCTGTGCAACACTCAAGTTCCAAAGTCCTTCAAGAAGACTCATAGCTTAACAAGATAGAAGACCAAGAAAGTAGGAGTTACTCATGCTGCAGAAGAGCAAATTCTTCTAGCGGAAGGGAACTCATGCCAAGTAGGCTTACTTTTAGGACCCTTCTGATTGCATCTCTCAATCAGTGGGGACCTTCATCAGCATATGTCATTGTTGATTGATTGCAATCATGTTGTGTGTTGTGTTCCTTGAAATTATAGGGGCTGGTCCTGATGGGGTTGAAGAAATAAAGAGGCATCCCTTCTTTTCAACCATTGACTGGAATGTGAGTCTATGGAATAAATCTGTATTCAGGATACCATTCTAGTAAGGACTCAAGTTTGATATAATGCTTGACAACTCTTGCATTTTTTAATGTCGGGAAATACCTTGAGCACGTAAAGCAAAAATACCCAATGTATATTATTTCTACCAAAATGAGAAAAAAAGAAAGGGGTAGTGATGCTGCAATAAATTATTCCTCCTCCTCCTCCTCCTCCTCCTCCTCCTCCTCCTCCTCCTCCTCCTCTTTTGCAACTTAGATGTACCTAATACTACATTTTTAAATTATCTAAACATATATAAAGGGAGGCGGTGGCTCAGTGGGTTAGGACGCTGAGCTTGTCGATCAGAAGGTCGGCAGTTTGGCGGGTCGAATCCCGAGTGCCGCGTAACAGAGTGAGCGCCTGTTACTCGTCCCAGCTTCTGCCAACCTAGCAGTTCGAAAGCATGTAAAAATGCAAGTAGAAAAATAGGGACCACTATGTTGGGAAGGTAACAGCGTTCTGTGCACCTTTGGCATCTAGTCATGCCGGCCACATGACCACGGAGATGTCCTCAGACAAGCGCTGGCTCTTCGGCTTTGAAACGGAGATGAGCACCGGCCCCTAGAGTCGGAAACGACTAGCACACATGTGCAGGGGAACCTTTACCTTTTAATACTACATAGTTTTTATTGCTTTTCATAGCATTTAGAACTACATACTTTTTATTTCTTTTCATAGCATTTAGAAGCTTTTCAAAAGCATTTATAGATACAGGAGAACGCAGGTCCAAGAAAAGCCCGATGCCTTTTGATTCCATCACAGTGACTGCCTAGTGCAGTGATGGCGAACCTTTTAGAGACCGAGTGCCCAAACTGCAACCCAAAACCCACTTATTTATTGCTGGGTGCCAGGTGGGTGTGGCCTACTGGGTGGGTGTGGCTATGGTGGTCATGGAAGATTGGGTGGGTGTGGCCAAGGTGGTTGTGGTCACCTCAATGTCGCTCGTGGGGAGGGACACCTGTGGGGGCCTGATGGTTGAAGAGGGACAGTTGCCACCTGCGAGGCATGGTGCGGGTGCCCACAGGGAGGGCTCTGAGTGCCGCCTCTGGCACCCGTGCCATAGGTTCGCCACCACTGGCCTAGTGCTTAGAGAATATTTATACTTGCATCCACTAGTTTTCCTTTCGTCAATAAGAAGCAAGTTCTTCTGTAATAGAAGGAGAGGAGAAGTTGAGTTTTACTCAGCGTTCTGTGTCTCCAGATGGCTCTGGGGACAATTACAAGGGTGGGAAGAGCCCCAGGCGCAGAAAGCAAAGGTTTCCAAAACTGAATCTGCAGAAGCACAGAACTCCCCATTAGAAAAGCAGTATAAGTCCACGCTAATCAATGGCGAAATATTCTTTTTTGTGATTCTGATTGCAGAAACTTTACAGGAGGGAGATCCAGCCTCCGTTTAAACCTGCTTCTGGAAGACCAGAAGACACCTTTTGCTTTGACCCAGAATTCACAGCAAAAACTCCCAAAGGTAATATCCTAAGACTGGGAAGAATATAGTGCATTACAGGCAGTCCTCGACTTACAACAGTTCATTTAGCGACCGTTCAAAGTTACAACGGCACTGGAAAAAAGGGACTGATGACCGTTTTTCACACTTACGGCCGTTGCAGCATCCCTACATGGTCACATGATCAAAATTCAGGCACTTGGCAACGGACTCATAACGGTTGCTGTGTCCCAAGGTGACGTGATCCCCTTTTGCGACCTTCGGACAGGCAAAGTCAATGGGGAAGCCAGATTCGCTTAACAACCATGTTACTAACTTAACAGTTGCAGTGATTGGCTTAACTGTGGCAAGAGTGGTCATAAAATGGGGCAAAACTCACTGAAGAAAAGCCACACTTAGCAACAGAAATTTTGGACTCAATCGTAGTCCTAAAGCAGGAACTACCTTGATTGTTTTTTCTTCCGCCCGTTTCTCTTTCATAATAGAATTTTCCATTTAAAAGTTCAACGTAATAATTGAAATAGGTATAAACTCCTAGTAAGGCTAAGTAAACATAGGGCCATTCTATCGGTCTCCATCAAAAATATTATAAAGACGCTATTAATTTTTAGATTTCTTTTAAGAAAAAGTGGCTCTTATTTAACATCGCTGAATTGAAATGGACTAATTGAATTAGTTTTCCATGCTAATTATTTGGTGTTTGTTTTTTTTTAAAAAAAAAAAATTCAAGCCGTCATTTTCCTTGGTTTATTTCTTTGTTATGGCCCTCCAAAGGGTGGGTAGATTTGCCATCTTTCCGAAAGAGGATTCTTTGATAAATCTGCATTATGAAATAGAATATATTGCATTATATTTTGGGCAAGCTAACGTAGCCTACTGTTCCATTAATTAAGATTCTCCAGGAGTTCCTCCAAGCGCCAACGCCCATCAGCTTTTCAAAGGATTCAGTTTCGTTGCGACGAGCAGCCTAGAAGACCACAAAATCACCCCTCTCAACAACATTTTGCCAATCGTACAGGTAGAAAAAAGAGTGTGGGCGCGTGGAGTTTCTAGTTTGTGCGTGCAGAAATACTGAGGCCGCCATTCCTAACCAATTTATGCAGTATTAAAACTTGCGAGAAATGCTTGTTCAGTAGTGTTGCTGGTGTAAGAGTCTGATTTTCCAGTTTTGCAACTATGAAAAAATAATTTAGGGAGAATAAGTTGTAAGAGGTCACACACTTTCCCAGTTGAGAATGGTGGCTTCTCAGGTTGAAAAATGAAGTATGTCTGTCTATATGCCTGTTTCTTCTTTTGAAAGGGGCTTAAAAGGAAGCCTTCTTCAGAACACAAAGATCATATAAAAATCCACTTGAGAATAAACTATTAAATTGTGTTACAAATCCAAGCAGGGATCATTTTCATCCAGACGCTTTCCACTTATCTATAGTAAAAATAAAATAAAATGTTAGGATGTGTTTTTTTTAGTCGTGATTTTTTGCTACATAGAGATGATAAAATATGGTTAAGTAAATTACATTTCCTTTCACAAGCCCAAATTGCGTGGAGATGATAAGGAGCAGGAATGCCTGCAGAAATGTTCTGAGAAAGTTTATGAAATAATTGCAAGCTTTTAAGTGTTGTTTTATTGTGCTCTTTAGCAACTTCATGGGAGCAGTGCACTCTTCACAGATGCCTATGAACTTAAAGAAGATATTGGTGTGGGTTCCTACTCGGTGTGCAAGCGCTGCATCCATACAGTTTCCAATATGGAATTTGCAGTGAAGGTACGCAAGGCGCTATTTTTGCCCATATCATTTTTAAATTATCTAAACAAATAATAATAATAATAATAATAATAATAATAATAATAATAATAATAATAATAATAATAATAATAATAATAAGAAGAAGAAGAAGAAGAAGAAGAAGAAGAAGAAGAAGAAGAAGAAGTTGTTGGAAGGGACCTTGGAGGTCATCTAGTCCAACCCCCTGCTAAGGCAGGAAACCCTATACCATTTCAGACAAATGGCTGTCCAGTCTCTTCTTAAAAACTTCCAGTGTTGGAGCATTCACCACTTCTGGAGGCAGATTGTTCCACTGGTTAATTCTTCTAACTGTCAGGAAGTTTCTCCTTAGTTCTAGGTTGCTTCTCTCCTTGACTAGTTTCCATCCGTTGCTTCTTGTCCTGCCTTCCGGTGCTTTGGAGGATAGCTTGACTCCCTCTTCTTTGTGGCAGCCCCGAGATATTGGAACACTGCTATCATGTCACCCCTCACCCTTCTCTTCATGAGCCCCTAGAGTCGGAAACGACTAGCACGCATGTGTGGGGGAACCTTTACCTAAACATATATAACAACCTACTGTACATAAATTAGCCCACATTTAATAAATGTTTTATAGCTGTTCTTAACAAGTTTAAATTAAAGTAAGATTTAGGTTCTTTTCATCTTATTGAGAATGAATATATATTTTTATAGACATCTCCTGAGCTGAAAATATGGCAATGTATGATACCAACAGAGGAGAATATTTGTAGTTCAAGGGTAAACTGTGGGGTCCTTGGTGGTCTCTGAGCTTGGTTGTTTTCTTGCAGATGTTTTATTACCCAACCATGTAATATCATCAGTGCTACTAAAAAATGGGGTTTGCTTTCTTTTTATATCAAATTGAGAGCAGACGTCACTCCCTACTAGCGCTGATGATGTTACCTAGTTTGGGTAATGAAACATTGATAATATATGGTTCTCTCTTGGGGGGTTGAAAGCAAAGTCCACTCTTCAGTTATTTGTGGTTATGCTAGTTAGAACTTTAACATTAAGAAGATAATTGCCCAGAGGATCTTTTACTGTTGCTGGTATTCGTTCATTCTTTTGTTCATCCATCCATCCATCCATTCATTCATTCATTCACTCATTTATTGGCTGCCCATCTTACAACAGGGTAATTCTGGTCAGCTTACAGTCATAAAAGATATAAATTGTCCATATTAAAAACAAAGTTAATAAAAAGCCAAACACTATAGTCTAAATAAAGATGGGGGGAGACATTCACACACACACACACACACACACACACACAGACAGAGACACAGAGAGAAACAGAGAGAGAGACCCACACATACACAGAGACAGAGAGAAACAGAGGCAGACAGACACACACACACACACAGAAACAGAGAGAGAAAAAAAACCTGAGAAACAGAGAGAGAGAGAGAGAGAAACACACAGAGAGAGAGAGAAACAGAGAGACAGAGATTGTAGTTGAGGAATTCCAGTGTTTTGAAATGCTTGTGACATCTTCCAAAGATTTTGCCTTTACAATAGTGGCGAATATCTGTAGCTCGGGTGTAAGGTGAGGGTGAAGGTTCATTCTCCGAGCTCATTGAATGCTCCCAAATTGAAGAAACACAGCAAATGTACATATGAAGAGGAAACAGACAACAGACTCCCATTCCTTGACATCGACGTAAGGAGACTGGACACCTGCAGTCCATACACACACGGACCAAATCCTCAGCACCAAGTCACAAGCTCGGAGGACGAACCTTTGCCCCCATATTGCCTCTAACCTGGTACTGCCTAAAAGTGTTGGCACTCAGCTGTAATGCCCACTTCGCAATTCTGGGAATTGAAGGGAAGAAGGCTGTTCTGTTTCTTCGTTACAAGGTGGCCTTGAAAAATGCAGCTGTTCTATTCTTTCTTAAATAGAAATGTGCTTCGCTGTGCTGAATTTAATCTCTTGTCATGCTTCCCTGTTGTCATTGTCTTCCCCCCTCCAGATAATTGACAAAAGTAAGAGGGATCCTTCCGAAGAAATAGAAATCTTGATGCGATATGGACAGCACCCCAACATTATTACTTTAAAAGATGTAAGTATTCTGTTTGGTTTTCAAATAGTGTACAAACGGCAACAGTTGGTGGAATGAAGCTCTTTCATCAGATTTGGAATGCAAAAGACAAGTTCTCAATACTTATCAGTGAAATATGATTCTATTTGATTTTTTAAAAAATAGGCTTTGTTGTGGTATGTCTACACAGGTCTATGGGGTTTATTGTTCCCAACTGGGTGGAAATGTAATTTCATCTGTATTAACTTTAAAGAAGGGATGTCCATCCTTGGCAACCTTTAAGACTTGTGGACTTCAACTCCCAGAATTCCTCAGCCAACATGGGGAATTCTGGGATTGAAGTCAACAAGTCTTAAAAGTTGCCAAAGTCGGACACCCCTGCTTTATGGCAAGGGAAAGAACCCCATAGCACGTGACCTTCTTTTTCCCCCCAATCCCTCAATGTCCTGTCATCTGCCAGGCTGACACAGCAAAAAGTTATTCAGAAGTTTGGAATCTTTGCAACCTTTTTTTAAAAAAAGGTTATTTGTGCAAAATCAGGCTCTTCTGATGAATGTGCCTCTAGGCCAGGGGTAGGCAACCTCAGCTCTTTTATGACTCATGGACTTCAACTCCCAGAATTCCTGAGCAGCTGGCTCAGGAATTCTGGGAGTTGAAGTCCATGAGTCATAAAAGAGCCGAGGTTGCCTACTACCCCTGCTCTAGGCAGACCCTGTGTTTCATGCACCTTTCCTGGAGTATGTGTTACTCAACTATATTAAACTTCTGCAGGTGTACGATGATGGTAAATATATCTACCTTGTCACAGAACTGATGAAGGGAGGTGAGCTTCTGGACCGTATTCTCAGAAAGAAGTATTTCTCAGAACGTGAAGCCAGTGCCGTCTTGTACACTATCGCTAAGACTGTGGACTACCTGCACTGTCAAGGAGTAAGCTGTGCACAATTCGATAATTTAATGAAGGTTGGGTCTTACGTTTTTAGGGTTTGTTTGGACCTTGCTTGCTTGTTGCAAGCTGCCCTATAGTTGCACTTTACAATGGGCAGCTGTACGGATCTTTTAAATGCATAAGTAAATATCCATGTACTGAAATCCTGAAGAGCCAGTTTGGTGTAACGATTAAGGCATCACTCCAGAACTTGGGAAACCATGAGTTCTAGTCCCGCCTTAGGCATGAAAGCCAGCTGGGTGACTTTGGGCCAATCACCAAAAGATGTTGAGTTCTAATCCCACCTTAGGCATGAAAGCCAGCTGGGTGACTTTGGGTCAATCACCAAAAGATGTTGAGTTCTAATCCCACCTTAGGCATGAAAGCCAGCTGGGTGACTTTGGGCCAATCACCAAAAGATGTTGAGTTCTAATCCCACCTTAGGCATGAAAGCCAGCTGGGTGACTTTGGGCCAATCACCAAAAGATGTTGAGTTCTAATCCCACCTTAGGCATGAAAGCCAGCTGGGTGACTTTGGGCCAATCACCAAGAGACGGTGAGTCTGGGCCTGCTTTAGTCATGAAAGCTAGCTGGGTGACTTTGGGGCAGTGTCTTTCAGCCCTAGGAAGAAGGCAAGGAAACAGCCGTTCTGAAATCTTGCCAAGAAAACTGCAGAAAAATGATCCAGGTAGTCAATAGGAGTCAAATGAAGGCACCAAATGAACAAACAGAAATCCTTATTTTTTTTCTTATACATAAATCATTTCAGTAAACGGGTTGACTTGAGGAGAAGTGCTAAGCAGAGACTGGTCTGTATAATAAGGCTAGGTGGGATATTATATTTTAGAATTTAGCTGGCAATTGCTGGAGACAAAATTAGAGGAAGGGGGGGGAACAGAGTTTGTTTGTTTTTAAGATTGTTTGCCACCCAGAGCGAGTTGCTGAGTTGGGCGGACATACAAATTGAATGAATCCATCAATCCATAAGCAAATTAACAAACAAACCTGATATAGAAGGGGGTGTTTGTAAGCAAAAGAGAAAATCAGATTTAACGATTAACTTTTAAATTACAGTTGGATAAATTGATTCTGTGGTCTGCTCCTAATTTTGAAGTCACATTTTTGTAGAAATTGGCTTTAACTTTTAATCGCTCATTCTACTCTCCTTTATTTGTGTTGCTTCTGAGTCTGATAGAATTATTTAATCTTTTTTAACATTTTTGGAAGGCTTGGAGTGGGTTTCTCCCCCCCCCCCTGATTTCAGCCTGAACAGTTGGGTTTTATATGTGGTGTTTTGTTTTTTTTAAAGGTTGTGCATCGGGATCTTAAGCCAAGTAATATTTTATATATGGATGATTCTAATAATGCTGATTCCATCAGGATCTGTGATTTTGGCTTTGCCAAGCAACTCCGCGGAGAGAATGGGCTTCTCTTAACACCTTGCTACACTGCTAATTTTGTGGCTCCAGAGGTATGCATTTCCCTGTTTTGTTTTAACTCATCATATTTTTAAATCTCCAGGAAGTATTTGTATTTCATGAATTTTGGGGGCTGTTGGGGGGTGTCTATTGCTTTGCTCTGTTATTCCTTGCAATATGGTAATTGATTTACTCTCTCAAACAAGGACATATATTAATGGGCTTCTTAATGCATACAAACATGGAAACCCAGAATTCAGTTGAATGTTGATTATTGTTCTATATACTGTACTACTGCAGCATTTCAGAGAAAGGTAACTATTTTTATTTAAGCAGCTCTTTGGTCATTAGCTTAAATCAGTGTTTTTTCAGACTTGGTTACCTCAAGGTGCACGGGCTTCAACTCCCAGAATGCCCCAGCCAGCATGCTAGTTCAGGAATTCTGGGAATTGAAATCCACACATCTTAAAGTGACCAAGGTTGAAAAACACTGATTTAAATTTACTTCTAAATCTGACTGTGGCGAAGGCTGGTCTTTTTTAACAATAACACCGAGTTTTTGTTCATCTAGGTTCTCATGAGGCAAGGCTATGATGCTGCTTGTGATATCTGGAGCTTGGGTGTTCTTCTTTATACAATGCTGGCAGGGTGAGATGCATCTTTCTCCAATTAGCATAGCTATGAATTTGCGGATGTTCAAAGCCGTGACTCTTCCGTTTATTTTATAGGATCAACCCAGTGTATGAAATTTGTCCTAAACCAACAAGTTCCATATATTTATTTTTTATTTTAATTCCATTTATATCCCGCCCTTCTCCAAAGACTCAGGGCGGCTTACAAGCTTAGCAGTATATGTTTCTAAAGTATTTATGCAAAAGAAACTAATATCCTTTTTTTAAAAAAAAATATTTTTAGGTACACACCTTTTGCCAACGGGCCCAATGATACCCCCGAAGAAATCTTGTTACGAATAGGGAGTGGAAAATTTTCTTTAAGTGGAGGCAATTGGGACACTGTGTCAGATGCTGCAAAGGTATCAACATATATTTTTTTTAAAAAAAATTATACTTCATAAGATACAGTTACAGGTGAACCGTTGGTTAAAAAGACTCCGCATTTAATGTACTTCAGTGCCAGGTTTCAAAAATCAAGAAAGATACTTTATGATTCTTCCAAGGAGATTTCTTTATTGTTCTTCACTTACAGATAGAATCTTAGCCAAACTACTGCAAGCTACCAGCCACATCAAGCATATACCCTGGGACAGTGGTGGGGTTCAAATGTGTGAACAACCAGTTGTCTGTGTGGATGCCGCTTCCAGAAGTCCATTCGGGGCCTGGGCAACAAAAAATTAGCTATTGGGTCTGCCAAAGTGGTGCGAACTGGCTGAATCCCACCACTGTCCTGGGAACTATTAGGGATGAGCTGTCTTCACCCACTTTCTCTCACACAAACTGTCTGAACTGAGTTGTCTCTTGCTCCTCTGGAATGCACCCCCTCCTTCCTGAGAATCCAGGCTATATTCCATCACATTATGTCAATGAAGACTCAATCATCCAGGCCAAAGGTATCTAAAGGTTGACTCACAGTAACTGGACCAAAATTCCTTAAACTGTTTTGCTTCCCATCCAGGAAGCTTTGTCAGTCAAAAAAAAAAAATAGGTCAGAGTCAGACTCATTGGAATGTACCAATTCTTCCCACACCAACTTCAGGGGTGTCTCCCCAAAATGTATTGTTCCCAAGATTCAATCATAAATGTCAGTCAATCAATATGTCAGTCTTCACTGACATATTGCAATACATTTTGGGGAGACACCCCTGAAGTTGGTGTAGCGAGTTGGTACATTCCAAGCACTCTCTGATTTTCTGCATTATTATTATTATTATTATTATTATTATTATTATTATTATTATTATTGTTGTTGTTGTTGTTGTTGTTGTTGTTGTTGTTGTTGTTGTTGTTTGTTGTTGTTGTTGTTGTTGTTTGTTGTTGTTGTTGTTGTTGTTGTTATTATTATTATTATTATTATTATTGTTATTGTTGTTGTTGTTGTTTGTTGTTGTTGTTGTTGTTGTTATTATTATTATTATTATTATTATTATTATTATTATTATTATTATTATTATTATTATTATTATTATTATTATTTTGACTGATGAAGCTTCCTGGATGGTCCAATTTTGGTCCAGTTGCCATGATTCAACCTTTTAGGTTCCATTAATATAAAATGGACAAAATTTATATGTAGACATTGCTCCCAAATAATAGACCAATCCTGTTGCATCCTGATGTTTCATGCCATAGACACTAATAAAATAAATCACCTTCATAAGGATGCAAAAAGATGCAGTTATCATAAATTTGGATTTAATAGGCATCCATATGTAATGCCCATCCTCTTCTTCAAAACGCCCATTAAATCATAGTTTTCACCATGAATGCATTTTTTGGTAGTGATTAATAATATGAAACCTACTGCCATCTTTTATAAATAATGTTAAAGCATTTTCTACAAATATTTGAAAATTATATGTTATCTTTGGTCCTTAAATTTTTTGTAAAATTTACTTAGCATGGCTGTGCTAAAGTACTTAGCATGCATGTGTTAAAATTATTCAGTATGAACAATGGGATTATTCAGACTGTTGTAATAGAAAGGTCCAGTGAGATAATTCAGGGTGCATATTAATTTGACTTTGAGTTTTTCATTCATTTTTTAAATGAATGTAGCATGCAAGCTATATCGCTTTTCATTTATGGCAGCAAAAGGGAGAGTTACGATGTAGGCTGTTGAGCATGAACTGTTTCCGGTCTGGAAGCATCCCATTTTAAGAAAGTTTAACTGCTCCTTCCCTGTTAGGCTTGCCTGTCTTTTGGGGTCATCCATACCTCCACACCACAAATTGGTTCCTCTTGAAATCAGGAAGGCGACTCTGAAATTTCACTGATGAACATATTCCTTACCGATATCTTTAGAATCCAGTAGCATAGAAACCTTGGGTGGAAGGGTTACTGCTGTGACCCTGATATGAGTGACAACATCAGAAAGGCCATGTTCAACTCTTTGTAACCTCCTCATCTCTACATTGTACTTATAACTCTTCTGATCTGCTTCATCCAGGATTTGCTATCTCATATGCTCCATGTGGATCCACATCAAAGATACACTGCAGAGCAAGTTCTGAAACATTCGTGGATAGCCTGTAGGGATCAGTTGCCACATTATCAGCTAAACAGGCAAGATGCACCCCATCTAGTGAAGGTAAAGTTGGCAAAACTCATCACCGGGGTGGAGATCTGTCTCTTAATTACGAACGAGGCTGGTGGGGTTGATTTGTCATTTAATGTGATTATGTTCCAGGGGGCCATGGCTGCGACATACTCTGCGTTGAATAACAAGACATTTCAGCCAGTTTTGGAACCTGTTGCAGCTTCAAGTTTGGCTCAGCGGAGAAGCATGAAAAAACTAACATCCACAGACTTATAGGTCAGCTGGAACATTTAACCCATGTGGAACAAAGGGGGAAAAAACTAATAAAAGAATCCCAAGAAGCAGCTCTGTATTTGCCTGCCCTGTGAATTCCAATTCCTCCTACATTTACTTGAATTCAGTGGAAGAAAGGAAGAAAACAAAACAAAAAGAAAAAAACTTCTACCAGTTTAGAGGATTTATTGCTGTTAGTAGGTTGGTGTTAGTAGCATCAGGGTACTTTGCAACTGCGGTGAGGAGTTTTCGGTACACATTTCATTTCGGAGATCGATTGCATTATGTTAATACTTTTAAATACTGTATAGTTTTCATCCGGTTTATAAAGACGTGTATTAGTTGATCAGAGACGCTGCTCAAGTTGTAAATTTTAATTCAAGAAGAAAAGGTCAGTGTTTTAATATTTTTGCTATCTTGGCCCTGTTGTAAAGACAAAGAAAAGAAAATATTAAAACATGATGTACTCTGGTTTTGTAAATCGATCACCTTAAATGGCGGACTCCATGCATTTGATTCGTGGGTACGACAAGCCAAGGACCACTGAAATGGATATCCTAGTGCAAAATGCATGATGGAAGCCCTTGTGTTCTGTTGGTGTCAGGCAATTATGTGTAAAAAAACAATGTACAGCTATAATAATAATCCATGAACATAAACTGAGATGATAGTGTCTAAAGCCTTCATTAGAGCTGTAGATTTGGTCAACCTAGCCGTGTCTTTCTTAAGACTTTTGAAGAGTAGTGGTTGTTAGGAAAATAAATATTCCGTTGTACTTTGACATTATATATGACATCACCATCATGTGACCTTTTCAAGAAGGGGTAAGTAGATCTCTGCTTGATAATGCTTTAGATCAGGGGTCCCCAACCTTGGCAACTTTCAGACCTGTGGACTTCAACTCCCAGAATTCTCCAGCCAACCCTGGGAATTCTGGGAGATGAAGTCCACAAGTCTCAAAGCTGCCAAGGTTGGGCAACCCTGCTTAGATACAGAATAAGGTGTGTAGAGCTTATACCACACTGGTGGACTTCAGCTACCAGGATTCCCATGGCTGGCTGAGAAATCTGGGAGTTGAAGTCCACAGGTCTCAAAGTTGCTAAAGTTGGGCACTCCTGCTTAGATATAGAATAAAGTGTGTAGAGCTTATATCCTATATCCCAAAGGCTGCAAGTTGATATCAACTTCTCCAGTATTGTGGTGTCATGTCCTCAGGCTTAGATTTCTTTCATCTGTGAACTTTTGTGTAACACAGTCTGTGCCCATTTCATTTAGCCATAGGAGGACTGACACTGTATTTGCTCTGACGTTCTGGATTGAAGCCTGCCACTTGACTGGTATTGAGACAAGACAAATTAAGCTACTTTGCTAAATTAAGCTAATGCACTGTGCTGTCCTCAATTGTTTTTTTCCTTCATAGTCTTCGGTTTTCATTGTGCCTCGAATTTTCTCATCCTGGGGTAACGTTTTATTCATCCTAAGTTGTATGATGGTGACGTTTTTAATCACAGACCATATTTCACAACAGATTTTATTTATTCACACATTGAAAAGTTCTCTTGAGTTCCTTTTTCCCCCTCCCTGATATTTTATAAAGAATTTTGAAAATGAATGTTTCTACTAATGTCTTTTTCCCCTTTTTTCTTTCCCTTTTAATATCAACTTTGCTATCCGCTGGAAAGGTGCAAGCTTTAAAACATTTCTTGGTCTTTTCTGATCAAGCTTTAGGGCGTCTCAGTAGAGGGAAGTTTCTCATAAACCCATAAATTCAATGGGAATAATAAAGCCTATGAGGATTAGAAGGATTACTCGGAAAAAGTATGAAATTAACCCCTATTGGATCTACAGTAGATTAGTTTTAAACTGGCATGTTTTCTTAGAAAATGCATCTTAGAAGACTTTCTCCCCCAAAGAAAGATGTTCCAATATGGATTACAGAGATATTTTATTATAAAATGAGATTAATGCAATTGGTCAATATCCTAAGAATACAGAATCAGCTTTTTGGATGACGTTCCTTGAATAACTATTAATGAATTACATTAATGAATTAATTAATGAATTACATTAATGAATTACAGAGCTAATTGCAAGAGATCGCAAGACTTCTGACTCATGCTGAATAATATTTTATTCTTTTGTTTAAAGGCTTCCTTTGGGATCAAATAAAACTGCTAAAACTAAAATCTGAAAACAGAATGCATTTTTTAAAATTCATTAAATATTTTTACAGAGGCATCTGAAATTGCAAATGCTGGTCATAAATTACATGAGGAAAAAGACTACTTTTTCCCCACCCATTTTGATAGCAAAAATAAATCTATGGATTCATTTTGCTTAAACAAATCCTTCCTTTAAGGAGTTAATATAAATCATCTCAGCCATATATGTTTCTTCTTATACGTACAGAAAATCAGACTTATCTCAAATAAATGCACTTCTAGACCAATATTTACATTCCAATTCCAAAGAAAGGCAGTGCTAAAGAATGTTCAAACTATCGCACCATTGCACTCATTTCTCATGCTAGTAAAATTATGCTTAAAATTCTACAAGCTAGACTCCAGCAGTATGTGGATCGAGAACTACCAGAAGTACAGGCAGGATTTCGAAGAGGCAGAGGAACTAGAGATCAAATTGCTAACACGCTGGATCATGGAGAAAGCTAGAGAGTTCCAGAAAAACATCTACTTCTGCTTCATTGACTATGCTAAAGCCTTTGATTGTGTGGATCATAACAAACTCTGGCAAGTCCTTAAAGAGATGGGCATACCAGACCATCTTATTTGTCTCTTGAGAAACCTATATGCGGGCCAAGAAGCAACAGTGAGAACTGGACACGGAACCACTGATTGGTTCAAAATTGGGAAAGGAGTCCGGCAAGGCTGTATACTGACGCCTTGCCTATTTAACTTATATGCAGAGCACATCATGAGAAAGGCAGGGCTAGATGAATCAAAAGTTGGAATTAAGATTGCCGGAAGAAACATCAACAACCTAAGATATGCAGATGATACCACTCTAATGGCAGAAAGTGAAGAAGAACTAAAGAGCCTCTTGTTGCGGGTGAAGAAGGAGAGTGCAAAACTTGTGTTGAAACTAAACATTAAGAAAACCAAGATCATGGCATCTGGCCCTCTCAATTCCTGGCAAATAGATGGGGAAGAAATGGAGGTAGTGACAGATTTTATTTTCCTGGGCTCCAAGATCACTGCAGATGGGGACTGTAGCCAAGAAATTAAAAGACGCTTGCTCCTTGGGAGGAAAGCCATGGCAAATCTAGACAGCACACTAAAAAGCAGAGACATCACCCTGCCAACAAAAGTGCGTATAGTCAAGGCTATGGTCTTCCCAGTTGCAATGTATGGCAGTGAAAGCTGGACCATAAGAAAGGCTGAGCGCCAAAGAATTGAAGCCTTTGAACTATGGTGCTGGAGAAGACTCCTGCGAGTCCCTTGGACTGCAAGGCGATCAAACCGGTCAGTCCTAGAGGAGATCAACCCTGACTGCTCTTTAGAAGGCCAGATCCTGAAGCTAAAACTCAAATACTTTGGCCACCTAATGAGAAGGAAGGACTCACTGGAGAAGAGCCTCATGCTGGGAAAGATGGAGGGCAATAGAAGAAGGGGACGACAGAGAATGGGGTGGCTGGATGGAGTCACTGAAGCAGTAGGCGCGAGCTTAGATGGACTCCAGAAGATGGTAGAGGACAGGAAGGCCTGGAGGAACATTGTCCATAGGGTCACGATGGGTCGGACACGACTTCGCAACTAACAACAACAGACCAATATTGTCTAATCTGACTGGCAGGAAATCAATGGGATTTTTTTCAACAACTAAATCTCATGTTTTGAGCATATCTGAGGATTAGTGACTTTTCTGAAGGGTGAGTTGCAATAATTATAATTTCCTGGATGATCAGTGATAGGTTTATAAGCTTCTGGAGGCAAGTGTCCAAGAGTTAGTCAGTTTGCTTGGAGATAAGCACAGTAGAAAGTCCTAGAAGATTCTGGATATCTGGTTACTCAGAGTGATTCTTTAATCTGCTATGTGAAGACGGTTTTGAAGAGAGGGAAGATGCCCTCCCTCAGGATGCATGGAAATGGCAGCCAATGACTTTGACGTGGATGGAACGAACCAAAATGGGTGAAAACGTTATTTTTTTCCTCTTTAGAGCACTTTCTGGAGGCCTTTTTCAAAAGCAAATCTTCACGTGTTATCTTGAAGTATGTAACACAATAAAGAAATAAACCCTCCTTATATAGATGCTTCCTTTAAGAAAAAAAACATTCCTCAGGTTAATTGTTTACTACAGAGATTACTCTCAGGTGGTAGGAACAAACCAATTTTGTCCATGCAAATCCCTTCGTTGGAAAGTGGTAGATGTACTTTTACGGACGTGTGCGGGGTCTGTTCTAGGCAGTAAGTTCCTGCTCTGGTTTAGATACTAATGGAAGTGTCCTCAAATAGAGATTTGCTTAGCTATGGTTTTCTAGAAAAGTCACTTCTACCCAAGACGATTGAAATGAACAGCAGTGGCTGAGAAGGCCTGGGATCACAACTTTGTGAGAGGTTAGTTGTTACAGTATTGGTGGTGGTGGGGTTTCAGCAATGAAAGACTCTGAGCTTGTCAGCTGGAAAGCTTACAGCCCAGGTTTGAGACCCAGGCACTGTGCAATAGGGTGGGCTCCTGTTACCTGCTTCAGCTCCTGCCCACCTAGCAGTTTGAAAGCACATAAATGCGAGTAGATAAATAGGTACCCCCTCAGCGGGAAGGTAACGGGATTCCATGTCCCTCGGCATATATTCATGCTGGCCACATGACCACAGAAAATGTCTTCAGACAATGCTGGCTTCCTTGACCAAGAAAGAGCACTGCCCATTAGAGTCAGAAATGACTGGACAGGGGAAATATTTACCTAGAAGTTATAATAAAACTAGCTAGTAATTTCTGTTAGCTGACATTAGGGTAAAAAAATAAAAGGACAGGTTAGTTGAAACAGCTGGTGGATAATAAAACTCAATTTAGATGAGAAGTTATCTTGTTTGGTCCAGTGGGACACCTTACGTCAGGGGTCCTCAACCTTGGCAACTTTTAAGACTTGTGGACTTCAACTCCCAGAATTCCTCAGCCAGCTGGCTGAGAAATTCTGGGAGTTAAAGTCCACAAGTCTTAAAGTTGCCAAGGTTGAGGACCCCTGCCTTACATCAATTCCTTTTGAAGTTTTAAATAGGCAGCTTCCTTTGTGGGAATTTTCTGGATGGAAATCTTGATATTATGGTCTGGGACTGTTCGTTGGTGGGGCGGGGGCAGAGTGGTTCATATACATCCTTCCAATTTTCCAGCTATTATTAATTTTTGCACTGAATAGCCTGGTTTTGCAAAATTATTTCAGTTTGAAAAGCTAGGCTACAGTGACTTTTTTTTTAAAAAAAATCACACCATGGTACACCATCCCTTCCTCACTTTTGCCATTGCTTCACATGAAGAGCAGCTGAACCAATCAGAATTCGCCACTAGAGCCAAAGCTGAATAGATAACAAACTGGATGTCTATGGAGATCCAGGAGGCAACTGGACTTCCTTTGTTTTTTCTTGAAGACATTTTGCATCTCATCCAAGAAGCTTCTTCAGTTCTGACTGAAGGGTGGAGAATTGGAAGGTTTTATATTCTTTGCAGTCGTCTAGTCTTTAGCACTCTTTCTGAGAGTTGTTGAGATCACCTGGAGGTTTATCTGGGCCCTCAAGAGTCACCCGAATAGTGCAAATCAGGGTGGAACTTTCTTGGAACTGCTGAAAGGACTGCGTTGTGACCCCCCCCCCCATTGTTAACATTTGCTTGAAATGTCTTCAAGCAAACCAAAGAAAGTCCAGCAGCCTTTTGAAAGAAATCACGGTTGGGATAACAAACTGGAGGAGTCCAGCCATCATTTGAAATTGCTTTCAGAATGTGGTTTGGTCCATTTTACGCCTTGTTAGGATGTAATGGAAAGCTAGGATCAGGAAGTTTTCAACCGTTGTATGGCAAGGAAGAAAGGAATAGCGTGGTGGACCGAGTTTTTCCATGGCTTTGCATGCTGAAAGACGTTGCATCCGACCTGGCTGTTAATTGGCTTTATCAAAATGTTCCGGCTGAATTGTGGCTGGTCTTCAGCTGCAGAGCCACAGAAGCAACAGAGGATAGCCAATTATTCAAGTTTTAGTTACACAAATAAATGAATATTTGGATGCAGTAAGGCTTAAAAAAAATCACACAAAGCATTCTCATCTACCACACTTGTTGTCAATATTGTAACCCTCATGTCTCAGACAGACTGTGGATTTGTACCATATTGTATTTATTCCATTCAGAATTTTATTTTTCTCCTCTTACTTTTTTATTTCAGATTCTGTGTATATTGACATTAAAGTTCGCATTGTACTACATGTTTTACAGGGGCATCCAGTATTGTATTAAAAAAAACCTTGTTTAATCCTACTGCTAAAATTAGTGCAGTGTGTCCTTTCCCTTCTCTCTCTCTCTTTCCCCCCCCCTCTTCCTTCCTTCTCATCTTCCTTTCTTCTTCTCATCTTCCTTCCTTCCTTCCTTCCTTCCTTCCTTCCTTCCTTCCTTCCTTCCTTCCTTCCTTCCTTCCTTCCTTCCTTCCTTCCTTCCCCACTTTCCTTAATTTCTACATAAACTAAACATAGGAATGTGGAACGGGCTGTATGGCGTGTGAAAGCTTGTGAGGCATGTCTTTGAAAAAAAAAGATCCATGTCTGCTAGAATAAAAACACAAAAAAGTGAATTCATAAAGTTTCAATTTGACAATGTTTTGATCTGAGGTTTTTAAAGGAAAGGGTTTTTTCCCCTTTCTAATAATTCATTTTTATTTATAAGCTGCTTCCGAAGTATTAATTCTTATCTTTTTACAATAATAAATACAAAAATAAGATATAATAAAACTAAATACCATTATAAAACCTAGGTCCTGCAACAATGGGAAAGGGACATCTTAAAACAACGCTAACCTGGTTTCATTAATTTGGAAACTGGGAGATGAAAGCAGTGGACGGTTTTCAAAATCAGTTTTTTAACAAAGGTAGTATTGGAGATATACACGTCCTCAACATACGACCACTGTTGAGCCCAACATTTATGTTGCTAGGTGAGAAACCAAGTGAGTTTTGCCCCATTGTACGACTTTTCTTGCCACATTTATTAAGTGAATCACTGCAGTTGTTTAACTAGGAACATCTTTGTTAAGTGGATCTGGTTTCCCCATTGACTTGGCTTGTCGGAAGGTTGCAAAAGGGGATCACATGACCCCGGGACACACTGCAACCGTCATAAATGTGGGTCAGCTGTTAAGCATCCGAATGTAGATCACGTGACCATGAGGATGCTGCAATGCTCGTAAGTGTGAAAAACGGTCATGAGTCATTTTTCTCAGTGCTATTGTAGCTTTGCAAACTGTTGTAAGTCAAGGAGTACCTCTACTCAAGTGGGAAGAGAGTTTACAGTTGATGAGATTTTCACTCATTTACTCATTCAATCAATCAATCAATCAATCAAAGCTGGAAGGGACCTTGGAGGTCCTCTAGTCCAGCCCTGCTTATCATGCTTATCAAAAGCAAACACTGTTGACTTACAGAGTTTCTTCTGAAGCAGAAGATAAGTTGGGTTTAATTCAGCCATCAGTCCCTTCACCAATGTTGATCTACAATCTCAGTCCTGTTCATCATATGTTATCTGAAGGGCTGGTAACACTTTGTCTAAGGGCTGTATCAGATGCTCCATGTTCCTAGTCATCATCAATATCCCGGTGGCCATATTCTGCACAAATGGAAGTTTTACCTTTCTGTGGAGCTTTGTACAGAGACACATTTTGGAAGGCTGAGGTAGAACAGAAGTGAAATGTGGGTAGCCAAGGAGAACACGTGAATAGCTTCAGGTCACAACTGCATCAGCACATTCTAGTAGAAGATGTTCCATTAATGATGTCATCTGTACCTTCCTAGACGGAGAACTTTCAGAGGAAAAGCTAGACCTTTAGAGTGGTTGCCTTCAGACGTTGTGGGTGCTTCTTCACTGGAGGTTTTTAAGAAGAGACTGGACAGTCACTTGTCTATTCTGTTTTGAGGATAAATAAAGGCCGGCATATTGAGACTGATGCTTCACATCACAAGGTTCTGTCAGTCAGAACCTTGACAATATTGGCAAGACTGAATCCCTAATCAATCAAACAATCAATCATTCAAAGCTGGAAGGGACCTTGGAGGTCTTCTAGTCCAGCCCACTGCTCAAGCAGGAGAACCTACACCTACACCTGTCATCTTAGTTTTGAAACACCCACAACTTCTGAAGGCAAACCATTCCATTGATTAATTGTTCTGTCAGGAAATTTCTCCTTAGTTCTAGGATGATTCTGTCTTTGATTAATTTCCATCCATTGCTTCTTCTTGCCTGCCTTCATGTGCTTTGGGCAGCTGCATCTCACAAATGTTTATGCCTTTTAATAAAATTCATTAGTTGTAAAATATGATCTTAGACTCTCTCTGATACATGGTTACCATAGACTAACATGGCTCTGCTACACTTTCTTCAATGTGGTTATTTTCTTTATTTGTTTTCATTTGATTTATTTTAAATTTATTTCCTTTTTTTGGTCAGGAGATGGCGGCATTGTTCAATTCATGTCATCTCAGGGATACCACATTGTGTTATTGCCTCTAATCTGTACCAGTCAATAGGAGGAGGAGGAGGGGGGGAGGAGGAGGAGGAGGAGGAGGAGGAGGAAGAAGAAGAAGAAGAAGAAGAAGAAGAAGAAGAAGAAGAAGAAGAAGAAGAAGAAGAAGAAGAAGAAGAAGAAGAAGAAGAGGAGGAGGAGGAGGAGGGGGAGGGGGAGGGGGAGGAAGAAGAGGAGGAACAGGGGAAAGAAAAGCAAGAGATGGATAAGAAGTCAAAAGTCAAAGTAATATTGTAAGTTAAGATATGAGACAAGAACAGAGACTCCCAACTTCAAGTCTATCTTCAGCCACACAGCAGGCCATCAGATTATTGATTGAAATCTGGATTGGACCTCTTCAGAAGACACCATTGTTAGGTTTATTACAGCATCCTATTACATCTACCCTCACTCAGATATGAATCCTAAATTCTGGCAATCCTAACGCAAGTAGATCAAATCTATAAAGTCCTATACAGAAGTGTAATAATTACATTTATTATTAAAATATAAGGTAAAAATCTATAAACCACTGGATGCTGATGGAAAAGTTTTATTTTTTGGCTTTTCATAAAAAGCGGTGCTACCATATCGATTGATTGCTTGTAGAATGTCCGGAGAAGACTGGCCCGATCCTTAAAAAAGAAATTTATGAACCCATTTTGCTCCAGGCTGGGGAGAAAAAGACAAGGCAAAGATAGAATTAAACGCAAGCAGAAAACATCAAGAAAGTAACAAGCAGTGTAATTTTGCAGGAAGCCAATCCATATTTTTCTACCCCAAAATGATTACACATACGTCTAACAATATGTCCTGGATAGGTGGCATTTTACTTAAGTAGAATTCCAAAACAAAAATACAAGTTTGTTATTAGATTTGTATTTTGCTTTTCCATCCAAAAAGTGCATTCAAGGCAGCTACTAAAAGAAAAAGTAAAATGCAAAAACAGGTTACATTTTTTTTATAAAAAAAAATCCTCCAAGAAGAATTAAAATACTGAAGCCTAGAACAATCTTGAACAAGAACAGGACAAGTACAGACTTCAACGGATAGATAGGAGTGCAAAAAAATAGCAACTGAAACCAACCTGCCTTCTATTGAGGATCCGTATCCTGCATGAGCCAGAAAACCGCCAGAGAAAATATCTTTAGACCCCCTCACATCCTGGACATAAACTGTTCCACTCTTCCCCTCGGGATGGTGCTATAAACATTGCATGCCAAAACAACTACACCCAGGGATAGTTTTCCCTTCCGCCCTCACTCTGCTGAACCCCCAATTCCTACAGTCATGCCTAAGAATACAACACCCATGCTGTATGGCTGTTTTGCTACCAGTATTATCCTTCTCATCTTTCCTTTTACCTTCTCCTATTGGTATCTTATAATTATATTACTTCGTAGTTTGTATGTACACTGAGAGCTTATGCACCAAGACAAATTCCTGGTGTGTCCAATCACACTTGGCCAATAATGTATTTTATTGTATTGTGTGGTATGGTATGGTATGTTACTCTTCTGTTGTGTTCTGTTCTACTCTACTCTACTCTACTCTGTTCTTCTCTTGTCTACTCTACTCTACTCTAGTCACGTCACATTCAGAAAGCTAGGTAGATAGTATATCCCAGTGGTTACAGGTAGGCGTATATTTAATAATCCAAACTCACTTAATAACCAACAACTATGATTCACTTAAGACTTCAACTGCAGTGACTCACTTAACAATCATGGCAAAAAAATTGTAAACTTGGATACAGCTCACTTAACAACTGCCTTGCTTAGCAACGTAAATTGAAGTCCCAGTTGTGGCCAAAGGTTGAGGACTGCTTGTAATATTTTATCTTACTCTGTTTTGTTCTTAAGTTACTATGTTTTATTCTACTTCAGATCACTGTGAAAATACAGGGGTACCTCGGTACTCAAGTGCTTTGAAACTCATCAAATTTGGTACTCAACGCATTTTGACATGAACATTTTGTGCCGGCACTCATCATTTGCTTGGTACTCAGCACGCAAGCTAGAACTTGTTTGTGTCAGCTGAGTTGTGACTCACTACATTATTCCTTATGGGAAAAAATTGTTGAGTACTCATCGTTTTTGGTACTCATTGCACCTCCTGGAACCAATTAATGATGGGTTCTGAGATATCACTGTATTTTATTCATTTCATTGTTTTTTGTTTTACCTTGTTTTATTATCTCTTACTGGCTGATGCTCATGCTTTGATAGGATCAGCTGACTAATCAATAAAAGATATTGAATTGTATTGTATTGTTACTAACAAGTGAGGCTATTTTTTCAACTAAATGTTGTGGAGTTCGGAGAACTGGCTGGAGGAGGCCTCCCAGGCCTACACCGGCCCACAGTAAGGGCATGGATGTCACTTGCAGAAGTCCATTCTAGACCTTCGAGGCCTGGAGTAGGGCTCGGAGGCCTATAACGGCCCACAGTAAGTGTGTGGATGTCACTTCCGGAAGTCCATTCTAGACCTCGGAGGCCTAGGCCTGCATCCATGCAGAGAACCAGTTGTTCAGGGTATTGGAATCCCACCACTGCTTCCAACATACGTAGATCCAAATTTGTTTCTCTTTTGACATTTAGGAAGGGAATGCCATTTTTAAATGAGGAGGGTTGGAAAACAACTGCAAAAAGAAAATCTCCACATTGCTCTATGATTAGCTCACCAGTGGTGCACCTCTGGCTCCTGGCTTGGGGGGTTTGCTGACTGCTACTTTGGCGGGTTCTTTTTCACCCTCAGCTTTGCTCGAGGCAGGCGGATGACGTCCATGTTTGGGTGGTGGGATGTATGAAGGCGCCATCTCCAGTTGGAAGTGTGCTGCAGGTAAACGGCAAGCCATCTTCTCCGTGTGTCGAGGTGTGGTGAAGGTAGGTGAAGGAGACTCAGGTAGGGAATATGAGATTAAAGGGGAAGCAGGTTTAACGGTCTCAACTGGGGGAACCGTCTGAGTGGCTGTATCTTTTGTGTTAGCTTTCCGTTTTGGAGGAACGTTCGTTCTGGCAAACAAGGGGGCCTTTTTCTGTGATTTGAGAGAGACAGGAGGAGGTGACGCCTCCTCCTCTGATGACTCCTTCTCCTTTTCTTTGGCCAGGTCAGGAGGTGACGAGTGGGGTTTTCTTTCCCGAGGAAGCGATTGGACGGAGCTCTCGCTGGTCACCTGAGAAATCTCCTGACTTTTGAAGTGGGTCTTTGAAGACTTCGCAAGACCTTCTGGCGGTGCTTCGGCCTTGTCCATTTCTGAGGGCAAGACGATGGAAACGGATTTGCTGGGCTGCACTCTTTCTTCTGAGGTTTTCAAAATCCCTTTGGGTAACTTAGAGGGTTCCTGAATGTAAACCTCGGCGGGTTCTTTGATAGGGTCAAAGATGGAAAAAACCGTCTTGGGCACCGAGACCTGGGCTGAAGAAGTCTTCTTTTTGTCCTTCTTCTTCTTGCTTTTTTTTTTAGGCTCCTCAGTGTCGGGCAAGGGTGGCGAAGGCACCGTCGAGATACAACGTGTGTCACCAACCATGAAAGACGTTTTGTCATAGGGCCCTTTCGGGGGAGGGGCAACTGCCACCAAATGTTTCTCCAAAGGTTCTTTCGGTGCGGGCTTGTCTTTCTTCAGACATGGGAATATCTTTTCCCATATGCTTGGTTCTGGCTCGGGGCTTTTTGCTTTAAGTGAAGCCGGCTGTTTTGGCTGAGTGGGTGCAGTAGGCTTGCTTCCCGCAGGTACAGCAGGAATGGTAGGCTGTGGCTGCTGAGGGGCTGGCTGTGGCTTCTCTGGGACCGGCTGTGGCTTCTCAGGAGCTGGCTCTGGTGTCTCAAGGGGTGGCTTCTTAGAGGATGGACGTAGCCCTTCAGCTGGTGGCTGTACATTTAATCATAAAATGGGTATGTTATTATGTAAGGTTTGGAGAGAAAGGGATGGAGAAAAGAGCATTGTGTTTGTTAAATCGTAAGGAGAACAAATACGGATTCTTGTTGACATTGTCTTCAGCCTTTCGATGCTAAGCATTCATTGCTTGCTCTGTACTCACCTTGTCCACTACTCCTTGTTTCTCCCCTGTGTTGCATTAAATTTCTTCTCTAGCATCTCATGCTGTTTGATGGGGATTGTATATTTTTAATTTCTAAAATTCGGTCTTGCCAAATGTTGGCCAAGAGGCCCCCATCATTCAGGCAAAAGTATGGGATAGGCAGTACCTGGCCCAGCAGTAGTGTCTGTGACAGGGATCTAGATGTCCTGGTGGACCATTTTTTAAGCATGAGGCAGCAGTGTGGCTGCAGCTGCCAAAAAGCCCAATGTAGTGCTAGGCTGCATCAACATGGGGATAGACCAGAGTAAATGACAGTATTGCTCTATACTTGAGGCCACACTTGGAATACTGTGTCCAGTTCTGATCACCACAATGCAAACAAGATGCTGAGGCTCTAGAAAGAGTTCAGAGAAGAGTGACAATGATGATAAGGGGTCAGGAGGCTAAACCATAATGGAACTAGGTATATTTAGCCTAATGAAAAGAAGGCTTAGGGTGACATGGTAGCTGCCTTCCAATACTTGATGGACTGCCATAGGAAAGAGGACATTGATTTATTCTCCAAAGCATCTGAGGGCAGGACAAGAAGCAGTGGATGGAAGCTCCTCAGAGGGAGATCCAACCTAGAAATAAGAAATAATTTCCTGACAGTAAGAATGTTTAATCAATGGAACAGCTTGCCTCCTTGAGTTGTGAGTGTTCCAACCATGATTCTATATAAATATAACAGAATAACACAGTTGAAAGGGACCTTGTAGGTCTTCTAGTACAGCCCCCTGCTCCAACTAGAAATCCTATACCATTTTAGATCAATGGTTGTTCAGCCCCTTCTTAAAAGCCTCCAGTGCTGGGAGCATCCACAACTTCTGGAGGCAAGTTGTTCCAATGGTTCATTGTTCTCACTGTCAGGAAATTTCTCCTTAGTTCTAGGTTGCTTCTCTCCTTGATGAGTTTCCATCCATTGCTTCTTGTCCTGCCTTCAGGTGCTTTGGAGAATAGTTTGTCCCCTTCTACTTTGTGACAACCCCTTAGATATTGGAACAATGCTATCATGTCACCTCTATTCTTTCTTTTCACTAAACCAGACATGCCGAATTCCTGCAACCGATCTTCACAAGTTTTAGTCTACAATCCCCTAATCATTTTTGTTGCTCTTCTATGCACTCTTTCTAGACTCTCAACATCTTTTTTATATTGTGGCGACCAAAACTGGATGCAACATTCCAAGTGTGGTGTTACCAAGGCCACACTTGGGATATTGTCAAGTGTGAAAGATCAGAACCACATATGAAGTTCCAATTGAATTGGTTTATTACTCTTATGCCTATGCACAAGTATCTATTTAACTAACAGCACTATTTTGGCACTAGTTAAGGGTCAGCAGAACTCAAGAGAGGTTGAACTTGGTCTGTTTGTGGTGGCTCAGTGGGTTAGGACACTGAGATTGTCGATCAGAAGGTCAGCAGTTTGGCAGGTCAAATCCCGAGTGCCGCATAGCAGAGTGAGCGCCTGTTACTCGTCCCAGCTTCTGCCAACCTAGCAGTTTGAAAGCACATAAAAATGCAAGTAGAAAAATAGGGACCACTACTGTGGGAAGGTAACAGCGTTCCGTGCGCCTTTGGCATCTAGTCATGCCGGCCACATGACCACGGAGGCATCCTCGGACAACCGCTGGCTCTTCAGCTTTGAAACGGAGATGAGCACCGGCCCCTAGAGTCGGAAACGACTAGCACGCATGTGCGGGGGAACCTTTACCTTTACCTAGAGATTGTAGGCTGATTTCTCTTTTGACCTCACCCCTTCCATGTTCTGCCATTCCTTCTTCTATATATGTTGATCCAACGTTGACATTGATTTGCATGAAAAGAAACTCCACCTATTTCACAAAAAACCCTAACAGCTACAAGTGTAGTCTTTTCAAACAACAATAAGAAAACCACTTGCCTTTAAAATAGAAGGTTTGGATCTCACTTTGTGACCAGGACGAGATGGTTTTGGGAAGTCTTGTTGAAAAATTATTTTGGGCATTGGCTTTGGTAAGGCGGTATGGCTTTCAGACCCTGAAATACAGAAAGGAACAAGATTGGATTATTAACTTTAAAAAAAAGGGAATAAGGGACATATGTACGACTAAGTGAGTATATACACAGCTAACCTACAGATGGATCAGATCTCATAAACATGTGACTGTATAAACTCTTGGGTAGCAATCTAGCTACTTCCAAAATCTGTTACTCAAATGTGATTTTTAATGGAAACTAGAGGAGCCAATATATTAAATACATCATAACCAATTGTAATTCTATACAAGTACAGGCAGTTCTTGACTTGGATCACAATTGTGCCCAAAATGTTGCTAACTGAGATTTTTGTTAAGGGACTTTTGTCCCATTTTATAACCTTTCTTGGTTGTCCAGTCTCTCCTTAAAAACTTCCAGTGTTGGAGCATTCACAACTTCTGGAGGCAGGTTGTTCCACTGGTTAATTGTTCCAACTGTCAGGAAATTTCTCCTTAGTTCTAGGTTGCTTCTCTCTTTGGTTAGTTTCCATCCGTTGCTTCTTGTCTTGCCTTCAGGTGCTTTGGAGAATAGCTTGACTCCCTCTTCTTTGTGGCAACCCCTGAGAGATTAGAAGACTGCTATCGTGTCATCCCTAGTCCTTCTTTTCATTAAACTAGACATACCCAATTCCAGCAACTGTTCTTTGTATGTTTTAGCCTCCAGTCCCCTGATCATCGTTGTTGCTCTTCTCTGTACTAATGTTCGAACCCGGTGTTTCTCAATTTCAGCAACTTCAAGATACCTGGATGTCAACTCCCAGAATTCCCCAATCAGCATGTGGCTGGGGAATATTGGAAGTTGAAGTCCAGGCCTCTTGAGGTTCTTGAGGTTGAGAAACACTGCTCTAACTCATGGAAGCTTATCTTTAAAAAGCATCTTCGCTTTTTATAGCCAGCTTCCCCAAGATGTAGGCTCTCCAGATGTTTTGAGATGACCCTTCCTAAAATTTCCATCTTAGCTCTGGGAGATATTGTATACCTTGTCAGAACAGAATAACAATGCTGGAAGTAAATAACAAATAATAGGACAACATTACATGCATTATCCCTGATCAAGACAGTCTCTCAATCAACTACCTAATTTCATACCTGGGCTTCGTGTTTCACTCTGTCCACGTCTTCCATGTTTACTGCAAGAGAAATGGAAAGATTTTCTTTTTTTAAAAAAAATCATATTTGGATTAGTCTAGCGCTATTTCTGGAATCTTATGTATAATTGGACATCAAAGCTATGTAAAGCTGCTCAAACCAGCTTAGAAGGAAGAGCCACTGAATTTCATACAACATAAGCAGCTGCAAATTACAAGCTAAAATAAATTCACTGTTTCAGTGGCAACCAGATAGTGTTTCTTGGCTTCACATTCCTCCCACAACCACTTTTTTTTTTTTGAAACAGTGACTGGATTAACACATTCGTTAAAGCTTCATGTGTCAATCTGAAACCCTTCACTCCACTAGAATAAATCCTTTTTAAACTCTTCCTAATCCAATCCCTTCTCTCTGGCATCAGCAGCTTCCAGCTGTGACTTCTAGAGACCCCCACTTTGCATATCTGAATGGTGGGAGAAATGCCCATCTATTTCTCTTCTACTTCTGGTTTTTATACCAGTTGTCAATCCACAAGAATTTTGGCCGTTTAATCTAGAATAACCGAGTTTGCTTAGGAGCCTTTGGTGGGTGACTTTGTCAAAACCTTTTTCAGAGTCCAAGGATTTGATATCTGTTGGGCCACTCTGCTTTATAATGTCATCTTTTCCTTTCTGCTCTTATCCAAGAATGACAAGAAGATTTTGAAATCCAGGTACAGCTTAATCCTCATTTGTTAAGCTTTCCGTAACCGAACAGTAAAATCTACCAGATGGCAGCATAGAGGTACTGTACTTACTGTACTCTGTGCTGCCATCTAATGGTCTTCAAGAGCATTACAACCCACATCTAATGGTCATACCATTGCTATCAATGGAACCTTTCTCCAACAGTTCTAGTCACAAGTAGAGAGAGCCAAATGAACAGATGAAATGGGCAAGACTCTTTTGGCTGTACTATCAAAATAAATCAACATTATTTGCTTGCACCAAAAGGATTCCTTCCCTGCTTTTCCACATTTCCTGTAAGATCATATCCCCTAGATTTGCTCTTATTTATGTGAAAGAAACCTGGTAATTAGCTATCTATTTCAGAAGAACATCTGATTAGCCCTGAATGGTTACAGAAAGCCTGTTGCAATTTTCTCCTTGGCTTCACTGAACTCCTGTTTTCTTATTTGTTGATTTTAAATAATGCCAATTCACTCTTTTTCTATCTTCTGTTTTGTTCCTCTCGGACACCTTAATTATATTCCAGTTCAGCATTTATCAGTGTAAAAGAGAAGGCACAGAAGGATTTTTCTAGGCAACATCTTTTTTGATGGTTTGGAGCCTGGGGCAAATTCAAGAGAGAAGAAATTACTTTTTTTGCTATGCATCTTTCAGAGCGTTTGGCTCGAGTCATTTATAAAAAATAAAATAAGTAGAGTCCCTATTTCCCATTTGAAATGAAAATACAATTAAGGCTGCTAGGTCTAGCTGCATATTTACCATTGGGCTATTATTAGTTTGAGAAATAGCAGGGTCACAATTGGGCAATGAGAAACGTGGATTTCTCTTCTGCAGTTCTTCCCTTAATAGCAAAATATGTTTCTTTAATGAATACTTAACACTAGAACTTATTTGCTTAAGTGAGCATGGATATCTATCTATCTATCTATCTATCTATCTATCTATCTATCTATCTATCTATCTATCTATCTATCCATCTATCCATATCTATCTATCTATCTATCTATCTATCTATCTATCTATCTATCTATCTATCTATCTCTATCTCTATCTCTATATCTATCTGTCTGTCTGTCTATCAATCTATCTATCTCTATATCTATCTATATCTATTTATCTATATATCTATCTATATCTATATCTATATCGATATCTATATCTATATCTATCTATCTATCTATCTATCTATCTATCTATCTATCTATCTATCTATCTATCTATCACCTATCATCTATCTCTCTCAATTGTGGTCATAAGTCAAGGACTACCTGAATTTCCCTGCAGATAAATTATTTAATTATATGCATTTCCATTTCATTACCTCAAAAGTTGGTACTACCTTTTTCTATCTCTACATTTCAGAGACAGGTAAAGAGAAGCTCTCTTTCCGCAGCAAGAGAAATATAAATATAAAAAGAAACAAAGAGTTGATTTGGCCCTATTCCTTAGCATCTTCATCTAAAAAAAAATATGTTGAAATTATTTTCCTCAACAGCTCTTTAAGTGTTGAAAAGCCTTGTTTTGTTTCTTCCCTTGTTAATTAAATCAGTCATCCGAAACTCGTGGGGAAAAAAGAGATCTAATTTATAGCCCTGGCCTAGTGAAAGAAATGAAATGAAGAAAAAGCTGAACTGTTCAAAGGCTCTTTTACGACTGTAGTGAAAGCTTTTTAAATAAACTTCAATGGGAGGCTACAGGGAAATGTGGCAACTTCATTCTGCACTAAAAAGCAAAGAAAATGAAGGGAAGCTTAGAGGAACAGGTAGAAAAGATTATTTCTATTACAAACCCTCATTTGGAATACAGACAATTGAAGTTGATGTTGTTGTCATGATGTCCCCAAATAAAAGAATGTTCTTGAATGGTGCATTGCTCTGCACCTTTTAAAGTTCAGATTCATTCTAGAGTGGACGTACAACACATTTTGGTGGGGAGACAGAAAAAATGTATAGAACAGAGTACAGAATAAAGATGGCTTTAGTTTCTAAGGGACTCGAATTTCATTTTGTAAATGGCCCTTGTTTCCTTTTGCCTCCATAGCTGCTGAGAGAACAAATGTTGAGCCCTGTTCCTGACACCGTGCCCTGTGTGTGTTCCCCACGACATCCCACCACTGGAGACTCATCTGAGAGGAACATTATTCACGGGCCATTTAGGTAGCTAAAGAGTTGCAGATAGCTAGAGAGTTAAAAATAGCTAGATAACTAGAGATAGTTGGATAGCTAGCTAGATAGACAACTGGATTGCTAGCCACATATTTAGGCAGTCAGATAGCCACTGGATAGGTGCATTGGATGGTTGGATGGATGGATGGATGGATGGATGGATGGATGGATGGATGGATGATAGTTGATAGATTTGCAATATTGGTGAATATTGGGTGTAGGATGAGGGTGAAGTTTCATTCTTGAAGCTTGTGGCTTGATAGATTAGACAGATGGTAGATAGATAGACAGTCAGACAGACAGACAGACAGATGATAGATAGAAAGTCAATGAATAAAATTACTGAGGCCTGAATCATGTAGGTAGTGGCTTGCATCTCAAGAATTTTTTCTATGTAACCAAGTGACTTTTAATTGATTCATTGCTTGAATCCTGAATTTTGATATGATTGGGATGACTGCTTTGAAAATGGGGAAGAGGGTTTTGTTGTTGTGGTTCAGGACATATTATTTATAGGCCAGGCCTTTATATAAAGTAAGGTTGTAGGTTTTATTCAATAAACTGTTGAGATAAATTAGCCGGAAATGATTTCTTAAAAATGAAAAATAATGGGAAAGGCCTTTCAAGTGTGCGTGTTAAATATTTGTGATCGATCGTTTTCCCAAGCAAACCTTTGGAGTTACAAGTACAGTGGTTCCTTGATACTCAACTGCTTTGAAACTCATTGGATTTGGTACTCAATGCATTTTGAGGTGAAAATTTTGTCCGAGTACTCATTGTTTGTTTGGTACTCAACATACAAGCTAGAACCTGTCTGTGTTGGCTTCCTTGTGACTCACTACATTATTTCTTATGGGAAAAATTTGTTTGGTACTCATCAGTTCTGGTACTTATTGCGCCTCCTGGAACCAATTAAGGATGAGAATAGAATAAGAATAAGAATAAGAATAAGAATAAGAATAGGATAGAATAGAATAGAATAGAATAGAATAGAATAGAATAGAATAGAATAGAATAGAATAGAATAGAATAGAATAGAATAGAATAGAATAGAATAGAATAGGAATGAATAGAATAGAATAGAATAGAATAGAATAGAATAGAATAGAATAGAATAGAATAGAATAGAATAGAATAGAATAGAATAGAATAGAACAGAACAGAACAGAACAGGAATAGGATAGCATAGCATTTGATATAGAATAGAATAGAATGGAATGGAATGGAATGGAATGGAATGGAATGGAATAGAATAGAATAGGAATAGAACAGGAATAGAATAGAATAGAATAGAATAGAATAGAATAGAATAGAATAGAATAGAATAGAATAGAATAGAATAGAATAGAATAGAATAGAATAGAATAGAACAGGAATAGAATAGAATAGGATAGAACAGGAATAGGATAGAACAGGAATAGAATAGAACAGGAATAGAATAGAATAGAATAGAATAGAATAGAATAGAATAGAATAGAATAGAATAGAATAGAATAGAATAGAATAGAATAGAATAGAATAGAATAGAATAGAATAGAATAGAATAGAATAGAATAGAACAGTCCACTATATACCCCTGGTGTCTTTCGTCTTTTTTAAAGAAGTACAATGTACCCTTATGAAGATTATGACTTGCGTGATAGCAAACAGTAGCCCAAGACTTGCACCACATTCTAGTCTTTCCATCTTTCACATTCTAACATTTTTTTTTTGCATACAACAAGCATCTGGATGAAAAACAAACAAACCTCATCCCCCTTCAAACCAAATCCGATTTTTTGCATTTGGGATGATTTCCCATTTCAGTCAATAGAGAGGGTTGGGATAAAAAGACTTTCTTGATGACAAAGCTCATGAGGAATTTTGTTTTTGAAACCCTAAGGAACAAAGAATGTCAATAAGAAAAATAGAAGGAATTGTTGATTTTCTCCACGGAGTCACGGTTTTGTTTCATCCAATGCTAATAAACAAAATAGGTCCCACAATTTTTCCCCCCTTCCTGAACTAAAACCTAACCCTGGTAACCAGAAGATTTTGGAATCAACACCCTTCCTTTATTTATTTATTTATTTATTTATTTATTTATTTATTTATTTATTTATTTATTTATTTATTTATTTATTTATTTATTTAAATTCCATTTATATCCCGCCCTTCTCCGAAGACTCAGGGCGGCTTACAAGCTTAGCAGTAGCCTTCATTCTATGTATATGCCTGCTTATTAGGGCTTTCACACACACCCCAAGCGGCATTATTACAAAGTCAGCTTATTTAGTTTTACTCCTGCAAGGTATCGGTGGAATTGATATCTTGGGAAATATGAAAAAAAATAGCCCAAATAATGCATGTAATTCATTTTAATGAGATCATGCTAACTCATTCACTTTTAAAAAGATGCACTTTTTCACCTTATTCTTGCTTATGGTGGCATAAAGGAGACCATCAAGTCTGGAGTACAAAAATCAGAGAACATGTTTTGTTCCATTTGGTGGTTGGTTCAAACTACAGCTCAGATACACTTGACCTCACCCCAAATTTCCCTCATAATATTTTTCCCATTGGTTTGAATGGATGCAGCACATTTACTGGATGTTCTCCGAAGATGCTAAGGATTGTGGCACAAAACCCAGCACTGTTCTTAAAGGGTGGAAGAAAAGCAGACGTATTACCTATCATCTAGTTTAGCGCTACATTCTTTTGCAACCAACAGTAGAGAAAGCCTCCGCAGAATTGGAATTCATCCCAGGAACTAATTGAAAGTAAATTAAAATAAAAGGGATTGTTGGAATGTTTGGGTTGGATTTACCCAGTAAGTATGGCTACCAGATGCCCTTATTTAGGCTAACTCTGCAGCCAGTCTCTTCTTGGGATGACACAAACAGTCATAGCATGGATGAGCAGATTCCAGATTGTTTCCTGTCTACAATCTCCTTCTTAAAATGCAATTCAAGAATTCCGTGCACAGGGTGGGGTTTCCTCTCCCCACCTTTTTCTTAAAAGTTTGGATGAAAATCTATCAAATCTATCAAAGACAAGAAGGAATGTAAGATTTCAGAGAGATGCTCAGATGTAGTGGTAAAGAACCTGTGTTGCCCAGGTTCAGCATCACCAAAGAGAACCAGGAAAATTCTGGTCTCATATCCTGGAGAACCATGTCTTTAGTTAGATACAGTGGACACAATGGCTCAGTGGTTAAAGAAGATGAACTTGTCAGCTGGAAAGCTGACAGCCCGGTTTGAGACCCGAACACTGCGAATGAGTTCCTATTACTTGCCTCAGCTCCTGCCCATCTAGAAGTTCAAAAGGATGCAATTGTGAGTAGATAAATAGGTACCACTTCGGTGGAAAGGTAACAGTGTTCCGTGCATCTCAGCATGTACTTATACTGGCCACATGACCCCAGAAATGTCTTTGGACAAATGCTGGCTTCCTTGGCTAAGAAATGGAGATGAGCACTGACCCTTAAAGTTGGAAAAGACTGGACAGGGGAAATCCTTTCTCTTAGTGCAGATATTGAGCTAGACAGAAGAATGATTTATCTTGCTTTTAAAGCCCATCACCATCATTTCTACTCCACCGTCCCTGAAAACAGCCTCAGCTCATCTTCCCTTCTGATGTCCTGAAAACCCTGAGAAGGAAAAAATAAAGGAGAGTGTTGCCCTCGTTTGAGAAGAGGCAGTGATGGTCTTGCATTCCATGCAGAGGCCAATGGGATTTCTTGCACCACTGTCCATAATTCATGTCAGATGTACAGGCCTAGTCACAAGTAAAACCACGTCGTCTAAAAGGCCATAAAGTCACTTTTCCCCTTTGAGAAAGTGGTAAGCTGTAGCAGTCTAAGAATTAGGAGGTGAGGTTAGACCAGTGTCTCTAAAAATGGAAATCAGAGCCCCGTGACTGCTTTTTCCCCCTTAATGAAGATTAGTTTTAATGTAGTGCAGTTTCAGTGTATTGCAGTTAATGTAGAAAGACATTGATTCAGCTCTCAAAATGCTTTTGACCCTGTGTGTTCACACTAGTCCGGAGAGCTGCTTTCAAACTGATAAAGAATTATCCTGTTGCAAGACAAAGTTAAATACATGTATATATTTTGTCATGTCTGCAATGACCATCAATTTTACTGGCTCTTGGGGGGGGAGGGTGAAGAAGAGGGTCAAAATTGGAAGTCTGTTCAGGTAAAGGTCTACTCTGAACAAGTGGACAGCTTGTATTAACATAAGTAGAGCTCCACTTATTATGTAGATGAGACGATACGATATTTCTAGGTTCCGCTGTTGATTGGAAAAAGGCAGATATAGTTGGTCTCTGTTAGACTGGCCACCAGGTCTTAAATATCTGAATGGGTCCCCTGTACAGAAATCACCAAAGAGATCCCAATTTGAAATGACTCAGAAGCCACGCTGGGCAGACAACCCACCAACCCAAAAAGACACACGTAAATGAAAAAGTCGGTCACCTCTCCTGCTTCTTCATTCTTCATGGGGAAACCTGTTTTCTTCCAGAAGCCATTTCTTTCTCTTCCTGTTGAGAATTTACACTGTGAAGTCATTGACTAGATTCTTGGAATGAGAACAATGATGTCATAGAAGAAGAAGAAGAGAAGGGGTAATGAACGGAAAGGCAGGTTGAGTCTTGTGACTTGTTCCTAATTCTCAGCTGAAACCTGTTTTCCAGGTGCTGAAATGTCTTCTTGACTGCAAAAGAAGCTATTGTTTTGTTGTGTGGTTCTCGGGGTTCTTTGCAATGTTCTTTGTTGATAGTTATTTGTCATGAGACAGTGGATAGTGTCACCATTGGATTGAATAGAATAGAATAGAATAGAATAGAATAGAATAGAATAGAATAGAATAGAATAGAATAGAATAGAATAGAATAATAAGAATGGAATAGAATAGTAAGAATGGAATAGAATAGAATAGAATAGAATGGAATGGAATGGAATGGAGTTGAGTAGAGTAGAGTAGAGTAGAGTAGAGTAGAGTAGAGTAGAGTAGAGTAGAGTAGAGTAGAGTAGAGTAGAGTAGAGTAGAATAGAATAGAATAGAATAGAATAGAATAATAAGAATGGAATAGAATAGTAAGAATGGAATGGAATGGAATGGAATGGAATGCAATGGAATAGAATAGAATAGAATAGAATAGAATAGAATAGAATAGAATAGAATAGAATAGAATAGAATAGAATAGAATAGAATAATAAGAATGGAATAGAATAGTAAGAATGGAATGGAATGGAATGGAATGGAATGCAATGGAATAGAATAGAATAGAATAGAATAGAATAGAATAGAATAGAATAGAATAGAATAGAATAGAATAGAATAGAATAGAATAGAATAGAATAGAATAGAATAGAATAGAATAGAATAATAAGAATGGAATAGAATAATAAGAATAGAATAGAATAGAATAGAATAGAATAGAATAGAATAGAATAGAATAGAATAGAATAGAATAGAATGGAATGGAATGGAATGGAATGGAATGGAATGGAATGGAATAGAGTAGAGTAGAGTAGAATGGAATGGAATGGAATGGAATGGAATGGAATGGAATAGAATAGAATAGAATAGAATAGAATAATAACAGAGTTGGAAGGGACCTTGGAGGTCTTCTAGTCCAATCCCCTACTAAAGCAGGAAACCCTATATCATTCCAGACAAATGTTTGTCCAATCTCTTCTTAAAAACTTCCAGTGTTGGAGCATTCACAACTTGAAGGCAAGTTGTTCCACTGATTTAATTGTTCTCACTGTCAGGAAGTTTCTCCTTAGTTCTAGGTTGCTTCTCTCCTTGATTAGTTTCCATCCATTGCTTCTTCTCCTGCCTTCAGGCGCTTTGTCCAGGATGGCTTAAGGATTCTTGCCTTGATCAGGGGGTTGGACTAGAAGACCTCCAAGGTCCTTTCCAGTCTTATGATTCTATGATACATGCAACATAATTTTTTTTGTAGCAGGAAACCAGGATTCCCCCCCACCTGAAGCACAAGGCTAGCTGGACTCTTTATATTCTGTATGCAAGTTAACTTTTTTTTTGCAAATAATTAAGTAAGTGCTATGCTCCTTTACAAAGGCCAAGCCTTTGTATCTTTATTATCCAAAATGTAAAAAGCGCCTTTGAATTTACCAGCTTCTTTCTCTTCTGGAAGTCTCAGATATTTTCTTTTACATTTCTTCATCGGTGAAAAGTGGGGTTTTTACAGGAACCGGCATAACCAACATGCCTCCGACACGAACAAAACTTTTCTTCAGCATCTCTTGATTTTTATCCTTTTCCAGGGCATCTGTGATAGATTCCTGACTCCCTTCTTCCACATCTAGGCAAATCTTCAAATAACAATCACAGCAATTATAAGGCATTTTCCCACGAAACCTTTTTTTTTTAAAAAAATAATAATCTGATTTACTAACTACAGGTGGTCCTCGACTTACAACAGCTCACTTAGTGACGGTTTGAAGTTACAACGGCCCTGAAACAAGTGACTTATGACCAGTTTTCTCATTTACAGCCTTTGGGCAATCCTATGGTCATGTGATCAAACTGCAGATGCTTGGCAACTGGCATATTCTTAGGAGGCTTGCAGTGTCCCGGGGGTCACGTGATCCTCTTTTGTGACCCTCTGACTAGCAAATGAGTGGGGAAGTCAGATTCACTTAACAGCTGTGCTGCCAACTGAGCCTCTAAAGCAGGGGTGTCAAACTCAATTTCATTGAGGGCCACATCAGCATTGCAGTTGCCCTCAGGGGGCCGGGTGGGTATGGCCAGGGTGGGTGTGGCCTACTGGGTGGGCGTGGCTAGAGTGCATATGGCCTACTGGGTGGGCGTGGCCAGCTCTACATGGTTCGCATCAAGGGTGCCTATGGGGGCCTGGGCAGGAGTGGGACAGATCTGAGGGTCTCTGGCAGGAGGAGGGTCTCTGGGCCAGGGCCAAGGCAGTGGGGGCCGTTCCCTCACTGTTTCCAGGATGGCTTCACGGGCCACATGAAACCACTTCATGGGCCGGATCTGGCCCCCAGGCCTTGTGTTTGACATGTCTGCTCTAAAGTGATTCACTTAACAACGGTGGCGAGTAAGGTCATAAAATGGGGCAATACTCACGAAAAGTGTCTCGCTTAGCAATGGAAATTTTGGGCAATGGAAATTTTTCGTCGTCATAAGTCAAGAGCTACCTGCACTTGCTGTCTTAGGTCAGTTCTGAGATTCAACATTAATCTACCCCTATGTTTTTATGATAAGGAAGCCCCATTGAACATAAAAGCTACTTAGATGACCAGGTAATGTTCTCACCCAGGTAATGACTACTGCTACTTATTTCATTTACAACAGTTTTGGCCATTTTAACTCGGAGCAAGAGTGCAAAGAGGTGAAAGCCATCTGCAGATATTGGGAGTTGGACGGCACAAAAAATCTGATAAGTAGAAATAAAATAATATAATATTAAGCAGTGTAAAACAAGTAGGCATCTTTGAACCAATTCAATAAAACTGATATGCACTTAAAGTCATCTCAGCCACCTCCAGAAGGTCTGGAAGAATGCTATAATAACTAGACCAGCCTGGTCATATTTCAAAACCTGTGATAGAAAGCTGAAAAGATATGCTTCTCAGATTGATTGTCTGTACTTGCTGGGAGCTATCTGTATCTCTACTGAAAATGAGTTATTCAGATATGAGTGGAAACATCTCAATAAAGTATCTGCCAGCCTTCAGGATCTCCTACCACACCATCTGATGAATGAGGACCACGTTATGGAAATCGCAGAAAATCTGGAAAGCGGTCAATTCATGTTATCGTTCCTTGAATTCCAAATCTGTGAATCGGCTACGCAGCGATTAAAGTAGAGCCCAGGCCACTTACTTTAGTGACAAATAAAGGTTGCTTTGTCTTGGGTCTTTGTAGAGGTAGGGGTGGCTTTGGAAACAGGAGTTGGATCTTGATCAATGATTTCGGAGGCAGTTCACCGAAAATGGAATCTAGAACTAAGAAGTTGCAATAGGACAGTTAAGAATAAAAGCACTGACAAAGGATGGCTTCCTGGTCTTCTCCATGGAGTGTTGGGATTGTTCTGATTGAGGCAGAAAATCTAGAAAGAATTCCCAAGTAAAGTCGTATATCAGGCCATCTTCCAGAATGTTGCTCATGCTGCCATCGCCAATTCTGAATGTAATTCTTCCCTTAATCCAGACACAGGAATAATAGGATGACAGAGAAGACCTACATTGAGATGAAAACTGGAAGAAAGAGAGGTCCTCGGTGCTCCATGAGCTTGGCTGTTTTCTTGCAGGTGTTTCATTGTTCAAAGGAGGTAACATCATCGGTGTACGACTAGCATTGACGATGCTACCTAGTTTGGGTAAAGAAACATCTGCAAGAAAACAACCAAGCTCGGTGAGCAACCAAGAGCCTTCATTTCAACCTGAGCTACAAATATTCTCCTTCACTTAAACTGGAGAAAGGTTCTCTCCAACATATACCTGTAGCCTGGCATGATAAAGCAACAAGGAAGAACTAGAAAAAAAATATCCTTAATTTTCTCCGTTCTTCGGTTATCTCCACACTCCTCACCTCATCTGACTCGGAAGGACTTGGAACTCAACATATCACGAATTGCTTTATTTCAGGAAGACTATTTGCACTTCTCTTTTGATCAGTGGTGTCCAGTGAAGGTCTGCTCATGTTCTTTGGTGGAATTCTATCTAGAGAAGTGCTTTTCCCAAGGCAGGTGAGGCCAATCCCAAGAAACTTCTTGAGTCCGGATCAATGCTCAATTGAACCTAATGCTTAATTTAAATTTAATTGGAATTGAATTAACTGCAGCCAATACGATTACCTCCTGGCTGCGTTTATGCTGTAGATACAACATCCTTAACCTAATTGCTCATTTCCTGAGGATGCTCAATACGCTGAATCATAAACCTGCCCAATAGACTAGACTCACGAACTAAGGTTAATGTTTATAGCCATGCATTTGAAGAGTTACCAGTCAAGCTTCCACCTTAGCTGCAAATTTTGAAGATTGCTGTTCCAAAGCCTGTGGAAGAACCCTGGGCTGGCAAAGATAGTAAGTCATTTAGATTTGAATCAAAACACTCTAGGCTCAACAGGCCACTGTGACATTAGTGGTGCAATACAAGACAACATTTGAAAAAGCGATTGCCTCTGATCCCTCATTTTCCAACATACCAGCCCAGTTTGAGATTCAATGAAAACTTGCACAAACGTTTGGCTGTGTTGCAGTTTCTGTGCGTTATATTATATTTCTAATACATCTTTGTATCTTCCTTTCCATAATGGGTGCTGCGTGTTTTAAAACTGGGAAATAGGACGGCACAATTCAGATTTTGAAGGATCACAGAGTTTTGATTCTGCCTGGGATCAAGAGACAAGAAAATTAATTAAGTCTCATGAAAACGGAAAGGAAATCTCTTTTTCTAGTGCCAGGTGGTTGAGGAGAAGGCCAGTTCAATGGGACGTTGCTTTTCTAATTCAGAGTCAGCAACATTGTGTGTTCATGTGGGCAGGAGGGATTTTCTAATCATTCTTTTCCACCACATCTACCTGATTTCTACATTTTCCCCCCAACTTCTTCCTCTCTATTGTTAGACAAAGCAGGAATGAAACTCACGATGTTTCTCAGGCTCTTCTGGTGGACCAGCAGCTTCATCGGAGCAGAACAATTCCCTGGTGGACTGTTCAGGATCACTTCCATTGGAAAGTTCTGGACCAGAATCCACTTCGTCATCACTGTACTCTTCTTTTACAGCCTCTTCACTGAAGTCATATTTTGCAGCAGCTTGCAAAAATTCTTCCATTTCACTTTCATACAGTCCATCAACAGTGCTGAAACAGGAAGGGAGAAAAATCCAAAATCAATCAAATACAGAATAACGGTGTTGGAAGGGACCTTGGAGGACCTCTGGTCTAACCCCTTGCTCAGGCAGGAGAGTCTATGCCATTCCAGACAAATCGTTGTCTAACCTCTTCTTAAAAATCTCCAGTGATGGAGCACCCACAACTTCTGGAGGCAAGGAGTTCCACTGGTTAATTGTCCTCACTGTCAGGAAGTTTCTCCTGAGTTCTAGGTTGGTCTTCTCCTTGAACAGTGTCCATCCATGACTTCGTGTCCTGCCCTCAAGTGCTTTGGGGATGTTCTGTACCAGCCTGCTACTGGCCCTGCAGAAAAGGCAGGGACAACCCCTTTACAACCGGCAAGAGGCTGGAATTACGCCTGCCAAATTTATAGCTACAAAAACAAACAAGACACGAACCAAGAAACAGGAGCTTTAAGAAACACGAACTATCCAAGCGGTTGCCTTCAGCAAACCAGCCCTCCCCACACATTCCCCTTATATAGAGTTCAGGGCATGGCTTCTCTCTGCCTCCTTCCGAGAAGCCCCATTGCCTTCCTCTGTTTACTCCTAATTGACTGCCTCCTGCATCGGGCGTCCATGAACAGGGCCAGCTGTGGGTCATCTTCATCCACGCTGTCAGGCTCACACAGCTGGGTCTCCGTGGTGACCAAGTGGGAGGGGCCTGGCTGAGGGCTCTCATCAGCAAGATCTTCAACCCCCTCAGCAAGGTCTTCAACTCCCCCCTCCTCCTCCTCTGAGTCATCCGACCCAACTGCCGAACCCACAGGCTGACCCTGAATCACAACAGAGGAGTAGATTGACCCTCTCTTCTCTGTGACAGCCCCTCAAATATTGGAAGACTTCTGTCACGTCATCTCTAGTGCTTTTCTTCATTACACTACTAGACATACCCAGTTCCTGCAACTGTTCTTTATCTTTTAGCCTCCAGCCCTCTAATCATCTTCGTTGCTCTTCTCTCTCCTCTTTCTAGAGCAGGGGTGTCAAACTGCCGGCCCACGGGACGGACACGTCACATGGAAGCTGCGCCCACCCCATTGCCGGCAATGGCAAAACTGTCCCGATATGTTGTGCGACGTCACGTGACTTTGCGAGTTTGACATGTCTGCTCTAGACTCTCAACATCTTTTATGTATCAGAACTGGATCCAGCATTCCAAGTGTGGTCTAACTAAAGCAGTACGAAGCGGTACTAACTCTTCACATGATCTCGCTGCTATCCCTCTGTTGATGCAATCGAGGACTGCCTTGGGTTTTTTGGCAGCTGCAGCACACTGCTGGCTCATACTTAAGTGATTGTCCACTAGGTCATCCTAGATACCTCTCACAGTTACTGCCACTGAGCCACGTACCACCTATCCTGAACCTGGGAATTTGGTGTTTCTTGGCTAAGTGTCATGCTAATGATGAGAGGCAAACGATAGAGGCCAGGATTACCATACAGACCTGCACACACACACACACACACACACACACACACACACAAAGACGTGTGATGGAGAGAAATTGATGTATTATACAACTGGATGGCCCTTGTATTTTGCCTTCAGGTGGATATTCATAAGACTTCATAGCCTTGAATAGGTTGTTTCTCTGCCTTTACTTTTTAAATAGTGGGGTTTTTTCCCCCTTAGAAAGTCCTTAGTCTATTAGGACAGTTTGACAGTTGATAAACTAGTTGGTCGGTACTGCTTTCCTTAGTCTATACTTGCCAATCTAGGTGCTCCATTCTTTCTTTCTTTTTTTCCCCCACCAACTTCTTTTGCTGGATGATAGGTCAGGAAGCTGAATATGCACCTTGCAAATTAGTAGATATGGGGTATGAACCAGTTGCATCATTGGAAAAGACATTATGATGCAATGAGTTCAAATTTCTGTTCAGTCTGTCATTTATAAGCTTCCCCGGTGAAAGAGTTTTGGTTTCTTTACTCCTATCTTCAAAGGAAATAGGCCTACTGTTAAAAGAAGGTATTGTTACACTTGAACTTCCTGCCTGAATTTGTATAAGTAGTAAGTTGGATATAAAATGCTGAATATTTTGGTTGTTACTTATTAAGTTACCCTTTGAATCAAACAGAGATGACAATATTGTTGGCTGATGAGCATACTTTGGACAGCATACTAAGAGCAATTTTATTAGACGTCTTGCAAGAAAATAGATATACATTCCTTACGTGCATCTTTAATGTACGCTTGTTTAAAAGTTGATTTTCCAGGAATTAAACAGAGCATCTTTTGCAGCCACAATTGAGGTTATGTTTAACTGTAGATGCATCAAAGGAGTCTTAAATAAATGTTCTTGTTTCTTAATGAAAGGAAAATCAAAGAGAAGAAAAGAGATAGTTGGCAAATATACAAATAACCTCCCATATTATAAAGTTCAGCAGTAAACATTCTGAAATTGCATTTCCTAGATTATTTACATAATCTTTTTTAAAATCCCTAACAAATGTTGGCCATCAGAAAGAAGAAAAATAGCACTATTCTTAAATTCTGAATAATTCCTTAAAAAGGTTGCTGCAGTTTAACAATGTACATTATTAAAATAGGTTAACCCACAGTTTTCGCGGGTGTTTGTATGTAGATCTTTGGTCATTCAGGTTTTTCCCCACGTAGAATTGGAGGTATCAGGGCTTCGGCCTTCAAAGTTCTCGTTTGAATATTTGCTACTACCACCAAGATCTGCACCTGCGGCAGCTCCACCCAGGCCCGTGCCCTAGGCTTCAAGGCCCACCGCGGCGGCCCTCCTACTCGTCTATATATATGAAGCCACCAGCCTGAGGATGACAGATGAGATTTCGTCGAAACATTGCTCTTACACCTTCAATTCTACGTGGGGAAAAAACCTGAAAGTTTGTCTCACTGAAATCCAGATAACTTGGGTCATGGGATTCGGAAAAGATCATAAATACCTACCGTAAGTTTTTCTCTAAATGCTTGCATGAAACTGGTGGCTTTGGCAACCAAACTTGGAAGTTCTTTGGGTTATAGCCTCTAGACTATGCTAGATTTTTCTGTAGGTTTTTTACATTTAATTAAATATTTTATGGATATGAATTTGAGTCTATCTATCTATCTTCCATCATCTATCCATCCTGTCTGTCTGTCTGTCTGTCTGTCTGTCTGTCTCTCTCTCTCTCTCTCTCTCTCTATTCTATCCATTATCTATCTATCTATCTATCTATCTATCTATCTATCTATCTATCTATCTATCATCTATCTATCTATCTATCTATCTATCTATCTATCTATCTATCTATCTATCTATCTACCTACCTACCTACCTATCTATCTATCTATCTATATCTATCTATCTATCTATCTATCTATCTATCTATCTATCTATCTATCTATCTATCTATCTATCTATCCATTACCTATTATCTATCTATCTGGACAGGAAGGCCTGGAGGAACGTTGTCCATAAGGTCGCGATGGGTCGGACATGACTTCGCAGCTAACAACAACAATCTGTCTGCCTATATCTCACCTTTATTTCATTTACAAATAATTCAAAGCAGTGATCATATCCAACACACCCTTCCTTCTCCTATTTTGCCCAGAACAACTACTCTTTGAGATGGACTGGGCTGAGAGAGTGTGACTGTTCCAAAATCACCCAGCCAGTTTTCATGCCTAAGGTGGAACTAGAACTCCCACTCTCCTGGTGATTGGCCCAAAGTCACCCAGTCACCTTTCATGACCAAGGCAGGACTTGAACCCGTGGTCTTCTGCTTTCTAGCCTGGTTTGTGCCTTAACCCCAAGCGATCAGGTGCCCAAGCAATTGGTTCTTTTGGATCCAGAGACAATAAGCCTTCTGATGAAGAAAGATGTTTTAAGCTTTCTGTTGCAAACAAATTTAAGAGCATAACATGCAAAGCATGCAAACCAAGTCAGATGATGCCCAAATCTGTCAGAAGCTCCTTAATAAGACAGCAGAGATATCCCTGAGGTCGGTTAGTTTCCACGGTACCTGATGCTAGATTCTGTGCAGAAAGTTTAAAGGACAACTTTGGTTAGAAATGCTTCCTTCCGGATTTCTGTCTAGCTAAATGGAGCTGCCATACAGGAGTTTGGTTGTCAACACAACTGACTCAGTTTCTCGGTTAATCTCTTTGCTGCCTTCCCTTCTTTTCTCAACCTCCTCCCCACCAGGGGAAGTTAGGAGTGACCCAAAGCATTAAATTCTCTTCATCCTGGGATCTTTAGAAGGCCTCTCTCCAGCAGGAAACTGCTGCTGCTTCTATCACCAACACTGTTTTTTCAATGAGGTTGTTCAGTAGGTGTGTGTGTGTGTGTGTGTGTGTGTGTGTTTTCACAGGTAATAATCAAGACGAGATGTTGACACCCTTTGCTGGGGTTTTGTTCCTAGGGAACAATCACACTTTACGGGCTTGTGGTGTGGGATTTTGTAGAAGGAGAGACAAGTCTCTTTTTATTAAGCAATTGTGCCTGGAAGGAAGTCACTGAGATTATTCTGTGAATTTAACGCTCACTAACTCACTCACTCACTCATTCACACACAGACACAGACACACAGACACAGACACAGCACAGACACAGACACAGACACAGACACACACACACACACACACACACACACACACCATTTCTGGCTGTTTCCTCCTCTTTCAACTTCCCCGTCCACTTTTTCTTTCTCCTTGCTACCCCTGAGCATCTCTGGGGGGGGGAGGGAGAGTCTGTTGGCTGCTCACTTGGTCTATAAGGACCTATACAGAATAAGAGTTGGAAGGGACCTTGGAGGTCTTCTAGTCCAACCCTCTGCTTGAGCAGGACACCCTATAGAATTCTGGACAAATGGCTGTCTGATCATTGTGTCCTAAAAACCTCCAGTGATGGAGCACCCACAACTTCTGAAGGCAAGCTGTTCTACTAGCTAATTGTTCTCACTGACAGGAAATTTCTCCTTAATCCGAGATTGGATCTCTTCTTTGATAAGCTTCCATCCATGACTTCCTACCCTGCTTTGGAGAATAGGTTGATTCCCTCTTCACTGGGACAGCCCGTCAGATGCGAGACTGCTGGAACGTCACTCTTAGTCCTGCTCTTTTTTCGACTAGACAATGCCCGGTTCCCACAACCGTTCATCATCCGTTAGGATTGTTTTGGGCATTTATTTTCAAGAACAATAAAAATGATAGAAATCAAGTGTCAAGGAAGTAAAGGAAAAACAAAAACAAGTTTGGGACAACTCACCCAAACCTACCCAGAAATATACAAGCAAAGCTTTTCCCATCTCAAAGCAGTTGGATAACAATCCTTAACCTTTCTTGACAGTTTTTTCTTACCACATTTTAATGAATATTTTTTTACACAGCTGTATTTTGCTGGAGATCCAGGGTGCTGAGGGTTTGATTCTTGTTGTTCGTGTTGTTTTAAGGGAGGTATTTACAAAACCCAAAGCTAGAGTGATGCTTTGCTCAGGTGCTAATTTATTTACACCAATTAATTCCAGGCCCCCGATGTAAACCAATTAGTATTCAACCCTTAATGGAGTCATTATCTGTCAGATTGGCTTCTCGTAATGCTTGTCACTGTTACAGGACCAGGCAGCAGAACTTTGCTAATAAAACTAGCAGAATTAATGGAGTGAACAGCATAGATAATGACTTAATGTGGAGCGCACACTTTAGAAAAGGGGACCTGATCAACGCCGTTCTCAAAATGAAGATGTCAGAAGTAGCTTCTCTATTTTATTTTATTTTATTTATTTGTTTTTGAAAGAAGGGGGGAACAGGCAGAAGAGAAAATACAGGTAGTCCTTACCTTACAACCATCCATCTGGTGACCATCCAAAGTTATAATGGCACTGAAGAAAAAGCGACGTATGACTGTTATTTACACTTACTACCATTGCCGCATCACCTGATCAAAATTCAGACACTTGGCAACTGACTCATGTTTATGACGGTTGCGGAGCCCTAGGCTCACGGAATCTCCTTCTGCGACCATCTGACAAGCGAAGTCAATGGGGAAGCCAGATTCACTTAACAACCGTGTTACTAATTTTAACAACTGCAGTGATTCACTTAACAAACATGGCAAGAAATGGGGCAAGGTTCGCTGAACAACTGCCTCACTTAGCAACAGAAATGTTGGGCTCAATTATGGTTGTACGTTGAGGACCGCCTGTAAATGTTAGTCAAGTACAGATGGGGGAGGCCTTTGCAAAATTATCCAACTTTAAGGAGCGAATGGTTCCAGTCTGGGGACTTTATCATGATCATACAGTCGTGTCGCCATCTGTGCACAGAAGAGACCATTGTTGGGCTCTGATCTGTTGGAATGGGCCATAGCTGAATGGGGAACCCCATGTTAGGTGGGCAAAAAGTCTCAACTTCAATTTCTCCAAGCTTAGCTTCCATAATCACATGTATGAAATCGGGGGGAAAAAACATTTTCAGTTCATTGTTTAGTATTTCCTGACCTAGTTAGTACCCAAAGACCACGCTGGTTGGAAATTATGAAGTCCAACACTCAAGATGCCCAGCTTATTCCCATCTTCAGTTACATGAATTGGAACTAACAAGGTGGGCCACGTATGCTTCAAGAAACTTCAGGAAACCTTTTGTGAATCTACCAATTCACTGGATTAAGGATGAAGTCTGGAGTTTAAAATACCACTGATGGTCAGAGAAAGTTCTAGTGCCAGGGGTAGGCAACCTTGGCTTTTTTATGACTCGTGGACTTCAACTCCCAGAATTCCTGAGCCAGCTACGCTGAGGGGAAAGGGAGAGGTTTCCAAGCTGAGCCAGGCTGGCACAGGAATTGTGGGAGTTGAAGTCCACGAGTCATCAAAGAGCCCAGGTGGCCTACCCCTGTATCTAGTCCAAGCAGGAAATTTAATGTATCCTGGTTGGAAGATGCATTACCAAAAAAAGAAGAGGCTCAATAAATTCTCATTGTGTCTGACAACTGATAATATTGCTGGACTCACAAAAAGTCTCCTGAAGTTTCTTGAAGCCTATGTGGTCCACCTGGCCAGTTCCTATCCATGTCACCGAAGATGGGGATAAACTGGTCAGCCTGAATTTGACAAACTTGCAACTTTTCCACGATCAACATTTGAGAAAGGAGGATAACAGCCTCATGATAACGGTCATTAAAGGACAAAGATCATAAAAAATAGCCCAATAAAGTGATTATAAGAAGCTTAGCATTCCTAAATCACTACTAGCTGTGGAAAACCACCACTTAGTAATTTCATGTCCGTGATTGTAGTTGAACCCAGGGCTTTGTAACTGTTGGCATTTGCTCTTTAATCCATCTTTCCAAGCCTGTTGCCTTCAAGATTTATTTATTTTATTTTAATTCCATTTATATCCCGCCCTTCTCCGAAGACTCAGGGCGGCTTACAAGCTTAGCAGTAGCCTTCATTCTATGTATATGCCTGCTTATTAGGGCTTTCACACACACACACCCCAAGCGGCATTATTACAAAGTCAGCTTAATTGCCCCCAACAATCTGGGTCCTCATTTTACCTACCTCGGAAGGATGGAAGGCTGAGTCAACCTTGAGCCTGGTGGGACTCGAACCTGCACTAATTGCAGGCAGCTGGTGTTACTTAAGGAGGCATTAGCCCACTGCTCCACCAAGGCTGGAGGTTTTTAAGAAGAGATTTGACAGCCATATGTCTAGAATGCAATAAGGTCTCCTACTTGTGCCAAGGGGTTGGACTAGATTAGAAGACCTCCAAGGTCCTATCCAATTCTGTTATTCTGTTATGTATTGGAATACAGCTTCCATAGTCAAAGACTATGACTGGGGCTGATGGATCTGGAACTTCTCACCTAGTGTTTTTGTGGGAGCACCAGACTAGGGATGACTTTACTGTACCGTAGTTTTTCTGATTAATATGGGATTAGCTTGAACAACTTTCTCTAGTCAGAAACTTTATGCTCCAGCCTCTGTATGACAACTCTGACCATTTTGCTTTCTTCGTCTTTCCATTCTAATTCTTTTGGCAAGTTCTGTTATTCATCATATAGGGAAAACTGTGGACATACTAACAGTTGAATCCAGCACGATGGAATCTTAAGCATTTTCCTTTGCAAAATTCAGAGATTCAGAAGGGAAATAGACGAACAGAATTGAAAGTACACCTCTGATCCCCCACCCCCCCCTAAACAGTTCGAGTTCTTTCCTACTTTCGGGTTTCCAAAACTGAGCACTGTAATTACACCTAATAAATTAAAGAATTAAAAGAAGGTTGGCTTTGTCATCACACCTATCTGGTGTTGAATCAGGAAGTCACACTTTCAGTACAGCACACAAAGGGAGGGGGAAAAGTAAAAGTAATTGGAGATTCATTTAGCGAAAAACTTTGGTTATAATATAAAATTAGAAAAATGGCAAAAATTATGGGAGAGAAATTATAAATGGACAATGTCAACTGCGTATAAAGAAAATCTGTATAAAATGTTTTACAGATGGCCCTGGCCTCCAGCAAGATTAGCAAAAATGTTTAAAAATGTATCAGGTAAATGTTGGAAATGTAAACATAATTTAGGTACGTATTATCATACCTGGTGGACATGTGACTTTACTTTAAGGCCTATTGGGAAAAAATACATGCTTGGCTAGAAAAAAATATTAGGAGAACATGTAGTATTTAATCCTGAATTTTTTTTATTAGGTATAGTACCAGAAAAGATTAATAAGCAAAACGTATATTTGGTTCTACATATTGTAACCGTAGCAAGAATAAGCTATGCGCAATGTTGGAAGAATGAACGAATGCCTTCAGAGGAAGAAGTAATTAAAAAGATACTGGAATGCGCGGAGATGGACAGATTAACTATGAGGCTGAAAGATAAAGAAGAAACGGAATACCAAAGCTGGAATCTTTGGCTAGAAGAGAGAACCAAAGAGTAGGACTTGATTATGTATTAGCGTTTTATGAACCCAGATCACACGCTGTTTGAAAAACTAACATATGTATGTAGAGGGGGAAAAACCCAATAAAAAGCTTATTATAAATCATTTAGCTCTTTCCTTTGGCTATTTATTTTTCAACTTGTTAATATCATAACTTTGCTGCTGAATTAAAATCTCCCCATTATGGAGCAAGCATGTTCTGTTCTCCTCGAACAACCCATCCCCGCCCCACCCCCAACCCAAATCTGTTTACAAGTTTCAAAGTTTTCCCATATTCACAAAATAAAAAAAGAGAGAGCTATTACTGCAATGTCTCCAAATGTGATCAAAATGAAGACATTAAATAAACACTGGAGAAGAGCCTAATGCTGGGAAAGGTTGAGGGCAAGAGAAGAAGGGGACGACAGAGATCGAGGTGGCTGGATGGAGTCACTGAAGCAGTAGGCGTGAGCTTAAATGGACTCCAGAAGATGGTAGAGGACAGGAAGGCCTGGAGGAACGTTGTCCGTGGGGTCGCGATGGGTCGGACACGACTTTGCAACTAACAACAACAACAAATAAACACAGATGTCTATGGAAAGGGCACCCAGGAGAGTGGTGGTGAGGAAGATGTTATCCCTTCAGTCATGTCTGACTCCACATCTTCTGCATCTTCCACTGCTTATCTGAGTTTTCCTATGCTCTCGCTGGGTTCAGCTTTGATGGTACCCAACTACTGTGTTCTTTGATGGCCTGGATTCCTTTTACCGCTAACTCTTCCAAACTGCTTCCTCCAGTGAATTTGTGATTGTTGCCTTCTAGTGACATGTCTGCTATGCTCTCCAGTACTTGCTTGTTACTCACCTTTGCTGTCCAAGGAAGCGGTTGCTGTAATGAAATGTCTGTTCTACTGCTCAACTGTCAGAGAGAGCCAGAACAATGGATGTGAGTTTTCCGGCTCCTGTTGGTCTCCTAAAAAAAAAGTTGGAATGGGTTCTAGAAGATATGCATTAAGATTCCAGACTAGGAGGTCATAGCTCTTCTTTGGCCAGCTTTTTTACTGCTCTTATTTTCTCCACTGCTTCTGTACTGAAGGTAAGTAAATCCATCATAAAGGATCTCAATCAGGGAAGCAGTAAATATATATATATATTTACTGCATCCCTCTTGTTTCCTGCCCTGGTGATGAATTTGCCTCTATCAAAGTTGTGTTCTCTTAACCTTCAAGGTACAGTTGTAGACACCCCACTCAATGATAGCACCTAGTAGACTCCAATGTCCTCAGAAACAAACAAAAAAAACCCCACCCAAAGCAAGGTCAAATCTTCATCTTGGATGAGATACCATCACAGATATTATGTGGGAGATGACTGAGCCCAAGGAAAGAGTCAAACACACCATCAGTCTCCAATCCCTTCATTCCCACCAGAGATTTAAGTCCAGCCCACTTCGCATTCCACTGACTCTTATCTACCATCAATTTGCTTCGACTGTTAGTAGTTTAGATTCTTACAGAAAGTGCTAGCATGCATTAAACCTGTGTTCATTTGAACCACCTTGGCTCCTGATTACTTGCACCTAACGTATTGGACCATAAGAAAGGCTGAGCGCCAAAGAATTGAGGCCTTTGAACTATGGTGCTGGAGAAGACTCCTCTGAGTCCCTTGGACTGCAAGGCGATCAAACCGGTCAGTCCTAGAGGAGATCAACCCTGATTGCTCTTTAGAAGGCCAGATCCTGAAGTGGAAACTCAAATACTTTGGCCACCTAATGAGAAGGAAGGACTCACTTGGAGAAGAGCCTAATGCTGGGAAAGGTCGAGGGCAATAGAAGAAGAAGGGGACGACAGAGAATGAGGTGGCTGGATGGAGTCACTGAAGCAGTAGGCGTGAGCTTAAATGGAGTACAGAAGATGGTAGAGGACAGGAAGGCCTGGAGGAACGTTGTCCATGGGGTCGCGATGGGTCTGACACGACTTCGCAGCTAACAACAACAACAACATATTGGTTAAATTAGAAAGAAGGAAATAAAAACTTCTTGGAACAGAGCAATGGGAAATGACTTTTTTCGTGGACATGTCCATAATGTCATGACCAATGAAACTCAACTCAAAGGAGGTGTCAGTTTTACTAGAGCTGCCTAGTTGATTTTAAGACTTGCTTCGCTATGGTTTTTCAATAAATTCTCACTTTGTTTCATTGGCCAGGAGGGGGTGCAATTGGAACAGCGTGCCTTAGTTTCTTCCTCTTAAAACTCCTGTCTAGAGTATATCCAGTTTTGTATCAATAATTTAGTTTTGTCTCCTGGGGGGTGGGAAAAAGAGGAGGAAGGGAAGCTGCCCTGAAAAATGAATTCGTGATGTATGCTTTCTTTGTTTTCCAAAATTTTAAGCCTCAACCTGGTGCTGTCCAGTTGGATGTAAGCCTTTCTCCCCATTCCTTCCAAAGTGTGTTTCTGTTTCAACTTGCATTTGGTTCACCTTTTGGCCTCAGCTGGGAATTATGGGCATTGGTATCCAACAGATCTGGACAGTCCTCAATTTAGGAAGACTCGTTGGGTTGTGTCTGGGGGAACTGGGTAATGTTTGGCAGGAATTGTACCTTGGATTAGTTGCTTTGATACACAGCAATTCTGTTTCAGAACAGTTGTCATACAGTATTATATATAATATTATCCATCTGCAATGGAAATGCGGAAGAAGTCTTCAAGTCTTCATCTACCCTTTGGAACAGCATCCTCCCAGTGATCTGGGATGTTGAGACTCTAGAAAGAGTACAGAGAAGAGCCACAAAGATGATTAGGGGACTGGAAGCTAAAACATATGAAGAACGGTTGCAAGAATTGGGTATGTCTAGTTTAATGAAAAGAAGGACTAGGGCAGGGGTCGGCAACCTAAAAAAGTAAAAGAGCCACCGGGAACCGGTTCCATCACAAATTAAAAAAACTGGGAGTCGCGTGCGTGCGTCCATGCACGCGCACGCGCAAAAAACATTTTGCGCGTGCGCAAAACGTTTTTTTGCGCATGCGTGGACGCACGCGGTCGCCATTTTTTTTAAAAGTCAGATGGAACCGGTTCCCGGTTGCCCGACGGCGACGGCCCGTCTGCAAAGCTGCCGCTTTCGGCAGCTTTGCAGACGGGCCGCGGCAGCTTCATCAAAGAACGACGCCGCGGCCCGTTCGCGCGGAGGTACGAGCGCACCTCTCCAAAGGTTTGGGGAGGTGCGTGCGTAGCTCCGCCCATTCGGGGAGGTGCGCGCGCACCTCTCGGAACGGGCCGCGGCGTCGCTCTTTCAGGAAGCTGCCGCTTTCGGCAGCTTTGCAGACGGGCCGCGACAGCTTCCTCAAAGAACGACGCCGCGGCCCGTTTGTGCGGAGGTACGCGCGCACCTCTCCAAAGGTTTGGGGAGGTGCGCGCGCAGCTCCGCCCATTCGGGGAGGTGCGCGCGCACCTCTCGGAACGGGCCGTGGCGTCGCTCTTTCAGGAAGCTGCCGTGGCCCATCTGCAAAGCTGCCGCTTTTGGCAGCTTTGCAGACGGGCCGCGGCAGCTTCCTCAAAGAACGACGCCGCGGCCCGTTCGCGCGGAGGTACGCGCGCACCTCTCCAAAGGTTTGGGGAGGTGTGCGCGCACCTCCGCCCATTCGGGGAGGTGCGCGCGCACCTCTCCAAACGGGCGGTGCCTCAGCATTTGGAGAGGTGCGCGCGCACCACTGCCCGTTCGAAGAGGTGCGCGCGCACCGGGCGGCTGGGAGCCGCAGGAGACGGCTCAAAGAGCCGCATGCGGCTCCGGAGCCGCGGGTTGCCGACCCGTGGACTAGGGGGTGACATGATAGCAGTCTTCCAATCTCTCAGGGGCTGCCACAAAGAAGAAGGAGTCAAGCTATTCTCCAAAGCACTTAAAGGCAGAACAAGAAGCAATGGGTGGAAACTAATCAAGGAGAGAAGCAATCTAGAACTAAGGAGAAATTTCCTGACAGTTAGAACAATTAATCAGTGGAACAACCTGCCTCCAGAAGATGTGAATGCTCCAACACTAGAAGTATTTTTAAGAAGAGATTGGAGAACCATTTTTCTGAAATCGTACAGGGTTTCCTGCCTGAGCAGGGGGTTGGACTAGAAGACCTCCAAGGTCCTTCCAACTCTGTTATTTTGTTTTTCTGATCTGTATGGCCACCTTCCTTCCCAGCTTCAAGCAATTTCAAAACATTTTTTTTCCTTGCTCTGGAGCTGGCGATTTGGGTGGATCATCTTCTAATTAGAAGTGATATTGATACACATTATGTTTTTGTGCTTCCACCATATTCTGATTGAGTATATTGTCTTATCTATCATGCTGTGTTTTTTAAAAAAATCTTGAATCAAACCTTCCAGATAAACCAGAGAAGAAATGAGCTAATTCTACTTTTTTGTAAGGGAACATTATACAATCTTGCAAAACTTCCTAATCATCGGGGTGTGTATGTGTGTGTGTGTCCTTCCTAATTTTTTTTTTCCTCTGACCATTAAGCTACTGGGGGCTCCTGCCTCTCCTGTCTGATGGCTTCTAAGGTAGAATCTTTCACAAGGTCATCTACATATTCCATTACATCTTATGAAGCTGCCCAAACTCATTTTGACTAATAAAAGATTAAGGAAGAGAGGAAGGAAAGAATGAATGAATGGATGTAATATCAATCAATCAATTACTCGGTGCCAAGAAAATAGCCATTGATGACTTCCTGAAACTGATATTTCAGAAGCATTCTCCTGGAAGTATCATGAGTATTAGTTTTTGATCAAGCCTTTGTCTCATCCACTTTTAAACCCTTATAGCTGTGTCCACCTTCCCATTATTTGTAGAAAACTCCATAGATGGTCTGTCTGTCTGTCCATACAACCAACCATCTACATGCTGGGAATTACGTCTCAGCAATATACATTGATTTCTCATATTGTGTTACTAGATCCTTTCAACTGAAGGTCTTGATGTAACACAATTGGAAACCTGGCTTTTCTGCCTGGAAACTCCAATTTAGACCTTAGGCATTAAGCTTTCCCTGATTTACAATAAATATAGACAACTAGCTTATTTTAATTTTGCTCATGCCTTATGCTAAATATGTTTGCTTACTTTGAGCAAGATGTGTTGGGTGAATTTGGTGATTGTGACTCATACATCACACTTTACAGAAGTAGCACAAAGTGTGAACTCTATCAACTGTAGCTTATTCTGTGAAGCCAACGCTTAACACAATGGTGTGGGTCCAGCTACTGAGATGGTCGATCATGTTTTAAGGTGCCTCTGATGATGAGCTATGCTGGGTACTTAACAACAACAACAACAATAATAATAATGTTGGAAGGGACCTTGGAGGTCATCTAGTCCAACCCCATGGCTGTCCATTCTCTTCTTAAAAACTTCCAGTGTTGGAACATTCACAGCTTCTGGAGGCAGGTTGTTCCACTGTCAGAAAAGTTCTCCTTAGTTCTAGGATGCTTCTCTCCTTGATCAGTTTCCATCCGTTGCTTCTTGTCCTGCTTTCAGGTGCTTTGGAGAATAGCTTGACTCCCTCTTCTTTGGGACAGCCCCTGAGATATTGGAACACTGCTATCATGTCCCCCCTTGTCCTTCTCTTCATTAAACTAAAGGTAAAGGTAAAGGTTCCCCCACACGTGTGTGCTAGTCATTTCCAACTCTAGGGGCCGGTGCTCATCTCCGTTTCAAAGCCGAAGAGCCAGCGCTTGTCCGAGGATGTCTCCGTGGTCATGTGGCCGGCATGACTAGACGCCAAAGGCGCATGGAACACTGTTACCTTCCCACCGGAGTGGTCCCTATTTTTCTACTTGCATTTTTTTACGTACTTTCGAACTGCTAGGTTGGCAGAAGCTGGGACGAGTAACAGGCGCTCACTCTGTTACGCGGCACTCGGGATTCGACCCACCAAAATGCCGACCTTCTGATCAACAAGCTCAGCGTCCTAACCCACTGACAAACTTCATTAAACTAGACATTCCCAATTCCAGCAAACGTTCCTTATATGTTTTAGCCTCCAGTCCCCTGATCATCTTTGTTGCTCTTCTCTGCACTCTTTCTAGTCTCAACCTCCTTTTTACATCGTGGTGGCCAAAACTGGATGCAGTATTCCAAGTGTGGCCTTACCAAGGCATTGTAAAATGGTATTAACATTTCACGTGATCTTGATTCTATCCCTCTGTTAATGCAGCCTAGCACTGTGTTGGCTTTTTTGGCAGCTGCAGCACATTTGTTGGCTCATATTTAAGTGATTGTCCAGTAGGACTCCAAGGTCCACTAGGATTCCAAGATCTAGACTGGAAGACTTCTACCCCCAAAGCATGTGTTGTATTTAGACATTAAATGCTATGACTTATTTTTTTTTAAATCCACCTAGTTTACTATTCGCTATTTTGACTTGGGTAGAAAGATTAACACGCTCATGAGCTATATATCGTAACTGTAACTTTCTCACCTCCCTCCCCCACTGCCAACAGTTTTCCTGCACTTGAACTGATTAATTACGTCGCATGTTGCTGTTTAAAAATGGAAGGATTGGAACAGAAGACATCAGAAGATGGAGCTCCAGTTCCTGAGTATGCAGTCACTCAGGTCTCGGGGAGGGTCACAGCCAGCTATGTGCTAGAGGCAAGCTTTCCATAAATCACAGACTTGGAATCTCCCACTTTTTGTGTTAATCCTCCCTTGCTGGGGAAGAGCTGTCTCTGCAGCTTGTGATAAGGCCAGGAAATTAAATTGTTTTCCCGGCTACACGGTATGGCAAATGCTTATGCAACGTTTTAATGAAACATTGGCGTGGCTGCAGTGCTGGTTAATTTAATGCTGGCAAAAATTTGTCTTCTTAGGCTTGATTGCATTTCACACCGTGCGGATGCCTGAAATGTCCCGTTTCTTGGTGTACAGACCCACCCCTGGGTGGGAAAGGAAGGAAGATTTGAGAGTAGGGGAAAACCCTCTGCATGTTCTCTCCCCCTCTCCCCCTCTCCTTGCACGTTAAATGGGCACCATTATGTGCCAGCAATTCTGATGTTCTCCTTGAACACACACACACTGACCTTATCTAATTTCCTGCCCAGGATTTAAGCAGACTTTTGTGATCATTTCACGTTCTGGCTTTCAAGCCATTTTACCAGCTTAAACTAACTGTTCAAGCAGCAGGGTGTATGCCGAAATCCATGCTTTGTGCAGCCTCTTTTTGGGGCAACTATTGATAGGGTTCAGAGTTGGAAAAGGTCACAAGGATCCTCAAGTCCAACCTCTGCAATGTGTGGAAAACCACTTAAAACATCCATGAGGAGTAGCTGTCCAACCACTTCTTAAAAGACCCCAGAGATGGAGAACTCGTAACTTCCCAAAGTACAGATCTTATCATCAGAAAGTTTTGCCTTATGTTAAAAAAAAAAAGTAGGTTGCTGAAATTACCTTGTTTTTCTAGCCAATTATAAAAAAGTATCCCATGTTCTAAAATAAACTGAATCTTCTTTCTCTTTCCTTTTCAATGCCAATCTATCCATTTCTGCATACTCTTAAGATTTTTTTGAATTAACACGTCCTCCTCTGGTAGACCTTCATTTTTCCAGTATTGAACGAATACAATTCTTGCTGCAGTTAGTATATATAAAATTAAATATATGCACTCTTTCTCATAATTACCTACGATTATGCCCAGCAAAAACAATCCTGGCTTAAACTCTAGATGTTTTCTCATCATTTGTCTCTAACCATGTATGTATTCTTAACCAAAATCTTTTAGCTTTAGAGCATGTCCACCAAAGATGATAATAAGGGCCATTATTTCTTGTCCCAGGTTCTGTGGCCATGGAAAATTGACCATCTTCCCTTTATGAACCTGAACCTGTCTGTCAAGTCTCCCGTGTCACTTTATCTTCAGATGGAATATTCCAAGTTGCTTCAACATTCTTGTTGTCTTCCTATGAGCCTCCTTTCCTGTCAATATCCTTCTGAAAATGTAGTCTCCAGAATCATACCCAGTGCTCCAGATGTGATCCTTCTTTCCATTCCCCCCCCCCAAGTTCTGCCAGTCCTTCTCCTACCCAGAGTATATACAGAGTAACAGAGTTGGAAGGTCTTCTAGTCCTGTTCAGGAAGGGAACCCTATACCAATCTCTTCTTAAAAACTGGCAGTGTTGGAGCATTCACAACTTCTGGAGGCAAGTTGTTCCACTGGTTCATTGTTTTCACAATGAACCGAATGCCGAATACAAAACTCCATTTACACCAAGGGGCAGACAAATAAAAGGCAACAGTTATTCACGTTTACCCATTTATAATCAAGGTTGTTTCATTTTTTTCCATTTTAAGGTGGACAACAAACTCGATCTGAGTCCCTTGTTGAGATGGACAGCTGTGCAAGTTCAATTAATAAATGAATCAACAGAATAAATAAAATGGGCATTCGGCGAAACCAGTATTTTATTTTATTTTTTTAAAAAATCTGAACTTTGAAAAAGAGTCTCTACTGCGAGTACAAACTGGGTTTCCCCTGGTATTCCTATCTTCATTATCACTATATCTACAAACAATTCATTATTGGTAATTAATATTCATTTCATCCATTTAATTGCTGGTATTGTCAAGGGGGTAGATCACTTTTTCCAGTTTTAAATAATTTTTGTCAATTGGTCTTGCTCTGGCTGATGCTCTCCTAATTTCCCAGCGGTTGCATCTCTTCTCTGTCTTCGGCTGAGGGACTGGGGAATTAGAACATTTTCCCAATCAATAGATCACTAGCGGGCATAAGCTGCTAGATGCAGATTTGCTGAATGACAACAGGCGGTGGGGACATATATGGGAACGCTAAATGCAAGCAAAGTGCCAAATTGGGACTGTGTGAACTGCAACCATCTTCACTCTTTTTTCTCCGTGCCAGTTCAAATACATAACAGATTAAACCAGTTAGTCTAAAAGGCAAACAAGGGCTGCGTTAGTACATTGCACTAAGCAGTCTACGTTGTTAAGCTGTGGGTTGTTTACTAAAGCACAGTAGACTGGCTTTAGATAACTTGTTGAGCTGTAAAAGTTGACTGGATTCACACAACAGCTTAAAGCAAATAAAATAAAATAAAATAAAATAAAATAAAAATAAAATAAAATAAAATAAATAAAATAAAATAAAATAAAATAAAATAAAATAAAATAAAATAAAATAAAATAAAATAAAATAATAAAATAAAATAAAATAAATAAAATAAAATAAAATAAAATAAAATAAAATAAAATAATAAAATAAAATAAAATAAAATAAAATAAAATAAAATAAAATAAAATAAAATAAAATAATAAAATAATAAAATAAAATAAAATAAAATAAAATTATGGTTTAGCATTATAGATTAATCCAGCCAGTGACTCTTGCCTATGAGTTTTCTATTGTACAGGCTAGAAAGGAAAATGGCGTCATTCTGTTAAGTTTGTAGTCTTACAACACCTGGGTGTGATTCAGTCAACCCATTTAAACCATAAAGAGTGGTTAGTGAGTTGTATGAACTCAAGCAGCTGGGGTTTGTTCAACAAACCATGAAATCATGACTTAGTCTAATGTATGGATCTAGTCTTCTATATGTGCTAGGATATATTAAAAAAAACCCTCAGTGATTAAGTTATCAGTGAATGAAAGCAAGATGTTCAATATTCATAAGTAATAATAATAATAGAAGAGCTATTTTATTGTGTAGGCATTTCCACTAACTGCTGTCATTTTGGTTCAGTATAGCACACTCTGGGCTATCATTTATTACACCGTGGTGGCAATGAGCAAATGTATTAATTTGCATTAATATGCACATATTTCTGAACCAAGAAACACTGTTTTATTCAATAAGGCAAATATGGCATTGCATTGTACCTTTTAAAAAGATGATGGCTGGTCGCTACCCACTTTTATAATTTAATCTGTTTTTTGTTTTTTTTTAATAAGAGCACTAATGGGAGAAGATGGCAAAAAAGGTGACCAGCAGTGAGGAGAAAGTAGAAATGCTTAAAAATTCTTTGCATCTGTCTTTGCCCAAAAAGAAGAAGGAAAAAAAAACAGTCCAACCTATCAAAAACAATACTGAAAAAGACGGATTAGGAATACAAGCATGACATGGTAGCAGTCTTCTCATATTTAAGGGGCTGTCAGAAATAAGAGGGGTCAACCTGTTTTCCAAAACACCTGAAGCCTAAGCAAGGAGCAATGGATGGAAACAGGAGAGATCCAACTTAGAAACAGGGAGAGATTTCTTGACAGTGACAACAATAAAACAGTCAATGGCTTACCTTCAGAAGCTGAAGGTGGTCCATCACTGGAAGCTTTTAAGAAGAGATTGGACAGCCATTTAAATAAATAAAATAATTTAAATAAATAAATAAATAAACCTTTATTGTCAAAGTACAACATGTGTACATTGAGATTAGCTGAGCCTCCCCCCCCCCCCCACCGTGCTCTCTCCATTTCATTTGTCTTGAATAGTATAGCAGGGAACTGGACTAGAAGACCTCCAAGGTCCCTTGCAACTCTGTTATTCTGCATTTTGTACTATATTCTGAAGCAGTTGGGAATTACAGAAAGGAAGGAAAGGAAACAAAGAGGAGATATGAACTAAAAATATTGTTTTATAAAGACGTAGTTTAAAAAGAAAGCCTTCCCTCCCTCCCTCCCTCCCTCCCTCCCTCCCTCCCTTCCTCTTTCTTTCTTTCTTTCTTTTTTCTTTCTTTCTTTCTTCTTTCTTTCTTTCTTTCTTTCTTTCTTTCTTTCTTTCTTTCTTTCTTCCTCCCTTCCCTTCCCTTCCCTTCCCTTCCTTCCTTCCTTCCTTCCTGCCTTCCTTCCTTCCTTCCTTTCTCTTTCTTTCTTTCTTTCTTTCTTTCTTCCTTCCTTCCTTCCTTCCTTCCTTCCTTCCCTTCCTTCCTTCCTTTCTTTTTCTTTCTTTTTCTTTCTTTCTTTCTTTCTTTCTTTCTTTCTTTCTTTCTTTCTTTCTTTCTTTCTTTCTTTCTTTCTTTCTTTCTTTCTTTCTTTCCAAAGGGGCAGAGAAACAAACAGGTATCGTGCCAGATCTGAAATAGCAGAATTTGTGAAGTAGATAAATATTATTTGTACTCTTGAGCGCAGGAGTTCAACTCCTACCTCATTAAGAAAACAAGCTACAGGCAGAATCATGCATTGACTTTGTGTCCTGCGCTGCTAATGATTATTTTGCAGAACAACTATTCATTTCTTTATACCTTGAAGAGAAAAAAAACAACAACAACCTAAAAGCAATGGGTTAATTATTGAGCATTGACATCCAGCAATTAGAGGGGAGTGAGAATGGGAAGGAATGGAGACCTATGTTTCTTTCCCCCCCCCCCCATTGAAAATCCTGGTTTTTAGATAGCAGGAGTCAGCCTTCCATGGTAACACCACCGAGGGATCGTGCACAGTGCAAAATGCGTTCAACAATTACAAAAGAGAACTAAATACGCATCTTATTTTTATTTTAGTTAGTTAGTGAAAAATTGCTACTTCGATTCATCAGGACTCATTATGCCATAGCTTGGAAGTAAAAAAAAAAGGACATGCTCTTTTAGATACACTCTGGAATTTCATCAGAAGGGTTCTTTTATTTTAGTAATTTATTTATATCCCACCTTTATTATTTTTGCAAGTAAATAACTCAAGGTGGCAAATAGCCTAAAGTTCCTTCCTCCTCCTCTTTTCCCCACAACAATAAATCTGTCACCCAACCCGCTTTCATGCCAAGGTGGGACTAGAACTCACAGCCTCCTGGTGATTGGCCCAAAGTCAACCAGCTGTCTTTCATGCCTAAGGTGGGACTAGAACTCACCATCTCCTGGTGTTTGGCCAGAAATCACCCAACTGGCTTTCACAGCTAAAGTGGGACTAGAACTCACCAATTCCTGGTGTTTGGCCCCAAATTATCCAGCTGTCTTTGATGCCTAAGGTGGGACTAAAACTCACAGCCTCCTGGTGATTGGCCCAAAGTCAACCAGCTGTCTTTCATGCCTAAGGTGGGACTAGAACTCACCATCTCCTGGTGTTTGGCCAGAAATCACCCAACTGGCTTTCACAGCTAAAGTGGGACTAGAACTCACCAATTCCTGGTGTTTGGCCCAAAATTATCCAGCTGTCTTTGATGCCTAAGGTGGGACTAGAACTCACAGCCTCCTGGTGATTGGCCCAAAGTCAACCAGCTGTCTTTCATGCCTAAGGTGGGACTAGAACTCACCATCTCCTGGTGTTTGGACAGAAATCACCCAACTGGCTTTCACAGCTAAAGTGGGACTAGAACTCACCAATTCCTGGTGTTTGGCCCCAAATTATCCAGCTGTCTTTGATGCCTAAAGTGGGACTAGAACTCACAGCCTCCTGGTGATTGGCCCAAAGTCAACCAGCTGTCTTTCATGCCTAAGGTGGGACTAGAACTCACCATCTCCTGGTGTTTGGCCAGAAATCACCCAACTGGCTTTCACAGCTAAAGTGGGACTAGAACTCACCAATTCCTGGTGTTTGGCCCAAAATTATCCAGCTGTCTTTGATGCCTAAGGTGGGACTAGAACTCACAGCCTCCTGGTGATTGGCCCAAAGTCAACCAGCTGTCTTTCGTGCCTTAGGCGGGACTAGAACTCACAGCCTCCTGGTTTCTAGGTCAGCACTTTAAGCCCAGAACCAAACTGGCTCTATGTATGTTCCTCACCTTGAGTTATTCATAAAAACAATAAGGGTGGGATATAAATAAATAAAATCTAGGACCAGTCCTTTAAACTCCTCTTTGTAGGCTGAAATCCAACAACTGAAATTGTTGACAAAACAATCCTGATAGTTGACAACATGCAAACTCGTGTTGTTCTGGACTCTTCCCCACTTGAGGCTCCCAACAAATCAAAGCAAAAAGATAGAAGCTTCAGGCATGGTTTTAATATAGGCATTATTTAGCAAGTTGTTTTAAACTATAATTGCTTTTGATATTTTTAAAAAAGGAAAATTGAAAACAGCCGAGGGATGATGACTATTGGGAGGTTTTTATATAAAAACAAATTGGCTGTCGAACATTTTAAATAAATTTTATCCTGCAATCGCTTTAAGGATCTGGTGCAGCTATCGTATATCCTAAATGTGTAATTACAATAGAGTCTTTCTGCTCGCTTGGGAATGGGAAAACAAAGAGAGAGAAAAGGACCCTAATCCTGCTAAAGGACAGGATGAAACGGGACCTTAAAACATCTTATCTCACGTTAGTTCAAGCATATCCAGAGCTGCTTACATAAAATCAAAATAATCCCAAATAAGATAAAAGAGAAAGGTTTTTTTAAAAAAAAAATTGAGTTCCCAACAAAATCAGGAATTATTCAAGCAACCAGTATAGGAAACCAACATTAGATGCAAACAAGGTTCACTTACTTCCCTAAGCCATAATGTACTTTATTCTGTTTGGGTTTAGTATTTTATGTGGATTCAGTCATTTGTTGTTTATTCAATATAAGATGATTAAACACGGTTTATTTTTATTTATTTATTTATTTTTTATTTTAATTCCATTTATATCCCGCCCTTCTCCGAAGACTCAGGGCGGCTTACAAGCTTAGCAGTAGCCTTCATTCTATGTATATGCCTGCTTATTAGGGCTTTCACACACACGCCAAGCGGCATTATTACAAAGTCAGCTTAATTGCCCCCAACAATCTGGTTTACTGCACATTGTATGAACAGTGATGCTGAAAAGTCTCATATTGGCATAAAGTCATCCACATCACCTATATTTAGACATTTCTCATCTTTTTTTTTTCATCTTATCTTTCCTACTATCTTCTCCTGTTGGTTTCTGATGATTTATCAATTGTGGCTTGTAACTTAACGATTGTAACTATGATTATGATCTATTACTTGCTGTTATATGTACACTGTGAGCTTATGCACCAGAGACAAATTCCTTGTGGGTCCGATAACACTTGGCCAATAAAAAATTCTATTCTATTCTATTCTATTCTATTCTATTCTATTCTATTCTATTCTATTCTATTCTATTCTATTCTATTCTATTCTATTCTATTCTATTCTATTCTATTCTATTCTATTCTATTCCATATAAAGATTCTATTCTATTCTATTCTATTCTATTCTATTCTATTCTATTCTATTCTATTCTATTCTATTCTATTCTATTCTATTCTATTCATATTTAGAAGACGGCTCCAACTCCTGGATCCTTTAACTTGAAAAGCCTACTCTTTGCAGCCTGCCCACTTTATTTTGCTTCCTAGCAGAGACCAAAATAGCTTTCCTAGAAAATAATGTATACTTCTTTTGAAAGAACCTGTACACATTTGAAGGGGTCCAGCTTCTAAGTCTTCAATTAATTTAGAAGTCCAAATGGTTTCCACAGTATAATTTTTGCTAACTTGGATTAGATTGTTAGCCATATTGTATTTCTGGAAACCTTCCCTCAGATTAGCATGATGGATTTATGTTGGTCTACTCTTGAAGTGGATTTGGAAGCTAGAACCGATGTTGAGAATTTGGCCTGGAAGAAGCAGATTTGAACCCTAGTTTTGAAAACAACAACAACAACAACAACTTCTTGACTGTTTGCTAGCCTTCAGGAACATAAACATGCAGATGTTGTGACATCCTTAAAAGGCAGCCAAGATTTATTCCTTTAAGCATTGCTAAATGGGAATATTTATTCCTCATTGTAAAAATCGAAGTGAAGACATACTGTATGATGACATTTTTCTGAAGATAATTGGCTAGGAGCGTGATCAATGTCTAGAAAGAAAATTGCTGTGGGACTTCATGTATGCCATCTTACGTCTAGCCATGTTGGAAGAGAAGAAGACTTCACAGATGTGTTTAATAAACAAAATGGCATTGCATTTTTATGCTATCATTCCTCTGAGAATCCTTCCCCTTCGTGTCAAAGAGATGATTAGGAGCAAGCAATTAACCTAAACCTAAATTAATTACCTAGTTTGGATGGGGATTTTGAATTTGATTTTCCTGACTAAAACCAGTCTATTTTACCATGTCCTCAAACAGGAGATCTTGCAGATAGTCCTTGATCTACAATCACAGTTAAGCCCAAAATCTCCATTACTAAGCAAGACAGTTTCTAAGTGCATTGTGCCCCATTTTATGACCTTTTTGCCACAACTGTTATGCAAATCACTATAGTTGTTAAGTGAATCAGGCAGTTGTTAAACAAATCTGGCTTCCTCCATTGACTTTGCTTGTTGGAAGCTGGCTGGGAAGGTTACAAATGGTGATCACTGCAACTGTCATGAATACATGCCATTCTGGGACTTCTGGAAGTGGCATCCATGTATGTTTGGCGGTCCATTCTGGGCCTTGTGAAAAAGGAATAGGCTTTCAGCTGGTTCACCAAAGTCAACACAAAATTAGCTACTGGTTCTACCAAACCGGTGTGAACTAGCTGAATCCCACCACTGGTTACGTGGGGATCCTGATCCATGGGGATGCTTAGGACTTAGGACCCGTCATAAGTCACTTTTTCAGCACTGTTGTAACTGCGAATGGCTGTAAATCAAGGACTATCTGCATTTGGATAAGGCTGGTCCTACTGAAATGGATCTAATTGTTTTGGTCTTTGGATTTTAAAAGTTATAAAAAACAGATTCGTGTTATTGTCTTTTGACTGCCTGGTAGGGGGAAAAAACCCCCCAAAACCTGTGAGATTTCTTGTCTCAAGCTCCAGACTAATTTTCTTGCAGCCTGACTCTATTACCATTTTTCTATTCCATCTCAGCCCAATGCTGGATTTAAAGCTGCTCAGAGGGTTTTTTCCTGTTACTCTCATTTCTTTTTCAGTACCATTGCTCTCGTGGCTGATATCACCGAGTTGTATGCGGAAACCTTGAGAGAAATCAGAGCAATCCGTGCTGCAAAAAAAACAAAAAAAACCAAGTTGCAAATATATTCTCCTGTGTATATGCTACTTATGATTGGCACAGGAAGGACAAAATGAGAAATGGTCTATATATATATCTAAATAAATAAATCTTTATTTCCTGTGTCAGCCTAACCTGAAGGCCATCGACAGGCAGTAGTCACACCGGTGACAGCTCATATTTGTGTAAATTTTTAAATTGCTAACAAAGAATTAAGGGAGACTGATATGCATTTCAAACTTATTAAACAATTAAAGGTTATATATATATATATATATATAACCTTTAATTGCATGCACAGCCTAAGTAAGCTGAACAGTTTGTCCTCGCCTGCGATGACACACATCTTCGCAAGACCTCACGTTGCATGCCTATCAAAATGTTGGCAAATTTCTACGTAGAAAACTGCCAAATTGGTACTATGAAGCAGCGAATCCACTTTCATCAATCCAGGCCGTGTTGTAATGACACTACTCTAAAGCTAGAGTGTGGGGTTAACCACCACGTATTGATTGCGAGGGGTTTTCTGTGTGCTGTTGAGTGGCACAGGGAGGTTTTAATCAAGTTTTCTGGTCCCATGCTGCTGTTTTAAAATCAATTGCTTTATGTTCCAGAATGGATTTACTCCTAGACAGAAAGGTCCTCCGAGAATCCCAGGGACTTTTGCAGAAACTCATCGTTGTGCCCTTTAAAGCTTGGATTTCAGATCTGCAAGCTAGAAGCAGTGGCTCAGATCCAGCCCTACATTTTCCAGCCTTTTGTGGGTTTCCCTCCACCCTGCCGTTCCACAAATACGCAAACGCAAATGTTGCTTTTGCAGAAATGTCCCCAAAGAAAAAAAACAGAGTGAGGCTGCAGAGATCTAGAAGTACCTGTCAGAAATGTAAAGGGAATCCAGAATCGTAGGGAGGACGCTTCACAGACACAGCCATGTAATTTTCTTCACAAGACGATGAACATTATTTTTCAGAATACCCTTTTATCCCGCACTAGTGAAGCCACACTTGGAATACTGCATACAGTTCTTGGTCAGCACAGTTTAACGAAGATGGATGCCAAGGCCTTAGATAGCATGCAGAGAAGAGCAACACAGATGATCAAGGGACTGGAGGCTAAATCATGTGATAAACAGTTAAGAGAACTGGATATGACTAACCTATAGAAAAGAAGGATTAAGGGATGACCTGTTAGTTCTCTTCCAGTATTTTGATGGACTGTCACAGAGAAGACGGATTGACATATTCTCCAAGGTACCTGAGGGAGGACAAGAAGCAAGGCTGATGAGAGGGAGATCCATCACTGGAGGTTTTCAAAAATAGACTGAACAACCATTTGACCAGGATGATATAAGGTCTGCTGTCTTGAGCAGAGGGTTGGAGTAGATGACCTCTCCTATGTCCTGGGATGTCCTGATGGTCTTCCGCTCCAGATTCAAATCTGTTTTGTTTCTGAGCTCTGCTAAATTTAGCTACGTTCTGCCACCAAGGACAACGGTTTTCCAGTCCTTTGGGAGTTTAAAATGTTTTATAAAATCTATTTCAAAAGCCATGTTCATTTTTGTTCCATTGCATATAGTACTTTGTTATTTGCTGACTTCACCCAACAAATATATATGTATTTGCATGAACAATTCCTGAGAAAATGTACACAAAACTCCCAGGTGCCATTTTTATGTATTTTTCCCCAGTGTAAGAATGTTAAAAGTACATCTTCTCCAAACACAGACTTTCTTCTTTGATTTTGAAAAAAAAACCAACAACCCAGAAATGCTCTTTGTTTGCAAACATTTTAGAAACATACATTCTTTTTAGAACACTTTTTTTTGCAAAAGAATTGGGGATTTTTGGACCCATGAAAACTGAACGTCCGTAGACTTTATTTAATACTGGGATGTATCTGCAGCATCTATTTTATTGAATCTTGCAAATGTTTCCATTAAAATTAAGCCAGGAGGGTGCTCAATTGCAATTTACTGAATAAATTACAACTAGTTGGGCTCTTGAAATCTCTACTGGCTGGGGGTCACATAATGTGCTAAGATACAAAGAAGAAACCCACATGGTGACTTTATCGTTTGTGTAGCATCGTTGCCCAGTTGTACCTCCTGATCAAACTGACTGGGCCTTGATGCACTCATGATACCAATAAAGGATATTTGTAGCTCAGGGTTATGGTTAGGCGCCCTTGGTGCTCTCTGAACTTGGCTGTTTTCTTAGGCTGTTGCCAAACCAAGATGGCTTTTGGTACAGCTTGTACTCAGTATTTATGCTCCAGTGGCTAATATATATATATCCCATATGAATACCAAATAAAACATGAAGGACATCATGGTAAAAATTCTGTTCTCACAACTCTGTAAAAGAAAACTAGCATTTGACGGATTTTCATATGACAAATGTGACATACTTTTGTGTCCCTCCACTGACTTCATCACATACAGCAAGATTGTGACCCGCAAGCTGGTCCTCATTTAGATCTGTCTTCCCCATCCTGGTGTCTCCAGATGTTTTGGACTGCAAGACCCATCATCAGTTAGAGTAGTAAGTAGAGGACATCAGCTTTCAGAAAGCCTGATCATCGACATATTGATAAGAGGGCATGTGGTGAGTTGGAAGTCTGGTTTTCCACCTTTTTATTCAGCCCCAAACAGAATCAGAATTGGAAGAACAAAATAAAGGACAGAAGTGTCCTTCAGGAACTAGGTTAAGAAAGTCAAGATGGAGGCCACAACCATTGATTAAAGAGCCATATTGTGTGTGTGTGTGTGTGTGTGTGTGTGTGTTGTGGATACCTCTGGCAAAGTGGAAAAAAAATTGGGAGGCGAGCAAGTACCCCTCAACCAATGCAATTCTCCATCTGAGTTACTATAAATGGGGGATTCAGCCCAACACTGAACAACAAAATGTATAAGTAACCAATGACTACTATTAGTATCCAAGGCTAGCTGAGTATCATAACTCACCCTTTAAGTAGACCACGGCTTATGCTAATTGCTACCACTGTGTCAAGTAGGGAGCATTCCTCTCCCTCCAGCTGAACTATTTATTAAAATCTCATCTCCATTTTAATGCCTTGATTAGTACCAATGGATCTTTTATTCCTTTTTCATGGGCCCAGAGGGAAGGATGTAGAGGTTTTATAAACATACCCATAGAGTTATTTTAAACATCCACATCCATAGAAGGGGTGGAATTTTTGTAAACAACAGGGTAGGGGAAGATTTAGGATGCCCGGTTCCCACACACCATGGTTTTGATATGCATAGATCTGATACACTTAAGCAAATAAACGAAGAACTAGAGCTGTCAAGAGAGCTTGCCCTGAATATCAATATGAACCCAATGCCTCTCTCCAGATTCCAGTTAATGTCCAGTATTCCATGGCTTTCCCCCTGGATTTCCACATTCAGCATCTTACAGAATACAGAATAACAAAGTTGGAAGGGGTCTTGGAGGTCTTCTAGTCCAACCCCCTGCTCAAACAGGAGACCCTATACTATTCTAGACAAGTGGCTGTCCAATCTCTTCTTAAAAATCTCCAATGATGGAGCACCCACAACTTCATCAGGCAAATTGTTCCAGGGGAAGATTGTCAGAAAAATATGTCACCATGCAGATTTAAAAAGGCTGAGGCCTTGATCATCTGACTGTGGCCACCATCTTGACTTTTCTTTAACCTCCCATGCATATAGTCCTGTTCTGCCAGGTTTGACTAAAAATATTTTCTTGAAATAGTACTGAAGTGGTTTCCTGCTGTTTTCTCCTCCCCTTTCTTTCTTTCTTTCTTTCTTTCTTTCTTTCTTTCTTTCTTTCTTTCTTTCTTTCTTTCTTTCTTTCTTTCTTTCTTTCTTTCTTTTCTTTCTTTCTTTTCTTTTCTTCTTTTCTTTTCTTTCTTCTTCACATCCTTCTTACTGCCTGATAGTTTTTCATCAAAATATTAACCAGGTTAAACCCTGCTTAGATTTAAACATCAGCCAAAGTGAACTAGTGTCTAAGTAGGCTTCTACCCAACTAGAAGTCAATAAATAATACAATTTCAACAATAATTGATGAATAGATGCTTAGCTTGCATTGAAGGCAAGAGGGAGATGTCAACGTTTTTTCAAGATACAGTATTGTGTTCAAGTCCCCCCCAAAATGTAGATTGTTGGTATTAATATCCTTCAAGCCATCCCTCTTGATCAGAAGAAGTGGACTGTGGAAATTTGTGGGAGAAAATACTATAACCAAGGGTAATCTGGACATTCGATCTGGGCTACTTTATTCCTCCTTGTCTCCTTCAAGCATAAATAATTGTCTTAAGCCAGTCACTGGTGCAAAACTGGTGCAAGGAAGCTGACAGTGAACAATATTTAACATTAGATGGCAGGAAAGGGTTTTCGTTGGCTAGACCGAGACCAGATTTTAATATCTACAATGCAAAAGATTTCTTTTTTTTTGTTTTGTTTTGTTTCTTTCCACGGATTTACAAAGGATTTCCTAGCAGCTCTGTTCCTTTAAAAAGTTCTTCTAAACCTCCTTTGTTTACATCTGCATTTTATTGCTTATCTTGCAGCAGCTCAATTAAATTCAAGGTGGGGGTGTTTTGGGGGGGGGTGAACAAAAGGAAATATTACAGTTGTGCAAAAATAAGACTGGCAGAGTCTGGAAATAACACCAAAGCAAATATTCCACCCATGAAAAGAGCTCATATTCTAGTTACCGTTAATATGCGGAGAATTTCAATTTTTCATATAGAGATTCAATAATAGCATAATTGATAGAAAGTAAATGCTCCTATGTGACCTATCTAAATGGTATTAATTTCTCCCTCATGTTACAATACTTTAATTACACTGATGGCTTTAAGTGTGTGCGTGTGTATGTGTGTGTATACGCACAGAGAGAGTGAGAGATCCTGATTGTGCTTTTTTTCCCCCTTTGTGTGAACAATGCCTCTACAATTAGGAAGGAGGTTAGGTCCAATCAACAGATAAACACTCTTCTGAAAACAGAGTCTATCAAACTGCAGCACTCAAATACGTTGGATTTCACATTTTCATGAAGCAATGGGCCATGGTTAGTTGGAATCAGTAAGGCATAAACCATGGTTTATAAACCACAAGGGCTGAATTTGCATAGTACACCAAGTCGAACTAGTTACATTGTGGCTTACTTTGCTGCAGTAATAGATCGATTGATAGATTAATAACACAGCCCACTTGCTCATCTGATTCCCTCCCTGCCCCACCTTTTAATCTGAGCTGACCATTTATATTTTAATTTACTTATGAAAATTATTTATTGATAACATTTATTTAATTACACATTTTTATTTCTGAAATTTATTTGTAAATTTTATTTATTGGCCAGCCATCTTACCACAGTGCATTACTCTCGTTGTATACATATTTGTTGTACCGCTTTATGCTTTTTAACATTGTAAGCCGCTCAAGAGATACCTTCAGGTCAGATAGGTGGCAAACAAATTTAACAAACAAAGAAACAAACAACTCTCTCTCCCTTTCTTATCTATGCATGCAGAAAAAGCAAAATGATGGAAGTGCAGAAGAATCTGAAGCACTAAGTCACCCCAGAGCAAATCAGAAAATGCAAGTTTTAAGAACAGAGCATCCATCAGAGCTCCACAATAACTTTTCACTGAGGTTGTGCACAAGTTATCTGTATTCCATACAGATCATCTACATATATGAAGAGAAAACTGCTCATCCGGAGACTCAGGAGGCCCAACGTGGCCTGCCTCAGCCTATTTACACAGTCCATTTAGGCTTCTGAAAGTTGGGCTCGCCAAGCCAGACTTTGTAGCCACAATGAGCTGGCTGCTTTAACTAGATCAGAGGTAGGCAACCTCGGCTCTTTGATGACTCGTGGACTTCAACTCCCAGAATTCCTCAGCCAGCATGGCTCAGCTTGGAAACCTCTCCCTTTCCCCTCAGCATGGCTGGCTCAGGAATTCTGGGAGTTGAAGTCCACCAGTCATAAAGCGGCCTAGGCCTAGGCCAGGGGTAGGCAGCCTTGGCTCTTTTATGACTCGTGGACTTCAACTCCCAGAATTCCTGAGCCAGCCTGGTTCAGCTTGGAAACCTCTCCTTTTCCCCTCAGCATGGCTGGCTCAGGAATTCTGGGAGTTGAAGTCCACCAGTCATAAAGCGGCCTAGGCCTAGGCCAGGGGTAGGCAGCCTTGGCTCTTTTATGACTCGTGGACTTCAACTCCCAGAATTCCTCAGCCAGCATGGCTCAGCTTGGAAACCGCTCCCTTTCCCCTCAGCGTGGCTGGCTCAGGAATTCTGGGAGTTGAAGTCCACGAGTCATCAAAGAGCCAAGATACCCCTGACTACTAGATAGTCCCCATTACGTTACTCTTGCCTGCCATTTTTCCACTGAATGGAACCATGTTTCTTAACCTTGACAACTTTAAGATGTCTGGACTTCAACTCTCAGAATTCCCCAGCCGGGATGCTGGCTGGGGAATTCTGGGAGCTGAAGTCCAGACATCTTAGAAGTGCCAAAGCTGAGCATGCTGGTATAGAACTATGATTCTAGGATTCTGAGGAGTGTCATTACAAAACCTCTGAAGAGCATCGAAGTAGACTTTCATAATCCAAGGGATACCTTAATGAAAGCTTCAGAATTACATTTTCTATGAAATATTGATGGATTCTGCTAAGGCTTTCTCTGACCAATCCATTTTATGAAAAGGCATAAAGTCTCATGAGCCACAGATTTAGCTCACAAGACCTTTTAATAAAATGTGTTAGTCTGGAAAGGTGGTATCAGATTCTTTCTCAGTTTGGGCTACTATAAATTAATGCAGCAGTTCTCCAATAATATCAGCCTCAGAATACTGGCGTCCAGTCCTTAACACAACATGGTAGAAGAGAAGGGCTGATAGGAGAATAAGGTGGTGGTTCCTGGTCCTTACAGGGCTTCAAGAAATCTGGCCAGACAGGATCCCTGAATCTTTAGTCTGATATGAATCATATGTGGTTACACATGTTCGTACGATCATCATCCTAACCTACATTGGCCAGATCAGCTCTCCAATCAGATTGCTGACTGATTCTTTAGGAACGTGGTGGCGAACCTATGGCACGGGTGCCACGGGTGGCATGCAGAGCCCTCTCTGTGGGCACACGTGCCGTCGCCTCAGTCCTTGGCCTTCAGCTGGGTTTTATAAAACCTTTTCACTTTAGGCCTCCGCCACCGTGGGCAAAAAAAAAAAGGTTCAATCAATCAATGTCAACTTTTTGCGGGAGGGGGGGAAGTTCTCCCAAAGTTGGAATTGATTGAACTTTTTAGCACCACCCAGTCTGCTGTTACCACTACAACCATGCCCACACAATCGGCCACACCCACCCGGCACCCGATGATACATAAGTGGGTTTGGGTTGCAGTTTAGGCACTTGGTCTCTAAAAGGTTTGCCATCACTGCTTTAGGATCTCAGGAAAATGATATTTCTTTCCACTGGAGATCCTTTACAGATAGTCCTCAACTTGCAACAGTTCATTTACTGACTGAGAAAAGTGACGTATGACTGCATTTTGCACCAACTGTAGCATCCCCCTGGTCACGTGATCAAAATTCATATTTGAAATTGATAACGGCTGCCTTCTCCCGGGGGTCACGTGACCCCCCCCTTTTGCAACCTTCTGATGACCAAACTCAATGGGGGGGGGAAGCCAGATTCACTTAACCACCGTGTTGCTACCTTAACAACTGCAGTGATTCGCTTAACAACCGCGGCAGGGAAGGTCGTAAATTGGGGGCAAAACTCACTTAACGAATTTATCTCCCGGCAACATAAATTTGGGGCTCAGTTGTAGTCATGAGGGCTAGCCAGGGAAAGAATTTGGGAGTTTCTGGAAAAGTTTGGCCATGCTGACTACCCCCCACCCCACCCCACCACATGGAGAGCTCCCTAATCTATTTTCCCTTGATTGGTTTCATATGTTACGTTAAGCCAGATTTGCTTGGCCAGGGCTAGCTCAGTCAGCCACGCTTGGCCGGTTTTGCACGATGCTCATCAGGAACCAGGTTGGCAAACCACAGTGGCTGGATTTACCCAAGAACATGAAAGTGTGGGTGAACCCAGCCATATTCCTAATTTTTGAAGATGCGAGGCGTTTCCTGTCAGCAGCCTTTTAGAAGCAACACCAAAAGCTTAGGATACATCTGTGAAAAATAAACACACTTTGGTAACGACACGGCCCAATAAAGCAACTATCCTGTTTGCTTTTGCTCATTGTTTAAAGCTTATTCACATTATAGCCGAAGAATATTATTATTAAGCATTAAAAAAAAATAAAACATTGCACTCAATCTAATATTAACTACTAGCCTTTCCCGGCAGGTGCACCGTCTACATTCTCCTTCTAATTCTCTGTCCTTTTCTCTCTTTCTCTTTTTTTTTCTTTTTTCTTTTGTACAGATGCTTTTATAGGAATCTCGTCTCTTTAAATAATACATAAAGATCCTTGAGGAACTAGCAAGCAGCACAGGCATACCCACAGATCATTTATCTCGCTATTAAAATAAATATTCAGCAAGGCCTGCCCCCCCCTCTGCCCCTCCCCCCTCGCTTCTGCCTAGATTAATATTTTGTTTATTATTATTATTATTATTATTTGAACTCATGGATGGATGATCTTATATTCTGGCTTAGTTTGCTATCTGTGAGGTTTATTTCTCTCCTCCAAGCACAAACAAACACCTCTGGCTCAGGAAGAAAGGGAGGAGGAACTGGGGCTGTATTCAATCCCATTACATATGATTAACTGTTGTTTTTCTTCTCTCTCTCTCTCCCTCTCTCTCTCTCTTCTCTCTCTCTCTCTCTCTGTTTTTGTTCAGCTGGGAAAGGAACCTCAGAGCCGCTGCCTCCATCCATATTTTAATGCTTCCCTGAAATCAAAGTCCGGCAAGGTGCAGCCAAGGGAGAAAAGGAGGGACCACCGGCTGGGATGGAGGCAGACCTGGGTGCAATCCAAGTCAACAACAACAAGCAACAACTACACCTTTACAGCTTCTGATCTAGCAATTCGAGAGCTATTCTATCAGGGGCCTAATCTCTGCTTACCTCTAGGTGTGGGTCAGTTAAAAGAAGTGGGGTGGGGTGGGTTAAGAAAGAGGTTTGCACCAGCCAGAGCCAAGACCAGCGCTGGAGAATGCCAGGAATTGGGAAGATGATGGGAGGCAAGGGGGGGGAAAGAGGAAGTCTCTCCCCCTCTCCCCCCAAATCATCTCCAGGGCAGTTGGTCCTTAGGGATCTTGAGTTTGGGGAATAGTGAGGGAAGAGAGGTGAGGAATTTCTAGGGATGCAGAGCAAGCCAGGTGAACTTTCTAGGATAAGGAGAGCCATGGGAAAAGGGGGGGGGGGGGAGAGATCTGCTGCACATCAGGCCTGGCTCAGCATCTCTCTCTGTCTGTGTGTATGTGTGTGTATGTCTCTGTGTGTGGCTGTCTCTCTCTCTGTCTCTGTCTGTCTGTCTGTCTCTGTCTCTTCTCTCTCTCTTTTTCTCTCTCTCTCTCTCTGCCTTAGGCCCGGCTCCTTTCCCTTCCAGCCCATCCCCTCTGCCCCAGTCCCTTGGCTGGGTGGAGGAGGAAAACAACAAAGGCCGGAGAGTTACTTTGCGCATTGGATGTGCTGCTGGTGGATCAAGCCAGGCTCAAGGATCAAGCCAGGAGCCCTCCAGGTCCTTTGCAACGGCTACATTCATTCACTCGTTCCGGCGAGAAGCAACCCGGTTACCTCTCGGATCTTCACACCGACCCCAAACCACACGCGCCCAGGCTTTAACCCAACGCAACCTCTGCCTTCACAAAGGCGACGCCGCGGCCTCGTCCTTTTTCGCGACCACCGCCACCTTCCTCCCCAGCCCCTTCCCTCCCTCGCCTTTCCAGACGGCTTCCCCTGTTTTGAATTAGATCTTTTGCAGGCAGGGTGCGGGCAGGGAGAAGCCCGCGGGCGCGCGCGGGCGGAGAAGAGAAAGAGAAGGGGAGAGAAAGAGGGGGGAAGAGAAGCGGAGGGGGGGGAGAGCGAGCGCGCGCAGAAAATACTCAAGACAACCAGCGGACGTTGGGGATCAAAAAAAGAAAAAAAAAAAGAAAAGTAAAAAGTAAAAGCTCCGGGTTCCTTCGGCTTTGTCGACTGCAAACGGGGTGGTCGTAAAAAGAAAAGAAAAAAAAACCCAGGGGAGGGGCGACTCTTCAGAGCCGGGCGCGCGCTCGAGAGAGAGAGAGAGAGAGAGAGAGAGAGAGAGAGAGAGAGAGAGAGAGAGAGAGAGAGAGAGAGAGAGAGAGAGAGGAGAGAGAGAGAGAGAGAGACGCATTTTGGCCTTCCAGATGCAGATGTTCTGGCCAGGTTTGATTTTTTTTAAAAAAAAATAATCGGCCTCTTCCTTCCCCGAC
>NC_138214.1:11199828-11404828 GCF_964194415.1 Vipera berus
TACAACTTTGCATGAAGAGTGGTGTGCGCGCGGGTGGGGAGTGAGGGACGGATTAAGGAAGGACAGGCACCCGCGAGTAAGACGCCCCACCCAGTACTGGGAAAGTCCGCGCGGAGGCTTGAGGAAGCCCTCCCAGGCACGTTCTCGAGCGAGGAAGCCCGCGGGACTGAGTTGGGGGTGGGGGTGGGGAAGGGCGGCGGCGGCGGCTAGGATTGCGCGCGTGGGACCGTCGTGAGCGTTCCCCGCCGACACGTCCTTTGGAGGCCTGCGCGGCGTGGGGGGCCACGATCTAAGGGGTGGCACCCCTTTCAGAGCGAGGCAGGTAGACGCGTGGGAGATCGGCGGGAGGTTCTTGAGACTGCAGGCTGATCCGTGCGCACCTGCGTGGGAAAGTGTCTGTGTGTGCGTGGGAGGGAGGGAGGGAGGGAAAGAGAGAGGGGGGAACGGAGGGAGGGGTGTGTGTGGGGGGGGGGAAAGGGAGAGAAAAAGGGAAGGGGAACGTTTCTTTGCTGAATTGCCCTGCCGCCTTTCGCCTGACCTCTGAAGGCGGCGCGCAAATGTACAAAGTCTAAGGTTGCCGCGGATAGGAGGGGAGGGGAAGGGAAGGGACCCTCCTGGGTTTGTTTCAGAGTAGACCTGCATTTAACGGGTGCCGAGAGAGTCGGGAGGCAAAGAAAAAAAAGGGGGGGGGGCGAGCCTCGCAAGCGCGGGTGCTGAAACGCACTCCCACGTTGTTAAGCAAAGGGGGCGTCTCGAGGAGCGCGCTTGCCCTTGCACCCTGGGTCAGCCGCTCGCTCGCTTCCTGCCTTCCTTCCTTCCTTCCTCTCGTACGGGGGTGGGGGGTGATGGGGGTGGGGAGAGAAGGAGAACCCAACGGGAACAAACTGGAGTTGCGTTTTATCTCTCCCCTCTCCTGGGATTATATCTGAGGGAAAGGTGGGGGGGGAGAGAAATCCGCTTTTTCCCCCCCTCTCCGCCCCGTCCCCCCCCCTCGCCTTGCAAACTGGACGGGGGCGCAATTCTTAAATTGCAACTTCTTCGGAGACGACTCAATTGCAAGAAAAGAGGCGGGTGGAAGGGCACAAAAGGGCCTTTATCTTCTCCTCCCTACCCCCTGCGGGGTGCAGTTTTGACTGGGTTTAATGTGGCATAAAGATCCCTGCGGGGGGGGGGGCGTGGTGGGAGGGGTGGGGGAGGTGGGCAGCCGGGCCAGGTTGCGACCTCTGTCCAGCAAACTTCACCTGTTCGCCCAAGTTCACCCAAGAGGCGAGGGAAGTTCTGGGGGGGGGGGAAACGTGAGTAATAATAATGATAGCCAGTGGCAGGCGGTACCTGGAGGAGGCAGCAGAACCAGAGCAGAAAGAAAGGAGAGAAGGTAACCAAAGGCAAAGAGCTGCAAAGAGAAAGAGGACGGCTGTGGAAAAGGCAAGCAAGGGCGGTGCCAATAGGAATAGGCGCCTTGGGTGCAATCTCCAAACACCTGGATCTCCACTTGGACATTGACAGATTCGTCACTGGTCAATTGCAAAAGGAACAGCTTCCAGTCTGAGTCTCTGTGCAATGAACCACAATATTTTTTATTATTATTATTATTATTATTATTATTATTATTATTATTATTATTATTATTATTATTATTATTATTATTATTATTATTATTATTATTATTATTATTATTATTAATCATCGCACAGTCAGCCAGATGTACAGACTGGATTTGGCATTTTTGTCTACCTATTGAGTCCTTCCCAAAGACCTGGGATAGGCAGATCTGGAGGTTTGATGGTGTTACAGGTAGGCAGGATGGAAGCTGTTCCCAGTAAGGCTGCCTTTTGCAATTGACTGATGGCAAGTTTGTCAATGCTGATGATGTCCAAGTGGCACTCCAGTTGTTTTGGGATTGCACCCAAGGCGCCTATGACTATTGCTACTACCCTTGCTTGCCTTTGCCACAGTTGTCCTATTTCTATTTGTAGGTCTTTGTATTTTGTTATCTTCTCCAGTTCTTTTTTGTCTATTCTGCTGTCTCCAAGCACTGCCATGTCCACTATCCAGACTTTTTTGTTTTTCTTATTGACAATTGTTAAGTCCAGGGTGTTATGTGGCAGGTGCTTGTCTGTTTGTATACTGAAGTCCCAGAGCAATTTAACTTCTTCATTTTCTATGACATCATCATCATCATCATCATCATTATTACAGTCAGCCTTATGTTCAGACTGGGTTTGGCATTTTTGTCTATTGAGTCCTTATCAAGGACCTGGGATAGGCAGATCTGGATGTTTGATGGTGTATTATTATTCTTATTATTCTTATTCTTATCCTCCTCCTCCTCCTCCTCCTCCTCCTCCTTCTTCTTCTTCTTCTTCTTCTTCTTCTTCTTCTTCTTCTTCTTCTTCTTCTTCTTCTTCTTCTTCTTCTTCTTATTATTATTATTATTATTATTATTATTATTATTATTATTATTATTATTATTATTATTATTATTACAGTCAGCCTGATGTTCAGACTGGGTTTGTAATTTTTGTCTACTTATCGAGTCCTTATCAAGGACCTGGGATAGGCAGATCTGGATGTTTGATGGTGTATTATTATTATCATCATCATCATCATCATCTGCTGGCCAAACCAAAACACCTTGGAGGACACTTAAAACATCTGCACATTGACAATATTTCCATTATTCAACTGTGAAAGGCTAGTAATCCTCACATATGCTACATCCATAGTTTACAACATCTGAGGTTTTTGCAAAGAACTGGATTAATAAGAAGGCCAACAAGGGCCAAAGAACTGGCAGTTGTGATTTCACATTGTTGGGTATATAATAATGCCAAATAGAAGAAAAAGTGAAGGAAAAGAAAGAAAGAAAGAAAGAAAGAAAGAAAGAAAGAAAGAGAGAGAAAGAAAGAAAGAAAGAAAGAAAGAAAGAAAGAAAGAAAGAAGAGAGAAAGAAAGAAAGAAGAAGGAAGGAAGGAAGGAAGGAAGGAAGGAAGGAAGGAAGGAAGGAAGGAAGGAAGGAAGGAAGGAAGGGTGGAGAGACAAATAGAACAGTGTGCCTCGGAGTTTTTAGCTCCCTTTCAGACAAGCTGAATAGATTTTCCATTTTCCCGCCTCCAAGATTCCCCTCTCCCCACTTATGCAATCTACTACTCCAAGATAAGCTAGTTTTGTTCAAGAATGGAGGTTGAAGTTAAGCCTGGGGAAGAGTAGGATAATGTATATCCGTAGCAAAACAATTCCAATAGCCAGTTAGGAGAAATGAGGTTTTTAAAAAATGTTTTCTGGAAATATTGTGGGGTTTTTTCTCTTCTGGAAACCAAAAGGGCTGGAGAATCATATTGGGAGGGCCAAAATCCATCTTCTCCCAACCATAGCTTTAATTTCATCCCCCATCACCTTGACCCAATTCACAGCAGCTATTCAAGTTTGGCTTCTTTCAATGTATACAAAATTGCCTTTGAGACCCTGGAATAATAATCATGAAGATTATCCCTGTTGTGTGAATTCTGTTCTGGCTTCTTTACTTAGATCCGAGTTCAAAACCTTTGCTCCTGAGGACAGCAATTGGTTTCCCGCCACCAGATGCTGCCTTTCCAAAATTTCCCGTGGTCGTAGGGTGATTCATTTTAGGAAAGGCATGGTCTGGAGGAGGATAAATTACTCATAGCGAAAATAGTCTTCCCATCCTGAGCAGCACAAGATATTAGCCATAAAGATCCTGGCTTGGTGAAAATGTGAGAATCAAAGTCCACCCTTAAACTTGCCAACCTTGAGATCTGACTTAAACAGCTCAACTGGTCCACAGCAGTCAGCTAACCTTTCCCCCCTGTATCCTGACCTCCCTATTGCCCCTAATGATTCCCTCTTTTCCTTCCTTCCTTCCTTCCTTCCTTCCTTCCTTCCTTCCTTCCTTCCTTCCTTCCTTCCTTCCTTCCCTCCCTCCCTCCCTTCCTTCCTTCCCTCCCTTCCCTTCCCTTCCCTTCCCTTCCCTTCCCTCCTCCCCCTATTTTCTCCATATCCAAATCTTGATTCAAACTTGGTCGAGAGACCACCAGGGTGGTAAACTACACTGACAAATTGCAAACCACCCTAGAACAAGGCAGGAGCAAACTGTTTTCCCAGTGCTGACAAAAGAAGGAGAAGGAGAAGGAGAAGGGAGAAGGAGCATAACTTGTCCATTAAATCCGAAGAGTTGAACTGGAATGTAGGTGAGTTTATCTGTACTTACTTTGTCCCAAGTGAAGACTTCTCAGGCATTTCAGCTATGACAGTTGAGGCAGTCTCTTCTCTCTACCACTGTGCCAGATAATATCAACTGAAGCACTTCTGGGAAAGAGTCGCAGACGTTAGTCCAAGAGTTCTTGTGTTATTCATCCAAGATGTTCCATCTGATTATTTGTAGCCATGCACTTCCCTCGGAGTAAAAGCCTCTGGAAAACTTCTTTTGAAGTCAGGTTGCCCTCACATTCTGTCTTCAAATTGGCTGGTCAATTTTTATGGGTTCCAAACTTCCCCCTGCAAACTTCTTCTTACCTGGTTTTGAAGGAGGAGGACAGAATGAGAACGGGGACTTAGCACGTGCTGTTTTGGTGCTGGAGGGTGGAGGGAGAAAGAGGTGAAATCTCTTCACCTAAATCTCTGAAGAAAGTCCTGAAAGCCTTTTCCTTTCGTGCTTTTGCTTCCTTATCCCTCTCTCAGGGAAGAAAATGAATCGGAAACCTGGAAGAAGCAGCGTGCCTGTATTTTAGTTTTCATGTTTTAGTTTTCGAGATACAGTGTCGTTTCTGAGTCTTAGTACCAAGGAATTTGCGATCATCACCAAGGCCAACACAGAGCAGCAAAACTCACAAAGCTGATCCCACTCAAGCTCAAATGCCAGCCTACTTAAGCTGCTAACCAGCTTGTTGTCCGAAACAACTGGTCATTCAGTTCCTAAGTGATCATGTCGTGAGGCTAGTTTATAGATTGTTGTTTAAAATCCTTTGGAAGCCACGTGGATATTCTTTGGGATATCAGTGGGACATTGGTCCAGGTAAATCTGCATTAGATCGGAAGTGTTGACGCTGGAAATCAAGGCATCTGTAAGCCAAGCCAGAACAAAAAAAATGAGTTTGAAATCTGGCAGAATCAATCCATTTTACTGCACTAAAACGGCTTAATAGTAAATCTGCTTTGTAAACTTGGCAAAGGGAACATGGACTGCATTGGCTTCTTCCGGAGATGAGCAAGGATGCTTCTGTCCATTTCAGCACCACCCAAACCTGAGGCTCCCTTTGTGAATTTCTCTTCCAGCCTTTCAAAACCTGCCTGCTGTGCACCAATTGTAGCTTCTGAATGCTCTGTCAGGGTATCCCTGTGTAGAGCACATTACAGTAGTCCAGATGTGAGATGACCAGGGCTTAAGTGACTGAATGCAGGGACTCATAGATGAAGTGAGGAGGACCAAGAGAAGGAACAGGAAAAGAGGAAGAGGGGGAGGAGGGGGGGAGGAAGAGAAAGAGCGGGAGGAGGAGGAAGAGAAAGAGAAGGAGGAGGGGGAGGGGGAGGGGGAGGGGAGGAAGAGAAAGAGCGGGAGGAGGGGGAAGAGAAAGAGAAGGAGAAGGAGGAAGAGAAGGAGGAAGAGAAAGAGAAGGAGGAGGAGGAAGAGGAAGAAAAAGAGAAAGAGAAGAAGAGAAAAAGAAGGAGAAAGAGAAAGAGGAGGAAGGGGAGGGGGAGGGGAGGAGGAGGAAGAGAATGAGGAGGGGGAGGGGGAGGGGAGGAGGAGGAAGAGAAAAAGAAGGAGAAGGAGGAGGAGAAGAAGGAAGAAGAGAAAGAGGAAGAGGAAGAGGAAGAAAAAGAGAAAGAGAAGGAGGAGGGGGAGGGGGAGGGGAGGAGGAGGAAGAGAAAAAGGAGAAGGAGGAGAAGAAGGAAGAAGAGAGAGGAGAAGAGGAAGAAAAAGAGAAAGAGGAGGGGGAGGGGGAGGGGGAGGGGAGGAGGAGGAAGAGAAAGAGCAGGTGGAGGAGGAGGAGGACGAGGAGAAGGAAGAATAGAAAGAGGAGGAGGAAGAGGAAGAAAAAGAGAAAGAGGAAGAGGAAGAGAAAAAGAAGGAGAAGGAGAAGAAGGAAGAAGAGAAAGAGGAGGAGGAAGAGGAAGAAAAAGAGAAAGAGGAAGAGGAAGAGAAAAAGAAGGAGAAGGAGAAGAAGGAAGAAGAGAAAGAGGAGGAGGAAGAGGAAGAAAAAGAGAAAGAGAAGGAGGAGGGGGAGGGGGAGGGGAGGAGGGGGAAGAGAAAAAGAAGGAGGAGAAGGAGGAGAAGGAAGAAGAGAAAGAGAAAGAGGAAGAGGAAGAAAAAGAGAAAGAGGAGGAAGAGAAAAAGAAGGAGAAGGAGAAAGAGAAGGAGGAGGGGGAGGGGAGGAGGAGGAAGAGAAAAAGAAGGAGGAGGAGGAGGAACAAGAGAAAGAGGAACAAGAGGAGGAGGAGGGGGAGAAGGAGGAGGGGGAGGAGTGTGTGTACACATGGGAATAAATGAGACATTGCCATCTTCACCACTGCATCTGGGGGCTAATGGCCGAGATTTTCAATCCCTCTCCACGTGTGTAGGACATTGCAATAGGTTCTGGCATTAAATCATGATTTCCCGTTGTATCTTGGCTTTTGGAGCAGATACTGAGTGAGGCCGGAGTATTCATGACTAGAATCTCCTGCCTGAGATCAAACCTTCTTAGGTCACCCCATCCTCTAAGCTGTCCTGGGATGCTGCCTCGGCACCCCTTCCTCCTTACCCATCTTCTTTCCTGGCCTCTCCCTGCCTTCTCCTCTCCCACTGCTTTTCCAAACTGCTTAGAGCTCGGCTAGTAGCAGCAAAGTAATTTGCCAGCCAACCTAGTGAATTAGGAAGCTCCTCTCTCGGCTTAATTTATGTTTTATCGTTGGTTTAGCCTTCTGATTTGATTGCCTTAGTAATGCAGGTTGCCTCCAGCTGCTGACGGTACAGCTTTAATTCTGTTTTAAAGGTCATGTAAACATGTGCTTGTAGCAGAAGGAATGCAAATGCAATTTCTCTTTTCCCCCATCCCATAATAATGGGGCCTCCTGTTTAGCCTTTGCCTAGAAAATGAACGGGAAGATACCCTCGCTGAGAAAGAAGAATGACATATAGAACTACAATCCTGAGCACACATAGTCTTTATCTTTATTCCTGCAAAGAAAATAATAATTGCAGCCGCTACTACTGCTAGTAGCCCAGTTTCTTGCCTTCCATATTGTTTATACAATGTAAAGAATGGGAAATCTTTGCAATGGCTACTTTCATCATACTATCACCTATTCGATGACCAACTAGCAGATGAATTTATATAAAACAGTAACCTGGGTTTCAATCTTGGTGAAGTTAAATGTGGTTATCTTACCTTTGTGCAAGGAGAGAATTTGTATACTATGTAAAGGGAGAAACATTCATCTGTCAAGGGAAGAGTGAAATACTAATGGGGTGAGTTTTAGGTGGGAACTTTTCCTGGCCTTCTCTAGGTTAGATGGCCTCCTAAGTTAAAATAATGTGAAATAAAGACAACAGCCAGGAAGAGCCATAGAAAATAGTGAGTTATAGTTCCGCTTTCACCATGAAAGCTTGCTGGGTGACTTTGGGCCAATCACCAGGAGTTGTGAGGTCTAGTCCTGCCTTAGACACCAGCCAGCCTTAGTCATGAAAACTGGATGGGTGACTTTGGGCCAATCATGGTGGCTTCCACCCATCAAAGAGGAAAACTCAATGATGTAAAGAACAGAATAAAATTCTGTATTGGCCAAGTGTGATTGGACACACAAGGAATTTGTCTCCGGTGCAAAGGCTCTCAGTGTACATACAAGCCACACGTGATAAATCATGATCGTAGTCACAAAAAAACATCCATCATAAATCATAAGTACAACACTCAGTGATGGTCATGGGATACTAAATAAGCAACCAACATAAATCATACTAGGATACTAAATAAAACAATATAAATTGTAAGATACAAGCCACAAAGTTATAGTCATAAGAAGATAAGGAATAGTTAATAGGAAGGATGAGAAAGATAATAGTAAGACAGTTCTATTAGGGAGCTTGACAGTATTGTGGGAATTAGTTGTTTAGCAGAGTAATGGCATGGGGGTGGGGGTGGAAACTGTCTTTGTGTCTACAGGTAGTTGTTTTGACATGCAATGCCTTATAGCAGTGATGGCGAACCTTTTAGAGACCGAGTGCCCAAACTGCAACCCAAAACCTACTTATGTATCATCGGGTGCCGGGTGGGCGTGGCCCATTGGCTGGGTGTGGCCAACTGGGTAGGCATGGCCATTTGGGTGGGCGTGGCTGCAGTGGTAACGGCAGACTGGGTGGGAGTAAAAAGTTCAATCAATTCCATCTTTGTGAGATCTTTTTTTCCCGCGAGAAATTGAAATTGATTGATTGAACCTTTTTGTTTTTTTGCACATGGTGGCGGAGGCCTAAAGCGAAAAGGTTTTATAAAACTCAGCTGAAGGCCTAGGACTGGGGCGATGGTGCGCGTGCCCACAGAGAGGGCTCTGCGTGCCACCTGTGGCATGCGTGCCATAGGTTCGCCACCACGGCCTTGTAGTGTTTCCTTGAGGGAAGAAGTTGAAACACTTGATGTCCAGGATGTCAGGGGTCTGTAGATATAAAGTTGGGTTCCATCTTTGACTGGCAAATCTTCACTTGACCTCATTTCCCAAAACAATGAAGGTGGGAGGGGGACAATTTTACCTCCCTGATGGGAATTGAGATATTTTATGTTTGAACCCTGAATTCAAAAGCCTACATATTTTCTTTTATTTTGACGCCCCCTTTCAGAAGTCACTTAGGATAAGCTGCCTGCATTAATTTTCTGTGGGGATGAGGGCGGACCACGGCAGGACTCTCTCCCTCCTGCTTATTCTTTCCGCTTCTTTATTTCAAAAAGTGTGATGTGTCACTTTTAAGGTGTTAAAAAAAACAACCCAGCTGCTCTTGGGGACTGGCAAAACAGAGGCCAAAGTGGTACAGTCTAAAATGTGAGTTAAAAAAAAACAGAGCCGAAAAGGGTGGTGCCACGTTCTTGCTTAGACAAAGACTAAGTACAGTATACGAATCCATATAAGATAAAGTCAGTGGGGGTGATCCATCAAATTTTACATCTGAGAAAGCTGAAAATGCTTTTAGAAGACTCCCCTAATACATCACCATAAGTGGTCTGTTGCAATCTGGCTGGAATTGCATTCTTCAACAGTGCACAGAGTCTGCCTCTAAGCCAGACAGAAACAGAATTCGCACAACACAAAGTGGGTATTGCAGGATCTTTTGCATCTTTGCAACTGAAAATGTCCTTTAAATCAGAATTCCCCAATCTTTCTGATTTTGCGGACCGGCGGGGGAGCGGGGAGGGGGCGGAAGAGGGGATGGTTCCGTGTGAGCGGCCGGCAAGTGTGTACACTTGTGTTTGCCTGCTGCTCATGCAATGGGGATCCACACGTGGACTCACGTGTGCTTGCCTAGCGGCTTCTGTGGCTCGGTTCCGAACAGCTCATGGACCAATAGTGGGCTGGAGCCTGGGGATTGGGAACCCCTGCTTTAAAGGCTACCACCCAAAGAGTACATTACAGTACAATATAGTCCTTGACCCACAACTATTCATTTAGCGACCGTTCAGAGTTACAATGTCACAGGGGAAAAAAGTGACTTAAGGCTGACCTTCCCATTTACAACCATCGGAGCATCCGCACGTTCGAATGATCAACATTTGGGCACTTTGGAACAAGCCTGTATTACAAGGGTTGCAGCATCCTGTGGTCACATGGTTGTTGTTTGTGACTTTCCCAGCCAACGTCTGTCAAGCAAAGTCAATGGGGGAAGTCTGAATGACCATGGGATTCACTTAACATATGCAGCGGTTCGCTTAACACTGGGGCCAAAAAAGGTCCTCAAATTGGGCATGACTCAATAACCGGCTTGGTTAGCAATGGAAATTCTGCTCCAGACATCTGGCCTCATCTTGTAAATTGCTACCTTTCCTCCAGATGGCTTGCCTTGTACCTTCCATTAGCTCAGGCCACTGGCCACAATGGCTGGGGCTCATGGGAGCTGTAGTCTAAAGGATAATCTTGGCTGGCAAAATACTCATTTGCTTACTGTTACTCTCATCGTCCACCACTGCAATTCTAGATAGAATTGGAACTTTGTGTGCATGCATTTGTATCTTTTCTTAACAACCTTGCTTAATGTAAAAAAAAAACCCACAACCCTGTAACCATTCACCTATTCCAATGATTAGTTGTTGTTTAAATTTTTAAAAAAGGACGTTGGGTAAAAATGTTTAGATTTGTTTGACACCAGGCTGACTTGCTGTTGTCTCCTGCCATCTGGCTTTATTTGATGGATCATTTGAGTGCAGCCCTAACTGCTGCATCCTGACCTCTGACCTCCAGCTGTCAGTCTCTATAGACAATGGTAAGGGATACTGGAAGTTGTAGTTCAGCAAGGTTTGGGGAGATGCGAGTTTCTTTAATCAGATTTTGGAGAAGTTTCTCCTGATCGCTTTATTCAATGCCCTTCTGCCCCCTATTTCTAAGGTCAATTCTCGAGAAGAAAAGCAATTAGGAAGAAACAAACACTCCATCTAAGACTGATCATCATCATGCACTGCTAGCATTGGAAAACTCTGAAAATTCCTCGGTCACAATTCTTTGCAAATTTTGGTGGTGGTGCTTGAGTACTTATCAAGAAAATCTGGCTTAATTTTAGTAAGGATGCCCCATCCCTTTCTCTCCCTGCTATGATTCAAGAAATCATCTTCAATTGTTGGATATAAAAGGTGTAATTTTGCAATTTACCTTTAAAGCAGCTTCTAATAATAAAATAGCACTGCATCTACGGAAACCTCTAGCAATAGAGAAAAATTAAAGGTGCGTCTGTTTGCCATGTTGACTAGGGAGAATGGGAGCTGTTGTCCAACTCTTCCGATCCAATCAGGAATGTCAAAAACTCTCTGCTTCTTCCTGAATTGCTTAAGGTAAAGTGAGATACAATTTAAACAAGCAAATCTGTAATGAAGTAGATCTCTAAGGTTGGCAAAGGCAGCTGGAAAGACAGAGGAGGCCTCTTTGACTTCAAAATAGGGGTTACGCAGAACAAAATCTCAGCAGAAGTTTGTAACAATTAGACTGGCTTGCAGGGGGAAAGGCAATTTGTCTTGCATTATAATTCTTAACTAACTGGAGGTAATTCTCAACCTATGACCAAACTGAGTCCAGGGTTACTGTGGCTAAGTGAGGAAATGCACCCGATTTTATGATCCTTTTTTGCCATGATTGTTAAGCAAATGGCTGCAGTTTGTTGAGCAATTAATGTGGTCTTTAAGCAAATGCATCTTCCCCCACTGATTTTGCTTGTTGGAAGCTGGTTGAGATGATTGGAACTGGTGATCACATGGCCCCAGGATGCTGCATTTTAGCCAACACAAATGGTTGTCCAATCTCTTCTTAAAAACATCCAGTGTTGGAGCACCCGCAACTTCTGGAGGCAAGTCGTTCCAGTGATTAGTTATTCTAACTGTGAGGAGATTTCTCCTTAAATCTAGATTGGTTCTCTCTTTGATGAGTTTTCCATCCATTACTTCTTCTAGTGGTTTGGAAAAATAGCTTGACTCCCTCTTCTTTGGGGCAGCCCCTGAGATACTGGAACACTGCTATCATGTCCCCCCTCATCCTTCTCTTCGTTAAACTGGACATTCCCAATTCCAGCAACCTTTCCTTATATCTTTTAGCCTCCAGCCCTCTAATCATCTTTGCTGCTCTTCTCTGCACTCTTTCTAGAGTCTCAACATCTTTTGTATATCGTGGCAACCAGAACGGGATGCAATATTCCAAGTGTGGTCTTATCAAGGCCTTATCAAGTGGTATTAACACTTCATGTGATCTTGATTATATCTCTCTATTAATGAAGCCAAGGACTGCATTGTGTTTTCTGGCAGCAAAAAATTGGATATTGCTATTACTCCACACTGGAATCAGTGCCAGCTCTGAACTGTTATATGGGTTTATTTGCACGTTTTGTATAGTCCTACTAACAAAACAAAATTCATTCATTCATTTTGCCTCCATTCTAAAAAAAATATTGTCAATGTTGACTCTAAAATGCCTATTGAGATAGTACAGATCTCCGAGGACTTGAATAGAACCCAAGAGTTTGGAATTATCTTCTTTTTGTTTAACCATTCCCAGCATCCATTGCAAAATATATTTTAGGCCTTTCCTATCTTTGAACAAGCTAGCCATGCCCTAGAGATACTGATGCTTGTTTGAAAAATATTGAGATTTGTTATAAGCAAATGAGACCATTAATAAAATTAAGACATGCTAGCCGTGATCTGAAGTTCCCATAGACATTCAGAATGGAGATAGAGGCAGTGGCATACAATATTAGGGCTATAAATACATAAATAAATGAATAGGGATCTGTCCTTGATTTTGAAGATGATTTGAAGCCTGTTTCCTAACATTTCTTTTGGAATATCACCCTGCCTTTTGCAGAATTAGATAAATCTTCATCTGCAATTCCTGTTCTAACTGTCGGAAGAAACTTCTCAAAAGTATGAATGCAGGAAAATTATAAATGGCTGGCCGGCCAATCAAGGTTTTAACAGAAGGGAATATTTGTAGCTCGGTTGAGTTTTGGTGCTCTCTGAGCTTGGTTGTTTTCTTGCAGACGTTTCGTTGCCCAACTGGTATATAAAACACTGGAACATAGCGATACATGTAGCCCTTGTATATGAACAGAGTGCAAACAGCACTCTCTTCTAGCACTGAAGATGTTACCTAGTTGGGTACTGAAACGTCTGTAAAACCAACAAACAGACAAGCTCAGAGAGCGCCGATAAAAGTTTTGCAAGAGTGCTTTACAATGTTTGTTGAATTATATCCCTTTAATTGATTCAGTTGTTCCTTTTTTTCACAATAAAAGAACAATCTTTAGCTGTCCAAGGTCAAATCTGGAAGGAATCTCTTAAGTCACCATCTTAATGGCAGAAAAATAAGATAGAAATGATAAACTTTTTTTAAAGAATTTTTTTTTAGCTTCCGATGTTCTTCAAATAAAAGCATTTCTGATTAGGTGAGTGGCGGAATGAAGAATTAGGTGTGTGTTAGAGCAGACATCCTATTAGGAGGACACCTGCAGAATCAGTCCTAACAAAAACACTGTCCTGTCCTGGTTCTTGGAATTTTCTCTCTGGCTCTTTTCCAGCACCTTTGCAGCCCTGAGATTCAGAGGCAGCTTAAAACCACTTGTTTAGCGACTGCTCAAAATTACCACGCTGAATAGAGTGACTTACGACCGGTCCTCTCACATACAACCGTTGCATCCTCCTCCCGATCACAGGATCAAAATTTTGGGTGCCGATGACAGGCATGCATTTAATCATAGTTGCAGCATCCCAGGGCAGTGGTGGGATTCAGCCGGTTCACACCACTTCGGCAGAACCGGTAGCTAATTTTTTTTTTGTTGCCCAGGCCCAGAACGGAATTTCTGGAAGCGGCATCCAGACAGATAACTGGTTGTTGACCTATTTGAATCCCACCGCTGATCCCAGGGATCATGTGATCACCCTGTGAGACCTTTCCAGCTGACGTCTGATGAGCAAAGTCAATGGGCGAAGCCAGACCCACTTAAGGACTGCTTGATTCACTTAAGAATTTCGATGATTCGCTTAACATCGGTGGCAAAAAAAAAAAAGATCATGAGATCGGGGATGATTCATTCAACAGCCGCCTGGTTGAGCAATGGGGATTGTAATCCCCATTGCAGTCGTAAGTAGAGGACTGCCTATATTTATGATCATTTCTCTCGGGAGAATGTCTTTGTATGTTCCCTGGTCTATAAAGTGTCCATATAATTTAGCCACAGACCTAATTTACAACAATTCATTTACTGACCGTTCGAAGGTACAACGGCACTGGAAAAAAAGGGACTTATGACCGCTTTGCCCACGACCGTTGCAGCAGCCTCCCCCTGGTCACACGATCAAAATTCAGATGCTTGGCAACTGGCTCATATTTATGACGGTCGCCGCGTCCCGGGGTCACGTGACCCCCTTTTGCAATCTTCTGACAGGCAAAGTCGATAGGGGGAAGGCAGATTCCTTTAACGGTCGTGAGATGGAGCAAAATTCACTTAACCACCGTCCCGCTTGGCGACAGAAATTTGGGGCTCAAATCTGGTCGTACGCCGAGGACTCCCTGTACTTGGTTCCTTTTCTTCGGCCTGAATCTGGACTCCGTCCTCCTCCTCCTCCTCCCCCCTTATATCTCTTTCCCCAACCGAAAGCTCCTTTCTGGTTCTCCCACCCCTCCACCACCCCTCCCTCTTCTTCTCTCCTCCGCACCCCCCCCCCCGTCTCCCCCGGCCCAAGCATTTGATCATTTCTTCAAATCCCTCCGCTGAACCAATCTCTTTTTCATGCAGAGGATAAAAAGAGGACGACTTCAAAGCCAGTTCAGGTAATTAACAGCTGAGGGGGATAGGATCCAAAGGAGAGGTTCTCTTTCGCACCCAGGCCTGGATTCCGAGCCAGCCGGCATGAGAGCTTTTTAATTCCCCCGTAGCATCCCCGATCAGCTTCCTCCGAACAGCTTTGCCAGCCCTCCAGTGATCACATCTGCATTTCAAACACTGGGGCTCTGGCATTCATTATTAATTAGCCCACGGTCGGCCTCTGAGCCCTCCCTCGCCGGGGCTGAAGTTCCAGCCTGCACTTACTTATTCCTTGACCTCTATCTTTTGTCGGGGGAGTGGGTGTGGGTGTGTGTGGGGGGGAATGGGTTGGGGAACTGGGGGAGCCGGGGGTGTGTGTGGAAGGACGTGGCAGGTTGAAGGCACCCGGAATGTTTAATCATTTCCTTTCTGCTTGGGCTCTGGGTTTGAGCTTCGTGGGAAAGGAGGGTTAGGGTTGCGTAATCGGAAGGCTGCCTGCTTGTAGCTGTTGGTTGACATCAAATGCTAGGAGGTGGGTTGTGTCGGTCTGTTTGTGGAAGGTAGAAAGAAGAAGATGATGCGATTTGTTTTGTAGGTGACAAGGCTTCCTTCCTTCCTCCCTCCCACTTCTCTTCCTCCTTCCCTTCTTTATTTCTCTTCCCTCCCGCCTTCCCTCCCTCCCTCCCTCCCTTCCTTCCTCCCACTTGTCTTCCTCCCTTCTTCTTTCCCTTCTTTATTTCTCTCCCCTCCTCCCTCTCTCCTGTCCTCCCTCCCTCCCTCCCTCCCTCCCTTCCTTCCTTCTTTCCTTCTTTCTTTCCTCCCTCCCTCCCTCCCTCCCTTCTTTCCTTCCTTCCTTCCTTCCTTCCTTCCTTCCTTCCTTCCTTCCTTCCTTTCTTCCTTCCTTCCTTCCTTCCTTCCTCCCTCCCTCCCTCCCTTCTTTCCTTCCTTCCTTCCTTCCTTCCTCTCTTTATTTCCCTCTCCTCCCTCCCTCCCTCCCCTCCTCCTTTTCCTCTCTTTCTTCCCTTCTCCCAACAGGATACTAGGTAATACATACAATGAATTCATTTTTTCTATTAGAAGGATTTATTAAACTAACTATAACTAGGGACATAAATTCTCTTTCCTGCACCAAACTCTGGGCTCATTGCCCCAATGGCTCTTTCCACCTTCATGTTTTTGGATCATTTTAGACCACCTAGCTCTCACCCTGAAGGCATCTGAAGGGACTTTTAACAAAGTCCCTCTCCCTTTTTAGCACAGCCAGGCTTCCTTTCCTAGATAATTTGCATTCTATATTCTGCAATCTGATGTCATGAAGTCTGCATTTATGGATGTGTGTACATGTCCGTTTCCTAGGAAAAAAAAATGGAACTCAAAAAGAGCGTTTAGTTTACCGCTGTTCTACAGGTTTTTCCCTTAATGATAATGATTTGCAAGGTGTTTTTTTAAAAAAAGTAAGGTTGCATTATAATTGACTTTCTAGTTTCTTTATTTTTCCTCCCGCTGAGTTATTGTTCAATTAGCAACTACTGGGGTAAATCTCAGATGACCACTATAGTAGTAAGTGTACTTTGTGCTAAGTTTTTCCGTTTGGTGTCAGATGTTAATTTTTCTTTGCCGATATTGTTTTCTCCCAAGAAAGTTTCCTGGATCTCCAATTTAGTCTCTTTAGCCACTAAGGACATGGTTATATCTAAGCTGCTCTTCCATTTAATTTTTTGCTGAAACCTGAGGTATTTGTACAAGTTGCTTAATTCCTAAAGGAATGATAGCTGTGGTGCTAGAAGGCCAGACTAGTTAATGTGCTTGACATTCCTGCATTGATTGTTAAGACTAATTTAAATACATGATCATGCTTTTTGGAAAGATTGGCAGAAACAGATGCACAAACAGTTTTGTAGCAGAGTCCTATGCCAAAGTCCCACAACAGTCAAGAAGCTTTACTCATTAGTTTTTATAGCTTCATCTTTTCTCCCTCTTAATTATAGCTATTAAAGGTAAAGGTAAAGGTTCCCCCGCACATGCGTGCTAGTCGTTTCCGACTCTAGGGGCCGGTGCTCATCTCCGTTTCAAAGCCGAAGAGCCAGCGCTTGTCCGAGGACGTCTCCGTGGTCATGTGGCCGGCATGACTAGACGCCAAAGGCGCACGGAACGCTGTTACCTTCTCACCGTCGTGGTCCCTGTTTTCCTACTTGCATTTTAACGTGCTTTCGAACTGCTAGGTTGGCAGAAGCTGGGACGAGTAACAGGCGCTCACTCTGTTACGCGGCACTCGGGATTCGACCCACCAAACTGCCGACCTTCTGATCGACAAGCTCAGCATCCTAGCCAACTGAGCCACCGCATCCCTAATTATAGCTATTATATCTGGGCAAAAAAACAAATCCAGATGACCACTAGAGGGTAGCAAATGGAGATCTAAAACCCAACTCTTCACTGCCCTTTAGTGGCTGCCTTGAAGTCTGCAGCCCAACTATGGTAATTTTGCCTTAAGGCAACAAACTCTGCCAGGTTGAAAGACGGCTTGCATCTGAGAAACCCTATGAAGATTTTGTGTTGTGAAACTCAACCAATGCCCTATGGGAGTGAAAACAGCTTAACTTCCGCCTGGCTTCTATCTAAACTCCAGATCCATTATTAGAGCTGCAAAATGTGTATGATTAACCAATTAATGTAATAGATTAAAATGCAATCTGAGTGCCTAAAAATGTGCCCTTGATTAATAATTCAATAGATTTTTCTTTTCCTTTTTTAAAAAAATGTGAATGCTTGTGAAAACAGCAGCTGAGAAGTTCCGAAGAAGCATTTTTCTTTCTTTCTTTCTTTCTGGAGAAAGGATTTTCCCCCCCTTAATTCTCTAACTTCATGTCTGCAACCGCACAAGTCAGCATCATTTCAAAAGAAAGAAGGAGCTCTACTTTTTTTTTTAAATGCATTCCTCCCCTTCTATGCAGACACATGCAGATTTCATCCTTTAATTAATTGGCTGTGACACTTGTAAATGTCTAAGATTGCATAAGTAAGGTTAGGGGCAGTTTATTTGGTAGTAGCTCCTGCTATAAGCCCAGGAACAGTTCTTTTGAAAGAGATGTTGAGGCTCTGGAAAAGAGTGGAGAGAAGAGCAGCAAAGATGATTAGAGGACTGGAGCCTAAGTCATATGAAGAACAGTTGCAGGAATTGGGTATATCTAGAATAGTGAAAAGAAGGACTGGGGTGACATGATAACAGTGTTCCAATATCTGAGGGGCTCCCACAAAGATGAGGGGGTCAACCTATTCTCCAAAGCAATGGAAGGCAGGACAAGAAACAATAGCTGGAAGCTAACCAAGGAGAGAAGCAAACCTAGAACTAAGGGGAAATTTCCTAACTGTGAGAACAATTAATCAGCAGAACAACTTGCCTCCAGAGGAGGCTTTTAAGAAGAGACTGGATCCAGGGGTAGGCAACCTTGGCTTTTTTATGACTCGTGGACTTCAACTCCCAGAATTCCTGAGCCAGCCACGCTGAGGGCAAAGGAAGAGGTTTCCAAGCTGAGCCATGCTGGCTCAGAAATTCTGGGAGTTGAAGTCCACGAGTCATAAAAAAGCCAAGGACCAAGTTTGAAGACCCCTGCTCTAAAGGTACCAGTAGTTCCAACCGGACGTAGAGTTGGTCTATAGCAACGGTAGGCAACCTCGGCTCTTTTATGACTCGTGGACTTCAACTCCCAGAATTCCTGAGCCAGCCACGCTGAGGGGAAAGGCAGAGGTTTCCAAGCTGAGCCATACTGGCCCAGGAATTCTGGGAGTTGAAATCCACGAGTCATGAACGGGCCATAGTTCCCCATGCTGGCTCAGGAATTCTGGGAGTTGAAGTCCACGAGTCATCAAAGAGCCAAGATTGCCTACCCCTGGCAATAGCCACTTGTCCGGAAGGGTACTATAGGGTCCCCTGCTTGAGCAGGGAATAAATTAGAAGACCTCCAAAGACCCTTCCAACTCTGTTTATTCTGAATTCCTTGATTTATGACTACAATTGAGACCAACATTTCCACTAGGAATCAAGACAGTTCTTAAGTGAGTTGTGCCTGATTTTATGAGCTATTTGCCCTGGTTCAGTGAATCTGGCTTCCCCCATTGATTTTGCTTATCAGAAGCTCCCGAAGAACATTGTAAATGATCACCCCAGGCCCCTGGGATACAGCAACCATCGTAAATGCATGCTAGTTGCCAAGCACCCAAAGTCGATCATGTGACCGGGGGCCATAAGTGTGGAAACTGGTCATCAGTCCCTCTTTCAGTGCCATTCGGTGGTGGGATTCAGCCGGTTCGCACCACTTTAGCAAAACCAGTAGCTAATTTTTGGTTGCCCAGGCCAAGAATGGACTTCCAGAAGTGGCATCCACGCAAGGAACCAGTTATTCACATATTTGAATCCCACCACTTGTGCCGTTGTAACTTTGAACAGTCCTTAAACGAATGTTTGTAAGTCAAGGACTACAACCATCCTCAATATCCTGTTTTGTTCTATCCTGTTGGATAAATCCCAAAATTGGACTCCTTGTCCAGAGTAACTTTCTGTCTATGCCTGGAGACACATGGACCACAATATGGCTGGTTTGAAGGTTTCCGTGGGGTTTAGAAACCATCCTTTTTGGCTTAGCTCAGCTTTCTCCAGGCACTTTCCAATGGGTGGAATTTAGTTCCCAGAATTCCTCAGTCACTTTTGCTTAGAATTCTGGGAACTGGACGCAGACTGGAGAAGACTGGTACAGCATAATATGTATGCAAACTCAGCCAGTGGTAGTTTGTTTGGGAAATTATGCTTACATAAACTACACTCTAGCATTTATTTTCATTTGAGAAATGCTGGAGGGTAGAATGCATTAGCGATGGAAATTGTTGGTGCATTTGTTTTAAAAAAGGAAGTTTCCTCTCTCCAATCTCAACCTGTCAGTCTCTTCTCTCCTCTCCTCTCCTCTCCTCTCCTCTCCTCTCCTCTCCTCTCCTCTCCTCTCCTCTCCTCTCCTCTCCTCTCCTCTCCTCTCCTCTCCTCTCCCCCCTCCCCTCTCCCCTCTCCCCTCTTCCCTCTCCCCTCTCCCCTCTCCCCTCTCCCCTCTCCCCTCTCCCATCCCATCCCCTCCTCTCCCCTCCCCTCCCCTCCCCTCCCTCCTCTCCTCTCCTCTCCCCCCTCCCCTCTCCCCTCTCCCCTCTCCCCTCTCCCCTCTCCCCTCTCCCCTCTTCCCTCTTCCCTCTCCCCTCTCCCCTCTCCCCTCTCCCCTCTCCCCTCTCCCCTCTCCCCTCTCCCATCCCCTCCCCTCCCCTCCTCTCCCCTCCCCTCCCCTCCCCTCCCTCCTCTCCTCTCCTCTCCCCTCCTCTCCTCCCCTCTCCTCCCCTCCCGTCCCCTCCCCTCCCCTCCCTTCCCCTCCCCTCCCTCCTCTCCTCTCCTCTCCTCTCCTCTCCCCCTTTCTCTCTCCCCCTCCCTCTCTTCTTTTTGCTGTGTCCAAGCCTTCTCTACTAAAATTGCCCTGAATTTTCACCCACCCCCTTCTTTTTGACTGTAAAACCGGGCTCCCTTGATTGCCGGCAAAAAGCCTTAGCATAATTTGGCATGCTTTTGGCAGCCACCCAGCCTACCACCTGCCTGCCTGCCAGGCGAAGGAATACTGCACGCGTGCAGCTCCATAATTGCTAGTGCCAGAAAGTGTATCTGTGCAAGCATATGGATTGTGCCTCTTGGCCTCTGGGTTCCGCCTCCGAGAGGCCTTTCCCAGCCCCTGTGGTGATTTCCCCCTATAGAACCTGCTGGTGGAAGGAAAGATGGCTGCATTCCCCAGAACCTTTAACCCTTTTGTGACTGTCAACAATCTTTGCTGGCAAATGCTCGCGCATAAGCGGCAGCCAGATCTGGCTTATTATCCGCTGAGCTGAGTAAAGGCTCCCCGGCCTTTTGCTAGCTTTTCACATGGATAACATGTCATATCACAGGGACACGGCTTTGCTTTCGCGTTCAGGGATGTTGCAGAGTGTGTTTGCCTTGAATGAGTCCCACAGACCCCTGGCTGCTTTCAGCCAATTGTGACGGTTCTTTGCATCTCTGTTGTGTGCCGTGGCTTTCTTTCAAAAACGGGCTGCCTGGGAAGTTCTCCCCATTTCTCCCCAACCGAAATGGATGAAATGAAATGAAATGTCATTTGTCTGAAATGGCATAGGGTCCTCTGCTTGGGCAGGGGTCCCTTCCTACTCTGTTCTTCATGGTCATCTGTAGCCATCCCATCAAGCCCAAAGAAAGTCCAGAATGGTATAGGATAAGGGGGTTGGACTAGAAGACCTCCAAGGTCCCTTCCAACCCTATCATTCTATGTTCTATGAAGGAGCACTACGGAAATGACTCTCTACACATCATTAGTGCAGCTTGTCTGTGAACTTCCAGGTTTTGCAATTCCGGATGTTTTCTGGCTCCGAAGTGGAAATCTGCCACTTGTTCCCAGGTTTGGTGCCAAGTTGTGGGGGCATCCCTTTGTGCACTTCCAGCCTCCGACTGCACCCCTACGCACGAGTCATGGGTTGCATTAAAGAAAGGGAGATGATTAGATTACTCTGTCAAGGCACCTTTTCCTCTGATAGTTTCCTGACAAGTTAGGAATGCTCATGCATGCGATCCGAGAATGACTCTCCACATCACGGAAGGACAGTCAACCCACATTGATCTTTTGCTAAAATGGATAAACCCAAGTGATATTTTGTCAATGTACACAAGCAGGGAAGCAATTAAAATATGCAGTGAAGCTGAGTAGGCACCAGTACGATGCTGAGCTCTTACATCTAAATTTCATGCTACTTGTAAGGCTGATGACCGGCCCTCCGATTTTTCTCCAAGATCTTTCAGATAACTCTCAAGAAACAGCCTTTGTTTTCACCAACTCTAAAAACTCCATGTCCCTCATAATTTCCCTGCTCATTTCTGCTGTCTTTAACTCTTTCTTTGACAACTTCCCTGATTTCCCCTAGTTTCCTTGCATTGGGAAATGAGTGAAGAAAAAAAAATTGGATTCTCATTAAGCCTCATCTCCTCTGGCTTTTCCTGATCTAGAAACCACAATCCTTAACAAATTATTTCATCCTTCCCAAATAATAAGGGAGGAGCTGGGAGGAAAATCGGCACCCTCCAAAACCAGGACACACAATCAAATTCACAGTTGTTGTTGTTAGCTGCGAAGTCGTGTCCGACCCATCGCGACCCCCATGGACAATGTTCCTCCAGGCCTTCCTGTCCTCTACCATCTTCTGGAGTCCATCTAGGCTCACACATACTGCTTCAGTGACTCCATCCAGCCACCTCATTCTCTGTCGTCCCCTTCTTCTATTGCCCTCAATCTTTCCCAACATTAGGCTCTTCTCCAGTGAGTCCTTCCTTCTCATTAGGTGGCCAAAGGATTTGAGTTTCAACTTCAGGATCTGGCCTTCTAAAGAGCAGTCAGGGTTGATTTCCTCTAGGACTGACCGGTTTGATCGCCTTGCAGTCCAAGAGACTCACAGGAGTCTTCTCCAGCACCATAGTTCAAAGGCCTCAATTCTTTGGTGCTCAGCCTTTTTTATGGTCCAACTTTCACTGCCATACATTGCAACTGAGAAGACCATAGCCTTGACTATACGCACTTTTGTTGACAGGGTGATGTCTCTGCTTTTTAATGTACTGAAATTCACAGTAGCCGTTGTTATGTGAACTGCTTATTTGTAGAGCTTGTGATCACCTACTTTAGACTGGAGCCTTCCAGATGTCTGACACATCACTTCCTCTATTGCTAGACTGGGGATAGGAACTGCCCAATAAAATCAATTGTTTATGTTTTGATGGAAGGTACCTCAAGTTCCATGTACAGATAGTCCTCAACGTACCGCCACAATTGAGCCCAAAATTACTGTTACTCAGCGAGACAGTTGTTAAGTTGTGTTTTGCCCCATTTTACAACTTCTCTTGCCACGGTTGCTAAGTGAGTCACTGCAGTTGTTAAGTTAGTAACACGGCTGTTAAGGGAATCTGGCTTCCCCCTTGACTTTGCCTGTCAGAAGGTCAGGAGGGCACTGCAACCGTCATAAATATGAGTCAGCTGCCGAGCGTCTGGATTTTGATCACGTGACCATGGGGATGCTGCAATGGTCGTAAGTGTGGAAAATGGTCATAAGTCACTTTCTTTTCAGTGCTGTTGTAACTTTGAATGGTCACTACATAAACTGTTGTAAGTTGAGGCCTACCTATAGGCCTATATCAGGGGTGTCAAACTCAATTTCATTGAGGGCCGCATCAGCATTGCGGTTGCCCTCAAGGGGCCGGGTGGGTGTGGCCTGGGTGGGCATGGCCTACTGGGTGGGCGTGGCTAGAGTGCGTATGGCCTACTGGGTGGGCGTGGCCAGCCCTACATCATTCGCATCAAGGGTGCCTATGGGGGCCTGGGCAGGAGTGGGACAGATCTGAGGGTCTCTGGCAGGAGGAGGGTCTCTGGGCCAGGGCCAAGGCAGTGGGGGCCGTTCCCTCACTGTTTCCAGGATGGCTTTGCGGGCCACATGAAACCACTTCGTGGGCCGGATCCGGCCCCCGGGCCTTGTGTTTGACATGTCTGGCCTATATTGTCTAGGCACGGAAGCTAAGCAGGGTTGATCCTGGATAATACTTGGATGGGGACCACTATGGAATCCCAAGGCTGAAGGCTAGCTGGAGAAGCTAAAAAAGCATCATCTGTCAATGGCAAAACATCTTGCTATCCCTTTTCCCTGAAGCGTATTCAAATCTTTAACTTTTCAAAAAAGGGATCCCATTCTTCTGAATTTTTAATATTGTTTTATAAGTTGTCGATTCTTCTGGATTCTGTTTTACTCTTTTTTATCAGTTCTGAGGCTGTACTGTTTTGCTTTTTTTGTTTGTTTGTTTGTTCGTTTCTCCCTGTAGCTCCTTCACAAGCTTTGTTATTGCTGTGGCTTCGCATTTGCATGTTTTTCCCCCCCCACTTGGTTTATTCTAACTTGCCTGGAGGTTCTCTAACGAGATGGGACATTTTGTTGATAAATAAAACACGAAATGAAAGAATATATCAATTCAGAAGAACCCAAGATTCAAGTGGCACTTATTTTCAAATTGAGCAGAAAAAGGAAAAAAAAAGAAGCAAAAAAAGAAAGGAAAGAAAAAGAAGTGGTAAACCCAAGAGGGGCTGCAAAATGAAAAACCACACTTAATAAAATGATGACAAAAACATTCACAACAACAAGTTTACCAAAGAGTAGTTAAAACGAATGCCGTGCTGTAAAGCATTCCTTGTTCTTTTTTCCCTGCCACTGAATTTGAATTTCTTCCCAAGGAAAAGAGAATGTGGGTGAAATGGGACGTCTACAGGGGATACTCAAACCAATCACTTTCGTGAAAGCAAGGTTCTGCCATGCCAAGGCAAGTCCCACCCAATTTGCACATGTGCCATTTTTCTGAAAGCTGCTTTTCAAAAGGTAACTGTTCTCCCCCACCCCTTGAAAATGTTTAGCTTCTCGTCCATGTAGCTTCTTCAGTTTTGGACAGTTCAGCTTCTTGGATGAGAAGCAAAATGCTTCTGAGGAGAAAACAAAGTCCAGTTGCCTTTTGAAAAGCAACTTTGGGACAACCACGACCTGGATGATTGAGAATCTCCACATACATTTTGATGAAAGCAACAGGGCCCTATAGTAATCCCTATGTTGGGGCATGGGATGGTCACAATCATTTTATTATGAGGTCACTAAGATACGTTTACATGTGGATGTTTTTTCTGTCCTTGGCCAACAGTGGGGTCCTTGATTATCTCCAAGTTTGGCTTTTTCTGGCAGTTGTTTCATTACTCAACCAGGTAACCTCATCATGATGTTACTTAGTTGTTGTTGTTGATGATGTTATTTAGTTGGATAATGAAACATCTACAAGAAAACAACCAAACTCAGAGAACCCCATTTCCTTGAAGCACTGATGATGTCACCTAGTTTGATAATGAAACATCTGCAAGAAGACAACCAAACTCAGAGAGCATCAACGATCACAAAGTTCAACCCTGAGCTACAAATATTCTTTGACCAACATTGAGCACCATCCCTGGATGTCCACCCTTCCATAATATCACAAGGGATCCCATTTGGTTGGAGTTCCTCTCACAATAACAGAAAATAATCCCAGCAGTGGCCAGCAGCTCATAAATTGTTCAGTGTGTTGTGTGAACTAGAAAATGGATTAGTTCAGAACCAGGTTAAGGAGTTTTGAGAACAAGGTCAAGAGATGTTTGACATAAATCATCAACTTATGTAAGATGAAAACACAAAACAAATGAAAGTTGTCAAGTGCCGGAGAAATCAGGAGATTCAGGCAGTTCAAGTGGGAATAAAGATTTATTGCAAGCTTGAGCTCTCTACAAGAATCTGAACTACTAATGTTCAAGGGAAATGAGAGGACATTAAAAAAGAAATTCAAGATGGACTGGACGTAGATCACGTGTGGGCATGCTTCTTTCACGGGGGCGGGGGAGGAGGGAATAAAAATTTCTGAGAATGTTTAAGGCGAATTTCACCACAGCTTCAGTCAGAACTCTACCCCTGTTCCAAAATTAGTTAGCAGAAGAAAGAAGCAAAACCAATTTAGGCAAAGGTCTGAATAAATAAAAGAGCCTTTTAGATATTCTTAGAAGTTGGCAGTCATGGGGCGCGACCGAATGCAGATGGAAATCATTCCTTCGGTGTGAAACCATTTCAGAAAAAGTCTGTACTGCAGCTAAGGTGAGGAAAGATGCTCAGGGATCGAGGTGCACTGTGTGGGACTCTTTCCTTTTTTAAAAAAATGCACATTTTAAACAAAAGCTTATTTCAAAAATGTTAATGGTAAAGAGAAAATGCTTTAAATCTGCAAATGAACACAGAAATGGAATAGAACAGAGGATTTGCCTATTTGTTACCAAGCTGTTCTCAAAGGGTGAAGTAGACTCCAATTAACTTTAATTAATCTGGCAACCATTCTACATAGTATAGCAGAGGTGGGGAAGGATGGCTCCTTTATGGCTTGCGGACTTCAACTCCCAGAATTCATGGCTGGCTCAGGAATTCTGGGACTTGAAGTCCACAAGCCATAAAAGGACCATCGTCCCCCCCCCACCCCTGCTTACAGAGCAACAAGTCACTTTGTACCATCCTCTTGGATCTAGGTAAATACTTCTTTAACTTTCTGGAAGGACCCTGTTCAGTTGAGATGAAAAGTAGAATTGGACCCTGTGTCATTTCAACCAGGCTGCAAAAGCAGATTTCTTCCCGTCTTAGGGAGATCTGCACTTCCCGAAGGGTGACGCAAATATCATGGTTATGTCACCGTGTGGACCAACAGCTGTCTGAATCCTACCCGTATTGGAAGGAATAGAAATAGAAGAATGTTGTGGAATGATGGGGCCAAGCCAGCTGGCACAAACAAACAAACAAACATATTGCAGATTCTCTTTCCAATACCTTGTTGGCTTTGTTGAGTTCCACCCCCTCTGCCTGTTCACAATGTTCCTTCCCCTCCCCCCCTCCCCAGCCCTTCTCCCCTCTCTTGCCAGCCACACACAGCTTGCTGAACAGGGACTCCATTAATTCCACATTTCCTAGATGGTATCGAAGTCACAGTGGGTTTGCACAGAAATTAATTTGTCCTGACAACAGCTCTAAAGATTGGAGTCCAGGGATAGCTTGGCTTAGTCCTTTTAAACCTAGCACAATAATAACAGGGAGCTGATAAGCAGCGGTCTTAAAGACCACACGGTGGAAGGGTTCAGGCTGGGCTTACTCATGGGGCTGTGGTCATGGTGGATGGGGGTCTCTTAATCTATTGTGCCAGGGGTGGCACGTTTGATAGAAACCCACACGTGCTGGATGTCTTTCATGAAGGCAGCCGGTCTCAGAATCTAAGACTCTCTGTCTATTTTAAAGCATATACAAATGTTTTCCAAGTCTCCATTGGAATGCTAAAAAATGCTATGCAGGATGAAGAATGCTATTCTCCACTGAGTAATATGCTTTTATGGGTAGAGTTGGTCTGTCTGTCCATCGGCGTATTGATTTATCTCCCATACATGCTCTATTTTTGCATGGCCTTTTTTTGATCCACATAGAAAATTCGATGTTTGTTTTTTCTTCCTTGAAGATTTAAAATGCTGTTAGAAAGAAATGCAGGTGGTCCCCGACTTACAACAGTTCACTTAGCGACTGTTCGAAGTTACAACGGCACTGAAATAAGTGACTCATGACCGTTTTTCACACTCCGGACCGTTGCACCATCCCCAGGGTCACGTGATCAAAATTCAGACGTTTGGCTACTGACTCACATTTATGACGGTTGCTGTGTCCCAAGGTCACGCGATCCCCTTTTGCGACCTTCTGACAAGCAAAGTCAATGGGGAAGCCGGATTCACTTAACAACCGGGTTACTAACTTTTACACTTGCAGTGATTCACTTAACAACTGTGACAAGAAAGGTCGTAAAATAGAGCAGAACTCACTTAACAAATGTCTCACTTAGCAACAAACGTTTTGGGCTCGATTGTCGTTGTAACTCAAGGACTACCTGTAATACGTAGCATTGATTTAAATAACTCTTTCCTTCTCTCTTAATTTTTCTTGTTTACAAAGTTTCCCAATCTTCTTAGAAGTTAACAATCCAGATAAATATGTGGAGGTCATGCAAGTTTAAAAAAAAATAAGAAGAAGCAGAAAAAGGACATCCTGTATTTTGTGTCACCTGTGGTTGTGCAGGAAGAATTCTCAAGTCATTTTACGACAATAATGAAAACAATCCACAGGGAGTGAAATGGAATAATTGTAGAAAGGAGCTATTCTAGTTAATAATTACATTCTTTTACGTGTAGGAATCTAAGAATGTCGTGTTTCCCATCCCTTGGTGTTTGCCTGAATATAACACAGACACAGACAGATGGATTTTTCCAAGTTGTTATTATTGTTGTTGTTGCTGATATTGTGAAATGAAAAGTATATTGTGTCCCGGTGCCTCTTTTTATGCAATATAATCTTGGCTGAATAATCTGGAAAGTTTTAAATGGGTTGCTGTTTATCAATAAGAAATCTTGGTGCTTTCAAGAATTATGAGTTAGAGGACTGTCGATAAAATCCATTTCAACAGATTTATGAAAAAAGCACCATAATATCGCAAACGGATTACTGTATAAAAGAGGAGGAATGCTGTGAAACGTTTCTCCATTCATCTACAGAGAGCTTCATGGGAAAATTACGTGTTGCAAGCAGCAGATTTACATGTAAGAAAATGCACTTTCTCTCCTTGCTTTGTGCAAACGTAAAGTCTAATTTTGCGTTTAATGGCCTAAATGCATTAATGACGTAAGTCAGGAATATATAACTCTCTTAAAAGCCAGGTGTTAATCCATGTGACATGAAGGGATGGTCTCCCCAGATATCCTACAATTAAATATTAACTTAATATCCCGATAGTTTCTTCTTCCACGCTGAAAAGTTAGCTTTTTAAAGTTCCCAGCTCAAAACGAACAAACAAACCGGAGTTAAACATCTGGATCAATTCAGCCTTTTCTGAAAGCAGGCGAGAGTTTTGCGTTGAAGTAGTTAGTCTCAAATGCATGTCCAAACTCAAGCAAGACCTGATTTTTGAGCTTCTTGGGTGGGTGAGAATATTAGACTCAGGAGGCACGGTATGGCCAGACAGTTGAAGAAGCTTCTTGGATGAGAAGTGAAATGTCTTCAAAGAAAAACAATGTCCAGTTGCCTCTTGAAAAAACACCTTTGGGACAAACCATGACATGGATGACCGAGAATCTCCACAGATGTATGGGCAGAGAGCTGCAGCAATAACTGTGCTGGCAGAGAGGACCTACTTTAGATCCTGCCAAGAAGTCCAACTATAGTGGTACCTTGGTACTCAACTGCTTTGAAACTCATCAGATTTGGGACTCGATGCATTCTGACACAAAATTTTTGTCCCGGCACTCATTGTTTGTTTGGTACTCAACACACAAGGTACAATTTGTCGGTGTTGGCTTCCTGGTGACTCACTACATTATTCCTTCTGGGGAAAAAATAGTTTGGTACTCACCGTTTTTGCTACTCACTGTGCCTCCCGGAATGAATTAATGAGTACTGAGGTAACACTGTACTGGGAAACAAAAGAAGAGACTTCTTTGCTGTAGCACCCACACTTTGGAACATCTTACTGTCTAAAGTCAGATCTGCCACCAACCTCCTGAAGACTTGGCTTTGCTGGTTGTCCTGGGGTCCAAATCAGGGAGTTACAGACTGGAGGTGGCTGCTAGATTGACAGCAGAACTCCCCCTCCCCCCTCCCCTTTGCTCTCTGCTCTCCACCCATCCATCCTCTTGATTATTATATTGACGTATTCATTCTTACTGTGTTCCTTTGTCATTGCTTACTTTATTGTTCCACTGGAACATAGAACATCAGAGTTGGAAGGGACCTTGGAGGTCTTTTAGTCCAACCCCCTGCTCAAGAACGACACCTTATGCCATTTCAGATAAATGGTTGTCCAATCTCTTCTTAAAAGCCTCCAGTGTGGAGCACCTACAACTTCTGGAGGCAAGCCGTTCCACTGGTTGATTGTTCTCACTGTCAGGAAATTTCTCCTTATTTCTAGGTTGGTTCTCTCCTTGGCTAGTTTCCATACATTGCATCATGTCTTGCCTTTGGAAAATAGGTTGATCCCCCTCTTCTTTGTGGCAGCACCTCAAATATTGAAACACTATCATGTCATGCCTAGACCTTAGCTTGCTTCTGTTCTGTTTACACTCCTCCCATTTTCTTTCTTTTTATTATTGTAACTCACCTGGAGTAGCTCCTCGGCGTGAACAGACGGCAAATAAATTTAGCTAATAATAGTAATATGCATTAGAAACACCCAGATAATGTCACATTGATAGACTTGTTTTGCCTTGGGAATGGCATGGTGGCCATTTACTTTTCATGAAGCTTCATTCATCACTGCTGATCCCTACCAGTGCTCCAGATATGTTTCATTTAGAATTTTTGCATGCTTTATTTTTTTTTATTTAAAAGCATTTTTCCCATTGACATAAGTGCTACTGTGTTCAATCTTGAGTCTTGTTACTTGAGTGGCTGAAATTGTAGTGGTCTCAGCTTGACCAAAAAAAAAAACCTTTATTAAAATCTTGGTGGGATGGGAAAAGGGATGAGAGAGAAAGAATCCCTTGAATGGCCTTAAAAATCAGCTAGTTACAGAGAACGCTCTTAAAATTAAGTTGCAAAGAATTCTATAGTATTTTTATTTCTTATATAGGAAGAGATCTGTAGATGGTGCCAGGATAGAAAAATTTGGGTAGAAGAAAAGATCCTTGGAGAAAGACCTAACAGAATGAAAAGTAAATATTCTTTGTAGCTTCTCTTTTGACTCAAGGGTTTTTTGTTGAGTTCAGCAGCTGAAAAAAGGACAGTTGTCAAAACTTAATTTGATATATTTTAAGGGTTAGTGCAATTGCTCAAAAAGGGAAAATCTCTCTTGATGTACCTGTTAAGTTTTCACAGGCAAAATGAAACCATTTCTGGTTGCAATCCTCAAAAGGTCTGGAAAGTATCTTCTGGCCAAGGGCCACCTAATAATAATAATAATAATAATAATAATAATAATAATAATAATAATAATAATAATAATAATAATAATAATAATAATAATAATAATAATAATAATAATAGTTTTTTTCCATGACTAAATGAATTAGTGTAGCGGGCAGTGAAGCGATGGCAATTTCTATAGAACCGAAGTTTAGACTCCTTTTTATCACATTCAAGGAAAGGTTTTTTAAATATGTTTGCCAATTTGAGAATTAATATACCTATTCATTTAAAACCCAAAGTGTAATAAATATGCCTTGCAGGCAACATAGGTAGACAAAATGCATAGGATATAGTAAAATGCAAGCCAAAATGTCATTTTGGGTGCTTTTTATGCTGACCTCAGATAGAATGGGCTTACAATGAGACACACACACACACACACACACACACACACACACATATACATACATACATATACATACATATACATACATATACACACACACACGTGTACGTGTACGTGTATGTGTATGTGTATATGTATACACACACACACACACACACACCCCGATTACAAATGAATAGCTCTATTTGTCTCCATTTATCCAAATGCTCTGAGCTTCTGCTAAACGGGGCAGCCAAAATGGCTGAAGGGAATCAGAACTGTTTAATCATGGCTTACTAGGGTAGTTCCTTACCACTCTTCATTCACTTCTGTGGCATCCTATACAGGGATCTTTTCCAAGGAATTGAACCTTTCCCAGTTTTGATCGAAACACGTAGCTTCTCTTTTCTGGAAACGCTTCTTTTTTAAAGCACAGAATGTTCTGTGCTGAACATTATATGTTTGACTGCATTATATATTTGATTGCAAGGAGTTCGTTTTGTCTGATGCTCCGATGAGATAAATAGTCAACTTTTGGCTCTTTGCATCTAGTGTTTTGTTTTGTTTTTCCTTTTCCATTAGAATATAAGCCTCTGGATCTTTCCTCCTGCCTCTTTCCACCAGCGTGATTTCCCCAGAGAGTCATTAACATTCAGCTCACACTAGCAGTCACCTACACCGTTGAACTTGCTATCAAATAACCTTCAAAACATTACTAGTTATTATATGTCATAGGCCAGATTTATGATAAACTCACTTTGAAAGAAGCCCTGAATCTTGAGGTGTTTCTCCCACCCCCTTCATATATGCTTTGTTTCTCATTAACATTTATTTGCCATTTCCTTGGGTTTAATTTTTAAATTGCTTAACTTTATTCTTTCCACATCTTGTACGCTGGTTTCCAAATTGGGTTTTCTCCTTCCCTTTGCTCAGATAAGTCCTCTTCTTAAATAACATTTCATGATGATATTTTCATTCTGTTTTTGTGGGGCGGGGGGGGGGGAGGGAGGGAGGAGGAAGATATGAAGAATTCCATAGCTTTCCCTGATGGCTGAACGTTAGGGGACATGAACATAGTACAATTATTGTTTTGGTAACCATCTTGGGCTTGATGGTAGTATAATAAAGGGATCTAAGAATGCTCAAGAAAGAATAGAATAGAATAGAATAGAATAGAATAGAATAGAATAGAATAGAATAGAATAGAATAGAATAGAATAGAATAGAATAGGAATAGGAATAGGAATAGGAATAGGAATAGAATAGAAAATATGGAATGGAATGGAGTGGAGTGGAATAGAATAGAATAGAATAGAATAGAATAGAATAGAATAGAATAGAATAGAATAGAATAGAATAGAATAGAATAGAATAGAATAGAAATTGGAATAGAATAGGAATTGGAATAGAATAGAACAGAATCTTTATATGGAATGGAATAGAATAGAATGGAATGGAATGGAAAGGAATAGAGAACAGAACAGAACGGAATGGAATGGAATGGAAAACTGAATAGAATAGAATAGAATAGAATATATAATAGAGAATAGAATAGAATAGAATAGAATAGAATAGAATAGAATAGAATAGAATAGAATAGAATAGAATAGAATAGAATAGAATAGGAATAGAATAGAAAATATGGAATGGAATGGAGTGGAGTGGAGTGGAATAGAATAGAATAGAATAGAATAGAATAGAATAGAATAGAATAGAATAGAATAGAATAGAATAGAATAGAATAGAATAGAATAGAATAGAATAGGAATAGAATAGAAAATATGGAATGGAATGGAATGGAGTGGAGTGGAATAGAATAGAATAGAATAGAATAGAATAGAATAGAATAGAATAGAATAGAATAGAATAGAATAGAATAGAATAGAACAGAATAGAACAGAATCTTTATATGGAATGGAATGGAATGGAATAGAATAGAATAGAATAGAATAGAATAGAATAGAATAGAATAGAATAGAATAGAATAGAATAGAATAGAATAGAATAGAATAGAAATTGGAATAGAATAGGAATTGGAATAGAATAGAACAGAATAGAACAGAATCTTTATATGGAATGGAATAGAATAGAATGGAATGGAATGGAATGGAATAGAGAACAGAACAGAATGGAATGGAATGGAATGGAAAACTGAATAGAATAGAATAGAATAGAATAGAATAACAATCTTTTAGATGTAGGAGTTCTTGACTGAGGGAACTAAAACCAAAGGCTGGTTCTATTGTAATTTGATGCAGTTCTCCAATATTTAACAATCAACTTGAAAGCGCTCCAGTATTTACTACCCTCACTTTATCAGAGAATTATAAAAGCTCTTCTATAGTTTATATTTCAAGAATTAGGTGCAACTATGATAGGAAGGCAGCACCAGAGGCCAACAGTGCGATGCAAACAAATTGAGTTTTGGAACGGAAAGGGTTAGGAACAGATGGTCAGATTTAAGATGGGTCTTCAGAATCATAAGGAAAGTCAAGTCTAGACTCTAGGGAATATTTTGTACTTGTCCCAGACAAACTGTTCAACCAGAGAAGGCATGAGTAAAATAAGTCTTAGGCTATCATTGCTTCCTTCTGGGATTTTATTTTTACTGACCCATAGCTTCAGATTTTCTGGTTGACCTTCTTTCAGGAACTAAATGTGCCACTCAGCTGCACTCAGCTTTTTGAGACCAGACAAGGTCACCTAGGTATCATATATAAATGTCAGGGCAAGGGTCAACAAGTCTATCAGGTCCTCATTAACCTGATTATCAGAAATCTATGTCTGATATTAAGTGATGGCTTTTCTCCAAATGAGGATGGGTACATACAATAGGATTCTGTTTCACATTATAATGAGATAATTGGGGTGTCTGGACAAGCATTGTTTATGCTGAATAGCAGTGGCTCTTCTGAGCTTCAGTCATTCCCAGACTGAATTTGGAGCACTCTCAATATGAAGACTCCACTCTACTATTGAGAAATACCTCTTTTCCAAATGAGGATAGATACCTACAGCCAGGAACTGTTGAACCAGAACATCAGTCCAACTGGCCAAGCATTATTGACCATAAGAAGAGCTCCACTGGATCAGGGTGAAGGATGACTGTAGTCCAGAATTGGTGACCAATGTAGAGTTTCTGGGGAACTTGCAAGGGGCAGATGGAAACATCTCTCTCCCCTTTGACTCTTCTATTTCCCTTGGTAGACCTGTCCTTCATGAATTTATCCAGTCCCTTTGAAAGCCGGGGAAAAAAATAGGAAAGTGCAGCTGGCATTTCTAGGTCTTATGGATAAGTTCTGAGGGGAGATCTTTCGGTGTCTTAAAGGACTAAATGTTAATCTGATGGGGATGAATTGATGAGCAGTAGGGGAAAGGAATCCGTAATCCTTCTGGCTTTGATGTGCCTGCCCCCAATCTGGTGTGTTGCTTAAGATACCTCAGAAGCTGGTATAAATAGTTGAAACTGGGAGATAATTATTTTTAAAAATGTCATCTGAGGAAGAAGAGGGACATATTAGCTATGAGATATACCGTATATAAAAGGGACGTGGTGGCTCAGTGGGTTAGGATGCTGAGCTTGTCGATCAGATGGTCGGCAGTTTGGCAGGTCGAATCCCGAGTGCCACATAACAGAGTGAGCACCTGTTACTCGTCCCAGCTTCTGCCAACCTAGCAGTTTGAAAGCACGTAAAAATGCAAGTAGAAAAATAGGGACCACTCCGGTGGGAAGGTAACAGTGTTCCGTGCGCCTTTGGCGTCCAGTCATGCTGGCCACATGACCATGGAGACGTCCTCGGACAAGTGCTGGCTCTTCGGCTTTGAAACGGAGATGAGCACCAGCCCCTAGAGTTGGAAACGACTAGCACGCATGTGCGGGGGATTCTTTACCTTTACCTTATACTGTATATATACAGTAGTGCCCAGAATTGTGGAAACCTTTTGGGAAAAAGTGTACAGTAGAAATGCCAACTTTGGTTAAGTTTCCACCCATTTTTCTTCTCATTTCTTTATAACTGTAGCCTTGTTCACTTAATAATACTATTTTACATCGCTTTCTGGGCAACCAGTCAACTCTTTGCACCATTACTTTAATTTTATTATGTTTTACAAACTCACTAAATGAAAGAACACACACAAAAACCAACCAACTTGATCGCGATCACATAACGCACTGACAAATGTCCTCCCCTCAGCTTCAATACATGACATCAATAACTGAATCCTACTGTGATCTGATTGGCTCATTGCCAAAAGAAGATGACACCCAATTGGCTCTCTAAACACTCCTGCTCATTGGCTACAATCGGATGAAGGAAAGCTACCTGATATCAACCTAAGCAAGTTGTGCTTCCTTTTTCTGGTTATTTGGCTATAACCTTTCATAGAATACAGTACAGATAATTGAACAAACTTTCTTGCATTACATTCTTGATTAAATTATCTTTCCATTGATATATAATTTTATGGTACTACTCCCAAAAAAAGTGGTGTTATTAACCATCAAACCTCAAAAATACACTTTTCCCAAAAGGTTTCCCCAATTTTGGCCACTACTGTATAGGTGTGTCTTAAAATGGTAAATTAGGCCAATCATCCTTTGAGGAAAAATAGATATTTGCTTTTTTATTACCAGTTTTGATTTTTTTTAATGCTAGAATCCGCCCTTATTTATTTCCTTCCTCCCTCCTTCCCTCTCCCCCTCCTCCTCCCTCCCTTCCTGTCTTCCTTCCCTCTTTCCCTTCCTTCCTTCTCTTTATTCCCCTCCCTCCCTCCCTCCCTTCCTTCCTTCCTTCCTTCCTTCCTTCCTTCCTTCCTTCCTTCCTTCCTTCCTTCCTTCCTTCCTTCCTCAATATTTTGTTCAGAGCTAATTCAAGGCTTTATTCTGTCGGCTGGCAAGATAGAGATATATACTTGTGTTAATTACCAACATTTCTCCTGCTGCTCATAATTCTGCTTGCTTCACCAAAAAGCTCTTCAGAGAACTGTAGCATTCCCTTTGCACTTTCTTTGGGGGTTTAAAGGTTGTCAGATGTATAAATGAACTTTGCGGTGGAGCTTTTAACTGTTCTTTATAGAAGAAAGAGAGAGAGTAACTATTCGGAATTTGGCCCATCTTTCTCAGCCTAGTGTCCACTGTCCTCCATGTGCTTGGAGTGATAACATCATCCTTGGCCATAAACCATGTTGGGAGGGAAATATGGGTATAATGTGCCCATTGCTACTATGTTTGAAGCAAACAATTTACAAATTAGCCACCCTGGATAACAATTCAAGCAGGCACCAAGGACTTTCTCAATGAAAAACAAAAACAAAAGCAAACATCTGACGCTAAAAAAAGAATAATCTGGCCTATAAGCAGTAAATACCATTTTCTCCAAGCAATTTCTAAACAAATCATTTTTTTAATTAGTTTATAACATAAAATACAAACATACACAAGAAAATAGTAGGAAAATAGGGGAATGAGAAGGGAAGGGAAAGGGGGGAAATGAAAGAAAAGGCATCGACTTCCGATTCCATTTGGTGCAGCAAAATAAGATAATAACTTCAAAGCTCAACTTTTTACTTTTACTTAATAATACTATAACAACAAACCTATCTGATTGGTTAAATCCTAAAATCAAAGTTTCATTTTTTTCCCCCACCTCAAGAACAAAATCCAGAAGCGGTTTCCAAGTAGAAACAAAAGTAATTGTATTTTTTTTCTTTAATCAAAGCATCCAGCCTAGCCATCTCTGCTCACTTCAATTTCTAAACACAGCATTCATTCACTGATACTGCTTGACTTACAGCTGAGCCAGACAAAAAACATTTAGAGCTGGATGCTGTATACCTCCCAACCTCCCAATGACACCAACTTAAGAACATCTTATGCTACCTCAAACTTGTTGGTGTTAGTTGCGAAGTCATGTCCAACCCATCGTGACCCCATGGACAATGTTCCTCCAGGCCTTCCTGTCCTCTACCACCTTCTGGAGTCCATCTAAGCTCACGCCTACTGCTTCAATGACTCCATCCAGCCACCTCATTCTCTGTCGTCCCCTTCTTCTATTGCCCTCAATCTTTCCCAGCATTAGGCTCTTCTCCAGTGAGTCCTTCCTTCTCATTAGGTGGCCAAAGTATTTGAGTTTCAACTTCAGGATCTGGCCTTCTAAAGAGCAGTCAGGGTTGATCTCCTCTAGGACTGACCGGTTTGATCGCCTTGCAGTCCAAGGGACTCGCAGGAGTCTTCTCCAGCACCATAGTTCAAAGGCCTCAATTCTTTGGCGCTCAGCCTTTCTTATAGTCCAACTTTCACAGCCATACATTGCAACTGGGAATGTTGCAACCTCCAACTACCAGAAGCCAATTTTTACCGTTTGTAAAATAATATTTTTCTGTCTACGAATCTACGTCTTCACTAGGCTTGGTTTCATAGGTCATCATAACACTGAACAAAATCTAGAGAGATGCTATTTTATACTGGGTGAGATTATTCTTAGAATTTAGAAATATTATCAGTATTGCCAGGTGTTTACAAAGCCCTGGTGAAGCTTAATCCAACATTAATGAAGATTGGTGTCTGATCTTGAATCCTCTCATTACTTGGCCTTAGAGGTGTCAAAAAGTTTTGAATTCCAGGGCTATTGTCTATTGTGTTGACAATTGGTTTTGAATCCACAGACTATCTTTTTAATCAAGACGATTCCAAAACAACTGATCTTGTCTGTATGCACTTGGTACAACCTACTTATCTGGGTGTTCAAAAGTATTTTTTCTGTCAACATTTGCATCTGAATCTCTTAAGAAGAAAAGTCAGTGCAAATGCAGACAAGCAACTCACAGCACATTAGTGTAAAAGAGTGACTCAAAAATGGCTTCTTTTGCTTTCACTATGAGCATTTATTTTCTTTTACTTTGTAAGTGTAATACCTAAATACTGTGGGACTAGAAATTTCTATTGTAAACTGACCTATGATCCGCTGCAGAATTAGGAATACACCAACTCCTGAAAATTAACAGCTGATTGAATTGCAGACTCTAAAGCTGGAACCAAATGGGTTTAAGGTGGATGTAACTCTTGGGGACAAGAGAAACTCTTGTTTGACAACCAGGTACAGTATAGTCCACGTTGAATAGAAGCAGTTTTTGAACGGTGGTCTCTTTTGCACTGGGTTCATTTATTTAAGAAAATTGATATGGCTGCCCAATTCAGTGAGTCTGGGTGACTTGCAAGGATAAAAACAGAATATAAAACAATCAAAAAGCAACTCCTCCTGGCAACAACAATCAAATGAGGCACTTGATGGGCTCCATCCCACTCTGGGGTCCCCAAGCCTGCTGGCAAAACCAGATCTTTAGGGCCTTGCAAAAGAGGTCAAATCTTATCTCTGTGGGGAAGAGAAGGTCCTTCTTCTTGGTCCTGCTAGCTGGACCTCCTTAAGAGAGAGAGGACCCATAGCATTCCCTGCCTCCCAGTACATATAACTGGGAAAAGATGGTTCTTCAAATAAATTCTCATCCTTTTTCAATAGAAGGAATCAAGCACTGTTTATTGGGAAATTTGTTCTTTCAAAAAGTCTGCAATGGATCTCTGCAGTCCTTAGTCATCTCCCCCAGTTAAATAGTCAAAACCTGGTAATGCCTGCCAGAAAGCATAGCCTTTGCTTGAACTTTTAAATGATAATTTGATGATGAAGAGTAACAGTCATTTACAGCTGGCTGAAGAAGCCTTCATAATTCTGCTAATTCTGCCCTTTGCGATAATGCCAGGAAGAACAAGATTAAGATTACATTGCAGTTATCCTGTGAAATTAATTTGGGTAGTTTAGGAATGTCTTTTTAATGTATGTCCTTGGTTGAAGAACCGTGGACTTTGCTGTGAGATGGTGGTCCTCTTTTACTGTTTGTTCAACTTTGGGAGGAACAAAGATGGAGCAATGAGCGAGACAAGGAACAATTGTCTTACTACCAAGATTAGCTTAGTCAACTATATCTGCCAAAGGAGTGACAGATGTCCCAGCTATATTTCCTTCACCTATCTCCATGTCCCACGTTATCGTGTCTCACGTAGCTAACCGTATAACATTGTTAGAATGGATGTGCTAGACTTTAGAAGGTGGTAATAAGAAAAGAAACACCAATTTTTCCCCTTCTCTTTCCTGTCTCAATAGCTGCAGATTGGCATAGATTTCACCAAATGAATATTCTGCTGGAAACACTGATGAAAACATCTTGACTAGCAATACACATCTTCAAGTTTTTTTTGCTGCCAGATGCACCAAGGAGTAATCAATTGTTGTTGTTGTTGTTAGCTACGAAGTCGTGTCCGGCTCATCGCACCCCTATGGACAATGTTCCTCCAGGCCTTCCTGTCTTCTACCATCTTCTGGAGTCCATTTAAGCTCGCGCCTACTGCTTCAGTGACTCCATCCAGCCACCTCATTCTCTGTCGTCCCCTTCTTCTCTTGCCCTCCACCTTTCCCAGCATGAGGCTCTTCTCCAGTGAGTCCTTCCTTCTCATTAGGTGGCCAAAGTATTTGAGTTTCAGCTTCAGGATCTGGCCTTCTAAAGAGCAGTCAGGGTTGATCTCCTCTAGGACTGACCGGTTTGATCGCCTTGCAGTCCAAGGGACTCGCAGGAGTCTTCTCCAGCAGTAATCAATTAGTTTTGAACAATTACAGTGTTAAGTGTTAAGAGGACAGCTCTAGTCTGAGTGTTCAAAATCAATTGTCAAAACAATATAAAATTAATAACTCCGTAAATCTAACCTTTTTTTTTTGGTAGCTTCCCAGCCAAGAGGAACTGAATGGTTTGAAATCACGTGCCAGATTTCATTAGTGTCGTCTTTCCCTTTACCATAGCTACGTGAGCAGCTTGTAACATGAGTGATGCTCCTCAAACAATGCTCATAGGGTTGATGAGTTTTGCTCCATGTTCTCTTGTTTCTGGAATGGTTGGGACCAGGGCTTTTTTTGTCATAGAACGCTCAGAACGGAGTTCCGGCACCTTTTTTGGATTTATTTTTTATTTTTTATTTTAATTCCATTTATATCCCGCCCTTCTCCGAAGACTCAGGGCAGCTTACAAGTTTAGTAGTAGCCTTCATTCTATGTATATGCCTGCTTATTAGGGCTTTCACACACACCCCAAGCGGCATTATTACAAAGTCAGCTTAATTGCCCCCAACAATCTGGGTCCTCATTTTACCTACCTGGGAAGGATGGAAGGCTGAGTCAACCTTGAGCCTGGTGGGACGCGAACCTGCACTAATTGCAGGCAGCTGGTGTTACTTAAGGAGGCATTAGTCCACTGCTCCACCACGGCTCTGATGGAACCTTGTAGGGTATGCAGGGAGGGTTGTATGACATGTGTGAGTTCCGGCACCTTTTTCTTTTACAAAAAAAGCACTGGTTGGGACGTTGTGTGACTCTGTGATGCCACCAGTTGCTTATTCTGCTCTAATGAGCTTGTAGGAATTTGGCATCAGAGATATTTGAGCCATTCTTTCTCCCCTTCCTTAGCAATTCTAAATCCATAGAGAGGAAAATAAGTCAAAGTCCTGGCAAAAGAAAAACTCTCCTTTGATATGAGCTTGTCTCCTGACTTCATAAACTGTTCGGGTGTGAAAGACCAGGTCCACACTGAAGGTCCAATGAGACCGATTTATTATCAACTAACAGTTGGCAATTCTAACTAGCTGCTTGGAATTAGATAACGGACAATGGAATTCAAGAGGGGGTTGGACTTAGTCATTACAGCTGCAGAGGAATTCTAGACTGATCCTGCTTTTATCTCAATCCTCAATTTCTGTTGCTCCTTCTCCTCCATAAACACATCCCTGCAGTATTCTTGGAAACTGTGTGGAAGTTTCCCGCTATGCATTCTACCCCACATTTTTACATCACTTTTCAGATTTTCTGGCAGTGCACATTCTTCAAAACATTGAATGGAATTTTTCCTCGGTATCGAATGGAATTATAAGAAACCAAGGAGGTGGTAGGTACCCTGGAGAAGATTTTCCCATGTATGGTGGAAGATCTGTAACCATCCCTTGATGGTCCAATCAGTGCTGAAATCCCAGAATCCTTACCTCATCCATAAGATGTTTTGGATCTCTTTTGGGGGGGCAGGGACTGTGTCCATCAAATATTGGGAATAGGAGAGGTAACCTGATTCTCTCCCACCTCACAGAGTAATGTTTCATTCATCAATGTCCAGCAATTAATTGATTTTGTTGGATTTTAATTATGTTGGTAAACTTCAATTTATAAGCCTTTGAATCATGGCAAAGATTATTATCTTGAAAAACTAGGAAGATTGAGAAAGAGAAAGTTGGAGGATTGGACTCTAAATGTGGTTGTCCTAATGCACCATCTGCTTATCTTTTATGATGTCTAAACCCTTATTTGGTCTTTTTTTTTATTTGGAAGAATAGAGGTGCCGTGTTTAAATTTTCATTTTAGAAAGCAGATGGGGGAGAAGTAAAAAGCTGTCTTCCTCTTCATTCTCCTCTTTATGTAGAGCCAAGCTGGAATACATCCTAAAGCCACGCATACATGCTGCAAATGGGGCAGCCATGTGTGTCTTTGCAATCCATTTGTTTGACTCCTGTTTATAGAGATTCTTTACGGCAGAGCTTGGCAAAATGTGTGTTTATGGTCTCAAGAGCCCAGCAGATCATTTAACTGTCATTTCTTTGATTAACCTTCACCTGACCTTGCTCCCTTAGGCAACATTACTTCTCTTTGTTCTGCCTCCTAAATACGAACCTCACTCAGGTAGACACATCTCTCATTAAAAAAAATTCCCATGTAATTTCCATAGATGTCTTCAGATACTTTGAGCCAAAGTTGTTTCTACAATGGGCTGGTATTTTGAGGAGCAGGAAAAGCGCATTTGGCTGCATACTGAAAGCCTAACTGGATGGGAAGGGGTGGGAAGAAGTCACAGTATGCAAAATGCTATAACTTGTGTGCTGGTACATAATGGTCATTGGTATCTGATTGGCTTCAGTAGACTTTTGAGTACAATTCAAAGTTCTACCTTTAATCAAGGAAGGCCTTTGTGGCTTGGTCTTTGGGTTCTTAGATGATCATCTCCATTGGGTAGAACCTTCTTTTCTTGTGTTCCAAAGGTGCTTTCTCAAAAGGCAACTGGACTTTGTTTTTCCTTGAAGACATTCAATCTTCAAAAACAAAATCCAGCTGCCTTTTGAAAAAGTGCCTTTGGAACCACCATGACCTGGATAACTGAACATCAACACAGACATCTTCTCTCATGTCTTCCTCTTGAGCTGAGATGTTGGGAATCATCACCTGTTTCTATCTCCCTCCTAGGGGAATCCACAGTGAGAGGGGAAGCTCCCGGGGGCAAGGTAAGCTTGTGGGTTGGAAACTGCCCGTGTTGCTTTAGGTGCATGAGCACGGTATAAAGATAAGAAAGACAAGATGTATAATAATACCTTTGCATCTGATCATTTCAGGAAGAAATGAACAAGGAGGCCCTCAACTTTATCAAATATCGTACTGAAATGAGAATAAATGCAAGAACCGTTAAGATGGATGGTGTGCTCTGCTTGGAATATTATCAAGAATCCCACCATCTTATAAGAGAGAGGAAGAAGAGGTAGGTTTTGTTTCCTACCAGATGATTTTTGGGGGGTCCTTTTTAATTTAATTCCTTTTAATTTCAAAATGGCTGAGAAGCAGATGCTGAAATGGCATCTGAACCACAAAGGTCAATGGTATTGATAGAATTTTCCTTCTAGCAGGTTCATCAATGAGCAAATTTAAGCCTCGGCCCAACTTTTTTCTTCTCTTAAAGAGAGGGGGCTCTTCTTTAAAGAGAGAGATGTTTCTAATACAGGTAGTCCTCAACTTACAACAATTCATTAAGTAACCATTCGAAGTTACAATGGCAATGAAAAAAAAGTGACCTATGATCACTTTTCACACTTTTCACAACCATTGCAGAATCCTTGCAGTCACATGATCAAAATTCAGACCCTTAGCAACTGACTCATATTTCTGATGGTGGCAGTGTCCCGGGGGTCATGTGATCCTCTTTTGTGACCTTCTGACAAGCAAAGATTCACTTAGCAACCGTGTTACTAATTTAACAAACTGCTGTGATTCACTGTGATTAAATGGGGTGAAATTCACTGAACTATCTCATTTAGTAACGTAAAGTTTGGGCTCAATTTGTGGCCAAGGACTTCCTATATAGCCACATGTTGAAGAATGGAGGCAACATAAAGATCTTTCAGATAGCCAACTGTATTCCTACATTTGAATAAAGGAAATTGAGTGGCATGTTAAATGTGGCTGGCAGGCATTTGGCAAGCTAAGCATAATTTTCAAGAACAACCTCGCCCTACAACTGAAGAGAAAAGTTTTCAATCAGTGTGTGCTACCTGCTCTAACATACGCCGGTGAAACATGTATACTAACCTCACAATTGATACAAAAGCTAAGAGTGGCACAAAGAGCCATGGAAAAATACATGCTTGGCATTAGAAGACAAGAGAGAAAGAACCACACGTGGATTAGAGAACAAACGCAAGTATACGATAGCGTCAAGAGAGTAAAATACACATATGGTTAGAGAAAACACATAGACTTTAAGCCAGAATTCTTTTTGTTAGACATACTAGTAGGAAACTATGAGAAAGAATGTATATACTTAATTTTACATGTATAAACAGCAGCAAGAGTAGTATTTTCTCAATATTGGAAAAATGAAAATCTACCAGCGGAGGAAGAATTAATTAAGAAAATTTTAGATTGTTCAGAAATGGACAGATTGACATTGAAGATAAAAGAGAAAGAAGATTCAGTACACTTTAGAACATGGGTCAATTTTTATCAATGGCTAGAAAAACAAGCTAGAGAGAAAGGAACGTAATATGTAACATCAAATATGTATTAGTAAGAAGAAGACTATCGGGTGAAGAGAAGATTTAAGAAATAAATTCTTACTGATTGTTTTTTAAACACATGAATCCAGACAATATGCTGTTTGCTAAATACTAAAGAATGTTATCTTATAAAAATTATAACATCAGCATCAGCAAGTATAGTGGATCCCACTGCAAAAGAAAACTCAGGATTGTATTGGCTGGAAACATGCGGAGGGGGCCTTCGTACTGCAGTGGATAGACTGTGGCTAAAATTATGGTGATGATTCCTACATTGGATGTGGATTCAAAGATAGTCAGAAAGATGGTTAGATTTGCCCAATTGCATTTCTCTTTGTGATATTTGATCTGAGGCATTCATGCCCATGTAACTCGATGATTTGCAGCATTTCAAACAAATAAATTTATGTGCTGCATTGATGCCCTCCATTTCTTGCATAGCATTGGGACTACGAAATATGCTGAACCCCAGGGCCAGCTTCATTAAACACAATTGCTATCCTGACATAACTTGCTCTCCCCAAACAGTAATCTTATTATGGCTTAATATTACGAGCCGATTCATCGAACATGCTAAGACAGCGAACCAGAAACTATCCAATCTCACTTTCATCTTGCCTTGCTCGATGTACATGCTCAACATTTAAGATGCCCCATGCTACAATACTCTGGGGTAAAAAAGACTGGAAGAGGATATGCAACCTCGAGCCATCCGTGGAGCTGAACAAAGAGTGAAAAAGTTGGAAGTTTCTAGTGTTATTCTAATATTAGGCCAAAGTCGGTTTTCTGAGGGAAATGGGCAGCACGTAAAACAGCCAACCAATAAATAAAACTATAATGTTTTAAAATAAATAACATTTGAAAAAAATGTAATAGCCTTAAATGCTGCCTGGAATGTCACTATAGTAGAACCTACATGTACCTTTGGGAGTGATGCATACTTCCATGCGCATCTTTGGGAAAAGAAATAGGTTTAGTGGCCCAAGAAGTACAATGTTGTGGGGATCATAAAGGGCCCAGAACTGGTTCTCGAATAATGCAAATCCTCTGTGTGAAAATGCCTTCACTGCATAGGCCCGTGGTGGCGAACCTATGGCATGGGTGCCACAGGTGGCACGCAGAGCCCTCTCTGTGGGCACATGTGCCGTCGCCCCAGTCCTTGGCCTTCAGCTTGGTTTTATAAAACCTTTTCACTTTAGGCCTCTGCCGCCGTGTGAAAAAAAAAGGTTCAATCAATCAATCAGTTTCAACTTCTCGCAGGGAAAAAGAAGTTCTTGCAACGTTGGAATTGATTAAACTTTTTAGCCCCACCAGTCTGCTGTTACCACTACGACCATGCCCACCCAATTGGCCACAGCCACCCAATTGGCCACACCCACCTGGCACCCGATGATACATAAGTGGGTTTGGGGTTGCAGTTTGGGCACCCGGTCTCTAAAAGGTTTGCCATCACATAGGCAGTTCTAGGCTGATAAGTGATTTCCTGCAACTGAGAGGCCACCTTTTCTATAATAACATTTCTCAACTGCGCTTCAGTTTGGGGAAACCCTTAATCTAAATGAAAAACTTAAATAGGAATTAGAAATGCAGAACTTCTAACTGGCATGACCTTTGACCTTTGGAAATGTTGGGATTTGAAATCCTAACGTATTTGGTCAGGAGCAGACTGGGTGAAGGGATTGTTTGCCATTTATTTATTTATTTATTTATTTATTTATTTATTTATTATCTATGTATCTATCTATTTATTTATTTAATTTATTAAGACGTATTAGCAAAATATTTCTTGCAATTTTTTTTAATTAAAAAATAAAAGTCGTATTTTGAATTCTGTAAACAAAGGGTGTGCTTTTCCACCCTCCCTCTCCATCGTTGTTTATTTGTGTTTGATAGCTTATTTATTTTCAGAAAAGAACAGCTTTTTCTGCCCAAATTCTGCCCATACACCCCTAATTAAACGACTCTGAAGGTGCATGCATCAGTCAGCAAAATCAGGCGGAGAACATTATGGAGTGAAAATTAAAGGAGCAAAACATCAGAGACTCTACTGTATTTGCCTGCTGTTAGACACTCAAGCATGGAAAACAGGATACAGTTCCATGGATGGATAGCTTTCCTTATTAAAAAAACCCAGTAGGATGCACAGTAGGGGAACACACTAAAACAAGCCTTTGTAGTAATTTCCTCGAAAGAAATTTCCCAAGATAGCAAGTTGAAAAGCTTTTAATCTTACAGCTGGCTGATAGAGGGAGTTTTTGCTGAAGGTGGTTAAAAAGGAGGAGGAGGAGGAGGAGGAGGAGGAGACTGTTTGATTATAACTGATCAGGTAGAGTGGGTCCAAAAACTTCTAGATCCCGAGAAGTTTCCTCAAGAGAATTTAAATTTCCATTCTCAATCAGAGGAAAAAGTTGTTTTTAAAAAAATTATGTCTAAAAGTTCTCATCTCTTCAAAGAGATGAAGCTCAGATAGAAAGAAGCAGAAGAACATCATCTATCTTGCTTGGGTTAAAACTCCATGGAAGGACACGGATGAAATCTATTCATAAGAAGATTACCCTCATCTTCCTGGTAGTATAGAAGTTCTTCAGATGCGCTAGATGCTCCAGCAGTGGAGAGCAAAAGACAATGTCACCTCATTTCAGTTGTCATTCTTACTTTCTAATTCCCTCCGGTATAATGATGCTAAAAATAGCGGCCCAACTGCCACATAAGATGGCCAATTTAGTTATCTCGGTCTCCAAGAGGATATTGAAAACACTTTCACAAAGCAGTCAAGTATCTGTCTAGGCTGGGCTTGTTCTGTACCAGCCTGCTACCGGCCCTGCAGAAAAGGCAGGGGCAACCCCTTTTACAAGAAGGCAAGAGGCTGGAACTAAGCCTGCCAAATTTATGGATACAAAAGCAAACAGAACAAGACACGAACCATGAAACAGGAGCTATTCAAGCGGTTGCCTTCAGCAAACCAGCCCTCCCACGCATTCCCCTTTTATACAGTTCAGGGCGTGGCTTCTCTCTGCCTCCTTCCGAGGTGCCCTATTGCCTTCCTCTGTTTACTCCTGATTGACTGCCTCCTGCGTCGGGCGTCCTTGAACAGGGCCAGCTGTGGGTCATCTTCATCCACGCTGTCAGGCTCACACAGCTGGGTCTGCGTCGTGACCAGGTGGGAGGGGCCTGGCTGAGGGCTCTCATCAGCAAGCTCTCCAACCCCCTCAGCAACCTCTCCAACACCCCCCCTCCTCCTCCTCTGAATCATCCGACCCAAATGCCGAACCCACAGGCTGACCCTGAATCACAACAGGGCTGTCTCAAACTGAATTCCTGAACTTTGCTTTCATTAGCCCTCCCTCCCTCAGCTTATTAACTTTTGCCTAAATTCCAAAATAAAAGAAAAGGAAGAGGAAAAAAAAAAGGCATGAGTTGGAATCCTTCACATGAGTTAGCCTATTCTTGCTCCCTCTGCCTCAAAGTGCGACTAAGCGAGGTGGAAAATTAATTCAGTTTTCTTCAAACTGGAGAAGTAATAACTGGAGAAGTAGTCCTTGACTTACCTATGTGCCTGACCTGTGCATTTTATCTGGACAGCCCAACGGAGCCCAACATTTCTGTGGCTAAGGGAGACATTTGTTAACTGAGTTTTGACCTGTTTTGCGACCTTTCTTGCCATGGTTGTTAAGTGAATCACTGCAGTTGTTAAGTTAGTAAGCCAGTTGTTAAGTGAATCTGGCTTCCCCGTTGACTTTGCTCGTCAGAAGGTTGGCAAAAGGGGATCACGTGACCCCAGGACACACTGTCACCATCGTAAACATGAAGCAGTTGCCAAGCATCCGAAGTTTGATCACGTGACCATGGCCATGCTGCCACGGCCGTGTGAAAAACGGCTATAAGTCACCTTCTTCAGTACTGTGGCTACTTCAAACGGTCGCTAAATGAAGTGTTGTAACTCGACATTTTCAGCCAAATTGGTTATTTCTAGAGGGCCCTCAATTGGGCAAGAGTGGATTAAGCCAATGGCACAGTTGGTGGCCATTTTGATTTCCCCACAATGCACCGTATTTCAGCTTAGCTATTATGAGAATTTTTTTTAGAGATTCCTACCAGAAATCAAAGGCGCCCTGCTGTTGTTTAAATACACCAGGGAGAAACCACTGATATAGGATGTAGCTCATGAATACGTTATCCGTCAAGCTTAATGAAGAGCTGTGGTGGCACATGGCAGGCTACTTCTGCTAAGTGCCGGCTGCCAACAGTTCAGCAGTTGGATTCTCACCAGCTCAAGGCTGACTCAGCCTTCCATCCTTCCGAGGTGGGTAAAATAAGGACCCAGATTGTTGAGGGCAAGAGACTCTCTGTAAACTGCTTAGAGAGGACTGCAAAGTCTAAATGCTATTGCTCTTTCTTTCTTTCTTTCTTTCTTTCTTTCTTTCTTTCTTTCTTTCTTTCTTTCTTTCTTTCTTTCTTTCTTTCTTTCTTTCTTTCCTTCTTTCTTTCCTTCTTTCTTTATTTCTTTCCTTCTTTCTTTCTTTCTTTCCCTCCCTCCCTCCCTCCCTCCCTCCCTCCCTCCCTCCCTCCCTCCCTCCCTCCCTTCCTTCCTTCCTTCCTTCCTTCCTTCCTTCCTTCCTTCCTTCCTTCCTTCCTTCCTTCCTCTGGCACAGTGGTTAGAATGGAGCATTGCAGGCTAATCCAGCTCATAGTCAGGAGTTCAATTCTCACTGGCTCAAGGTTGACTCAGCCTTCCATCCTTCCGAGGTGGGTAAAATAAGGACCCAGATTGTTGGGGGCAAGAGGCTGACTCTGTAAACCGCTTAGAGAGGACTGCAAAGTCTAAGTGCTATTGCTCTTTCTTTCTTTCTTTCTTTCTTTCTTTCTTTCTTTCTTTCTTTCTTTCTTTCTTTCTTTCTTTCTTTCTTTCTTTCTTTCCTTCTTTCTTTCCTTCTTTCTTTATTTCTTTCCTTCTTTCTTTCTTTCCCTCCCTCCCTCCCTCCCTCCCTCCCTCCCTTCCTCCCTCCCTTCCTTCCTTCCTTCCTTCCTTCCTTCCTTCCTTCCTTCCTTCCTTCCTTCCTTCCTTCCTCTGGCACAGTGGTTAGAATGGAGCATTGCAGGCTAATCCAGCTCATAGTCAGGAGTTCAATTCTCACCGGCTCAAGGTTGACTCAGCCTTCCATCCTTCCGAGGTCGGTAAAATGAGGACCCAGATTGTTGAGGGCCAGATACTGACTCTGTAAACCACTTACAAAGGGCTGTAGAGCACTGTGAACCGGTATATAAGTCTACGTGCTAAGGGCTATTATTCCAGTTTTCTAATCCTCAGTTGCCCTGAAAGATGGCAGAGGAAAGCTTGTCTCCTTCAACAGCAGACAACTTCCAATCTTGTAGAATTGTTCAAAGCGTTTTATTTGGAGTTGCAGTTCTACGCCTCACCAAATAAGTGAGTTGAATTTTGATCATGTGACCATGGGGATGCTGCAACGGTCATAAGTGTGAAAAATGGTCATAAATCACTTTTCCCAGTGCCACTGTAACTTTGAATGGTTACTAAATAATCTATTGTAAATCGAGCGATACCTGTAACATAAATTAACTTTATAAATACCTCAAGGCAGTGAACATACCTAATATTCCTTTCTTCTCCCATTTTTCCCCCCCACAACAACTCTGGGAAGTGAGTTGAGTTTTCTTATTCTTCCCCACTTCTACCTCCCTTCTAGATTTCAACTTAAATATCCAGCACATGCAGCTAAATGATTTATAACAAACATTCTATATGATTTTTTTTAAATTCATGCGGTATGAATTTTTCCATTAGAATTCCAGTCTTCTGTTAGACTTGATTTCATGTATAAGCTCCCCACGAATGACAGTTAGAAGAGGTATAGATTTCAACCCTATTTGTAACAGGTGACTAAGTCATTTTTCACCACTTAGGAGGTTATGGTGCTGGGTTCTCCTGAGGTCTAGTTACATTCATGAGGGACAAAAGCATTTTCAGCAGCTTATAAACCTGAATTTCCCATCGCTGATAAAAGCCCTCTCTGTTAGGAATGTTTATACTGACCACCAAAGAATAAGAACAGGAAACAAACATGCTTTATAATGTGTTTCACATTGAAATGATTAGAGGGCATGATTGTTGCAAGGGAAATGTGTCTTTAAAAATTAACCCTGATATTCTCCCTCCCTCCCTCCTTTCTTTCTTCCTTCTCTTCCTTCCTTCCTTCTCTCTTCCTTCCTTCCTTCTCCCTTCCTTCCTTCCTTCCTTCTCTCTCTCTCTCTCTCCTCTCTCTCTCTCTCTCTCTCTCTCTCTCTCTCTCTCTCTCCCTTGCTCCCTCCATCCTCCCTCCTTTTTTTCTTCCTTCCTTCCTTCCTTCCTTCCTTCCTTCCTTCCTTCCTTCCTTCCTTCCTTCCTTCCTTCCTTCCTTCCTTCCTTCTTTCTTTCTTTCTTTCTTTCTTTCTTTCTTTCTTTCTTTCTTTCTTTCTTTCTTTCTTTCTTTCTTTTTCTTCCTTCCTTCCTTCTCTCTCTCTCTCTCTCTCTCTCTCTCTCTCTCTCTCTCTCTCTCTCTCTCTCTCTCTCTCTCTCTCTCTCTCTCTCTCTCTCTCTGATTGAAAATGATCCTTGATGTTTTCTTCTTTCCCCTGTGAAGTCAAGGAAAGACTACCCCAAAGGTGTGACTAGCTGAATAGAAAGACCCATCCTTGCAAAATCTATTTATTAGATTGTGCTCATGGTTTGGATTGGAACCCGAGATTATGAATCTGAAAATATCCCTAAATCATTCAAGAGTGAAGCATGGTAGGAACTGATGGTTTCTACTTGATGGACAACTTATGAGATTCTGCAACAAGATAGCAAGACAGCAGGACACAGAGTATGGGCTGGAGGAAGGCAGAATCTCAATGAATATTAGAAAAATAATAATAATCCACATCAGTAAAAGTAATGTAACCATGAATCCTGGAGCTTTATTGAAATTGCTCAAACAGGGAATGGAGAGATATTGATCAGGTATACTTTAATTGGATTCTTATGTTGGGTAAAGTCTCAGTGGCCTCTTCCAATTGTACACTGTAATCCTAAACTAACTGTTCATGGTGGATTTCCCTAGTTTAAATTTAGTCTTTAACTTTCATTAAATTGCAGGAAGGAAGGAAGGAAGGAAGGAAGGAAGGAAGGAAGGAAGGAAGGAAGGAAGGAAGGAAGGAAGGAAGGAAGGAAGTCCTTTTCTTTCAAAGTTTTAATCATGATGACTTTTAGGAGGGAAAAAAAACATCCTCCATATTTATTTGAATTTTCTGGCAAGATTCACGTTTCATCTTTTATTTTAGCTATAGTATATTTTGTGTTTCAGAAAACATCCTCTTTTAAAATTATTGGCATAACAGTTTTGCATGAAGTATAGACTGGGAATTATTTTAACTTCATGCCATAGAAGCAGATGGCCTCTCGATTAATTTTGAAAGGTAAGGAGCAGCGTATCCATTTGGACTTCCGCTTCAAAGCTTTGGTTTCCTTGCAGTGCTTATTTGTTCCTTGTTTACTCATTTGATTTAAGGGGAAACCCATCTCACTGTGTCAAGGCTGAAAAAGAACAGGACAGAAAATCTATTCTATTCTATTCTATTCTATTCTATTCTATTCTATTCTATTCTATTCTATTCTATTCTATGCTATGCTATGCTATGCTATGCTATGCTATGCTATGCTATGCTATGCTATGCTATGCTATGCTATGCTATGCTATGCTATGCTATGCTATGCTATGCTATGCTCTTGAAAAGTTCCACCTCCTTTCCATATTCGGGGAATTTGGCTGGACATTCTCTGATGTCTGTTTAATTTCCTGCCCAAACAGGACTATTTCTAGATCAGCAGAAGGGTGCTTGTTTGCCTGATCCAAGGACCTTAAAAGAGCCTTAAAAGAGGCTCCTATAATAATTATATGGGTGATGCAGCTATATAATTTAGGGTTGGGAAATTTGTTTCTCTAGATATGGCCTTGAAGCCATTTTCTCTACCACTGCAAGTTACCAGTTATGCATTTTTCATTGAAGACTAGCAGCACACATCCATGAACACCAACTAGCAGCCAGTAGACATTATCAAAACGCTTTGATTTCCCAACAAGTGCACAGACTTAACCATAGCTTCAACTGCGAAACTGTGACCATCTTCTAGACCAGGGGTAGGCAACCTCGGCTCTTTTTTGACTCGTGGACTTCAACTCCCAGAATTCCTGAGTCAGCATAGCTGACTCCGGAATTCTGGGAGTTGAAGTCCACGAGTCATGAAAGAGCTGAGGTTGCCTACCCCTGTTCTAGACCAAGCCAAGGTAAAAAACACTAGAGATTCCTGAAAGCCTGGCATCTGACAAATTATTATTATTATTATTATTATTATTATTATTATTATTATTATTATTATTATTATTATTATTATTATTATTATTAATTCAATTTCTATACCGCCCTTTTCCCGAAGGACTCAGGGCGGTTAACAGGGCATATATAAATAACAATACAAAAATTAAAAAGAAATTAAACAAATGCCCAATTAAAATACAATAACAATAAAAACAGTAAAAAACCCATTAAAAAACCCTAATGTTCCCCATCAGGCCAGACCAGCTAGTTCAAATAAGTGGGTCTTCAGCCCGCGCCAGAAGGAGCGAAGGTCCAATGCCATCCGGAGCTCAACCGGCAGTTGGTTCCATAACGCCGGAGCGCCCACAGAGAAGGCCCTCCCCCTGGGGGCCACCAGTCGACATTCTCTGACCGGAGGCACCCTGAGGAGGCCCTCTCTGTGGGAACGCACAGGGCGGAGGGGAGTCGACGCCGGCAGCAGGTGGTCCCCGAGGTATTCCGGACCCATGCCATGTAAGGACTTAAAGATCATAACCAAAACCCATGCCATGTAAGGACTTAAAGATCATAACCATAACCCATGCCATGTAAGGACTTAAAGATCATAACCATAACCCATGCCATGTAAGGACTTAAAGATCATAACCAAATTGGCCATCAATAGACTCATAGAGATAAACAACATCTTCATGCTGTGCGAAAGAGACAATCAACAAACCAAAAAGGGAACAAAACACTTCCCCACCAGCAATCAACATCCAGAGGAGCACATATTAACACCAAGATTAACATTAGAGCAATCAAGAAATAAACATTATCCCCCTTAAACCGCCAAGACCGCTCCCACTAATGCTAACAGGGCAAGCCAGTAGAATATAAAGTGATACCAAACCCCACTCCTTACTAGCACTGATGATGTTACCTAGTTTGGATAATGAAACATCTGCAAGAAAGCAAGCAAGCTCAGAGAGCACCAAGGGCCCCTCATTTCAACCCTGAGCTAAAAATATTCTTCTTTTTTGATGTATTTTTCAAAATTGGTAGCAAAGTTAATTGAGTTGGGGGGTGGGGGTGGAGTGTGACTCCTCTAAACGATGTGTCAAAGCTCACGCATATTTTTACATTTACGATGAGTAGAACACATGGACACACCCCTCAAAACAAAACAAAAAGAGATGATCTTACACAGCACTGTGACTTAGCTCTCCTTAAAGAATAAATATAAAATAGTAACATGGAAAGAAGCAAAAGAATTAAAGAGGAGAAAGGTTAGGAGAATTGGCCCTCAGTGTCTACCTTGGTGTAGACCACAGGTCTGCAACCCGCGGCTCCGGAGCCGCATGCGGCTCTTTCAGCCGTCTCCTGCGGCTCCCAGTCCTCTGCCATGTGCAGTCCAAAAAAAAAAGTGGGACTAAAAAAGTTCAACCAATCAATTCAAATATGCAGGGTAGGTGCATATCTCGCCTTGGCTCCACTCTTCAGTCAAACCCTGTTCTGCGCACGTGCACATGTACGCACATGCGCACACATTTTTTGCGGCTCCCAGTTTTTCCTTTTGTGAGGGAACCGGTTCCGAGTGGCTGTTTCACTGTTTCAGGTTGCTGACCCCTGGTGTAGACTATACAGAGATCAATCAACCAATTAAAAAAGATACATCCGTTTCCAAGTGGAACAATCCTGTTTTTCTGTCCGGTTATCATTTCTACAAATGAGTCATTAAAAAAAATGGACCTGTTTAATCATTACACAAAACCCTTCGTTGACACCAGGGCCCTATTTGAACAATTCTAACCCAAACCACACACAGTAAAAAAAAAATGTTCCAATGCTGCCACTGTTATTGGAATGCCTTACATTTTTAGCTGATTCTTGGCTTGCTTTGAAAGAAAGGAAAAAAGAAGGAGAAATAATAATAACAAAATCTCCATCGCGTATATTATTTTCCTCTGAAATAGCGTGATACAACATTTCTTTAACCAAAATGTTAAATGTCAAGGAAAAACGGCAATTAATCTACCGCGTGCATATATTACAGAGGCGCAGGAAACCTTGGATCAGGTTTTACTTAACACTGTATACAGGATTTGTTTTCTTTCTTTCTTTCTTTTTCTCTTTCTTTCTTTCTTTCTTTCTTTCTTTCTTTCTTTCTTTCTTTCTTTCTTTCTTTCTTTCTTTCTTTCTTTCTTTCTTTCTTTCTTTCTTTCTTTCTTTCTTTCTTTTAAAAGGGAAGTGAATTCCTGCAGGGAAATAGTTAATCTATTTTTAACTAAAGCTTACTTTTGTAATCTATCCAGTGCTTAGAGTTCTGTCATTGATCTATGATTTATGTGTTTTAAACCACCTCTTGGCTGCAGCCTTGGTTTCTATCCAGAATGCTGGGCTGAATACTAATTGCAAGATGAAATTTATGCTGTTGGGCTAAGCATCTGACGGGAGTTTTTCCTCCAGGGCTCCCATAAAGCCGGCTAGGCTGGAACCTTGTTGAAACCAGTTTTTCTAACCCCCCCCCTTTTTTTATATATATAAAAAAAGAGATGCTGTGATTGTTGGGTGGGTGGGTGGATAGATAGGGGGAATCAGCATATCCTATTTTAAAGGGCTTTATTCCCAGGATTAGGACTGATATTTATATCTGATTTGTTCCTGGCAAGGTCCATGGATGTGGGGGGCTTTAAGAAAGTTTTGGCCAAAAATATTAAAGTCAAAGATTCAAGGGGTCATTTGCAATCGATCTGGGAAAGCCTTGTATTGTAATCTCTCGTCCCCTTTTCGCAAGAATAAAAACTTCATTCTTTTACTGTTAATTGCTCCTTGTTCAGGATACAGAGGAAAAATAGTGGCAGAACCAAACAGAATGTAGAGGCGGCTGCCTGAAGCCCCCAGATTTAATCACCTTCTTTCTTTCTGCCTATACATAATAACTATGGAGGTTATCAAAATATTCCCACCACATCCTATAATTCAACAGCAGGATTTGTCTCATCTCTGGTTAATGGTCCTCCTATGTATTTTAAGCGTTCAAGCCCAACTCATTTGCACCCCATAGAACACCCCTTCTCTGCACAGCACAAAATTCTTCCTTTGCTAGGCTGATGGTTCCTTCACCCAAACATCTGCTTCTGATGTCCAGCCATTTATTTTGCAGTTAAGATCCATCAGTAAATGTATGTAGCATAACTTAGGGACGTGCAGAAAATAAATAAATAAATGAATCAATTCATGGCACTGGAAATATTTTCTCTTGTTTTGTGTTATGTGCTCTTATTTTGACACATGTCGAGCAGGCAATGTGATTTATGATAACTTCGTAGCCTAGCAAGTGAATGTGCTAGAATATGTTTATTAAGGGTAAAGAAGTTTTTGCACAGATAGTTCTTTCTCTCTGTCTCTCTCTGTCTCTCTGTCTCTCTCTTTCTCTCTTTCCCTCTATCCCTCCCTCCTTCCCTTCTCTCTTTCCCCCTCCCTGAAGATCAAAACATTAGCCACATATTTATTATGGCTTTCCCCAAATGTGCAAAGCGTGCAAGTGTGTCTATCTGTACTAGGCAGAGAAACATGGCAAACTGTTTCTATCCCATCTTGGTTTCATGTATGTTCATTCATAACTTCATGCAATCTGATTTTCAAATCATTTTATTTCAGTTTGATGAAACGTATATAAAAATCCACCCATTTTAAAACATCGGATGTATTTTATTCCTCAAAACTCTTTTGTTTATTCATTTATTCCAACTCCCCCACCTCCTAATTTGCACAATAGCCTCTGAATGGCAAATAAGGGAGGTTTGTTTAAAAATGGAGATTGGGGGGAAAAAAGATGGAACCAGCTGTGGTTTGTTTGCATGATACCCAATTGAATCTAGGGAGTTACTGTCTTGTGTGAACTGCTGTTTGAGCATGAACTGTCCCTCCCGACTTCTAAAAATATAAACAAATTGGCCATGTCTTTGTTTATGTCATCTTTTTAAGGTTCAGGATCCCGGGAGGGTGATGGTAAACTAGAATGCTGGTGGTGAAAAAGGAATTGAAAAATGGTGGGAATGGGGAAGACCTCCTGACTCTGTCCATGGTACTGATTATCTGGTCACCTCAGCAGGTTTTTCTGGGTATTTAGAGCCGAGAATAAAAGGGCTTTCTTTTGGCATTTTTCACTGGACATGTAAGAAGGATTGTGGGCAGAACTGAAAAAAATGGACACGTGTGTGAAATCCTTGAGGATGAAACATAGCTAGAATAATGAGTTTTCATTTCCACTGAAAACAGGCTATATACAAGTGTGGATGCATTTGCCTGCACTCCTATTCTTAGTTACTGGTCCCCCTTTTTCTTTCTCCAAGTTTTTCTCTTGGTCAACTGTCTCATGACTAAATTTTAGTGTGTGAAATCCTTGAGGATGAAACTTCCTTTTTTGTGACTGTAGTGGTATATATATATATATGTGTGTGTGTGTGTGTGTGTGTGTGTGTGTGTGTGTGTGTGTGTGTATAAGAGTCTTGCAATAAAGGCAAATGCAGCCTTTCTCCCTTCCCATCTAAAAGAGTAGATGAGTGCTATAGGACAGGAATTGGCTATCTGATATCATCTTATGTTTTGGAATATAATTGCACACAGCACAGCATGGCTGAGTTTAAAAGACTGTGGAAGCTGTGTTCAAAGCATGTGGAGAGCATCAGTATTCCAAATATGTTTTTTCACAAGGCAACTGGGCTTTCTTGCTTTTCTTTGAAGACATTTCACTTCTCATCCAAGAAGCTTCTTCAGCTCTCATCCAAGAAGCTTCTTCAACTTCTTCAGAGCTAAAGAAGCTTCTTGGATGACAAGCAAAATGTCTTCAAAGAAAAACAATGAAGTCCAGTTGCCTCATGAAAAAGCATCTTTGGGATAAGTATGACCTGGATCACTGAGAATCTTCATAGACATTTGGAGAACATCAGGTTGTTTAGGCTGTCCTAGATATGTGGGTCATTGTGGAATCATTTTTTTTTCTTCCTAGTGTTTTTCTTACAAGAGCAGGATCTGCTTTGGGGAAAATCAGCCAAGCATCAATCCATTACTTGCAACTCAACTTGTCACCTGAGCTGATATTGTAGGCTGAGAGACAGTGACTGGCCCAAAGTCACCCAGCCAGCTTTCGTGCCTAAGTTTGGACTAGAACTCACAGGTTAATTGAGTGATTGGCCCAATGTTACCAAGCCAGCTTTCATGCCTAAGTTGGCACTGGAATTCACCATCTCCTGGTGATTGGCCCAAAGTCACCCATCTGGCTGTCATGCCTAAGGCAGGACTAGAACTCACCAACTCCTGGCGATTGGCCCAAAGTTGCCCAACTGACTTTCATGCCTAAGGCAGGATTGTAATTCATTGTCTTCTGGTTTCTAGCCTTCACCACTAAACCAAATTGTCTCCCTTGATGAGGGCACCTGCTTCTTCATAATGTTCTGTCTGATACATTTACAATCCATAGGTTAGTTTTGTTCTTGAAGAAGAGCTTGTCCAAACAAATACATTTCTACATGAGCAGGATGAGAAGAATTTAAGATTTAAACTATTCAGAAGAATGAAAACAAAACCAACAACAGGTTTGTCCATATCTAGTGTCATATTCCTGTTTCAACCAGAAGAGAGAGATGAACATCAAAGAAGAGCCATTATTAAGTGGCCAAGCTAATGCTTGGCATGAGGAACATCTCAGGTTCAATCCATAGAGCTTCATCTAAAGGAAAACCTTGGTGAGAAGATGTGAAGGACCCTGATAATTTTGAGATACATGGTTAAAATAGGTCAAACTGGTATAACAATATTGCTACACGTTGTGTGGCTTATCAATTTGCACTGATCATATTCCTGCATCACTGGGCTTCAGAATTCCCAGTGATGCAGCCATTCAGTAGAAATTAATTTCTCCTTGTCTTTTGGTTACAGCAGTTACTTTTGATTAGCAATGGTGTTGTTGTTGTTGTTGTTAGTTGCAAAGTTGTGTCCGACCCATTGCGATCCCATGGACAATGTTCCTCCAGGAGGTCCTTTTTGTACTGTCCATGGGGTTTTCATGGCAAAGATACTGGAGTGGGTTGCCATTTCCTTCTCCCGTGGATTACATTTTGTCAGAACTCTCTGCTATGACCTGTTCATCTTGGGTGGCCCTGCATGGCATAGCTCATAGCTTCATTGAATTACGCAAGCCCCTTCGCCACAACAAGGCAGTAATCCATGAAGGGGTTAGCAATGGTAGGAAGGAATAATTGCTGTTCAGTTTTTAGCTATTCGCATTTGTGCAAATCACAACTAACTTATGCAAATCACCGACACCCAATAAGGTATTCTGAGTCTTGCTAGTCTTGCAAGGCTGGGCCCAACGAACACCCAGATTTAAGTAACACAGAAATCCTGGTGAGGAATTCTGGGTGTTGAAGACCACACATCTTAAAGAGGGTAAAGTTGCTCTAGTATACAAGTTGGGAAGCAAAGAAAGGCATGAACAAGGAGGAGAACCACTGTGCCTAACAGAATCTAAAGAGGCTTGAAGGAGCATCTCTTCTGATGTTTACAACCTCTATTGAGGCCTGAAGGTATACAACAGGGGTGTCAAACTGATCGCATCACATGACATGTCATGACATATCGTGACTTTTCCCCCTTGATGGAGCTGGGGTGGGCACAGCTTCCGCATGTCACACCCAGCTGGCGGGCTGACAGTTTGACACCCATGGTATACAACATGAAGGCTTATTCAAATGAGGCGAGGTGAATGGACATTAAGAGAAATGGCTTTTCAACCATTAAACAGTCTCAGGTATTATGGTTTGTCCTGGGTGGGAGGTTGCAGAAGACACATGGGTGGGGCTACATCAGCTCAGGATTTTACACTGTGCCCTGGCAGTTTTATTGGGCATTAAGGTTTGTGCTGTCTGCATCCTGTGGATGGGGCTTTTCTTGTTTTTGTGGACCAGTTGCTGGCATGCTGCAACCTGGTACTGGTCCAAGGATCGGGGGTTGGGGACCCCTGCTTTAAAGCGAGATCCAACCGAGAACTAAGGAGAAATTTTCTGACACTGAGAACAATGAACCAGTGGAATGGCTTGCCACCAGAAGGTGGGGTCCTCCAACACTGGAGGTTTTCAAGAAGAGACTAAGCAGCCATTTGTCCAGAATAGTATAGGGTCTCCTGCTTGATCGGGGGATTAGACTAGAAGACCTCCAAGGTCCCTTCCAGCCTTATTATCCTATGTTCTATCAAAATGTATTTACCTTAGAGACCTACCCAATAATGTTCATGTTTCCAGGCTCAGGAAAATGAACCTTGGCAATGCAGTGGATTCTGGGGCTGCAAATGAATGGCGGGGGGGAGATTCATGTTGTGCCCCCTCATTCTTATACTGGAAGGTTCACATGGCAGTCAAAAGCCAATTTTGGCTCCTTTATATGGTTACACTTTGGTTTAAGCTTGGCATGGTCTGATTGCCCTGCAGTTGGGGGCAGAGCTGAGGCTGCCTTTGTTCCTGCAGAAATCCGGCTGTGAAAGGTTAGCAAGTTGTGTGTGAAATCAGCAGCCCACAGAGCTTCAGTGTTGGGAGGTCTTCCAGTGTGTGGCTCTCCTTCCTCCATTGTTCGTCTTATTTAATTCATGCGGAGACCATTTCTTTCTTTTTTAAAAAAATCTCTTTCTTGTGTATATGGATACTAGGATATACAGGTCGTGCTTGACTTGCGGCAGTTCATTTAGTGCAGAGTGCAGAAAAGAGTGCAGAGAAGAGCAACAAAGATGATCAGGGGACCAGAGGCTAAAACCTAGAACTAAGGAGAAATTTCCTGACAGTTAGAACAACTGATCGGTGGAACGACTTGCCTCCAGAAGTTGTGAGTGCTCCAACACTAGAGGTTTTTAAGAAGAGATTGGACAAACATTTGTCTGAAATGTTATAGGGTTTCCTGCCTGAGCAGGAGGTTGGACTAGAAGACCTCCAAGGTCCCTCCAACTCTGTTATTCTTCTATTCTATTCTATTCTATTCTATTCTATTCTATTCTATTCTATTCTATTCTATTCTATTCTATTCTAGTCTAGTCTAGTCTAGTCTAGTCTAGTCTAGTCTTCCCTTCCCTTCCCTTCCCTTCCCTTCCCTTCCCTTCCCCTCCTCTATTCTATTCTATTCTATTCTATTCTATTCTATTCTATTCTATTCTATTCTATTCTATTCTATTCTATTCTATTCTATTCTATTCTATTCTATTCTATTCTATTCTATTCTATTCTATTCTATTCTATTTCTATTTCTAGTCTAGTCTAGTCTAGTCTTCCCTTCCCTTCCCTTGCCTTCCCCTCCTCTATTCTATTCTATTCTATTCTATTCTATTCTATTCTATTCTATTCTATTCTATTCTATTCTATTCTATTCTATTCTATTCTATTTCTAGTCTAGTCTAGTCTTCCCTTCCCTTCCCTTGCCTTCCCCTCCTCTATTCTATTCTATTCTCTATTATGTTCTATTCTATTTTCTATTCTGTTCTATATTCTATTCTATTCTCTATTCTGTTCTATTCTATTTTCTATTTTATTCTATTCTATTCTCTATTGTGTTCTATTCTCTATTCTACTCTATTCTGTTCTATTCTATTCTATTCTCTATTCTATTCTATTCTCTATTCTATTCTATTATAATCTATTTTCTATTCTATTCTATTCTGTTCTATTCTCTATTCTATTCTATTCTATTCTATTCTATTCTATTCTATTCTATTCCATTCCATATTTTCTATTCTATTCTATTCTATTCTATTCTATTCTATTCTATTCTATTCTATTCTATTCTATTCTATTCTATTCTATTCTATTCTATTCTATTCTATTCTATTCTATTCTATTCTATTTCTAGTCTAGTCTAGTCTTCCCTTCCCTTCCCTTGCCTTCCCCTCCTCTATTCTATTCTATTCTCTATTATGTTCTATTCTATTTTCTATTCTGTTCTATATTCTATTCTATTCTCTATTCTGTTCTATTCTATTTTCTATTTTATTCTATTCTATTCTCTATTGTGTTCTATTCTCTATTCTACTCTATTCTGTTCTATTCTATTCTATTCTATTCTATTCTATTCTATTCTATTCTATTCTATTCTATTCTATTCTATTCTATTCTATTCTATTCTATTCTTATTTCTAATTCTATTCCGTTCCGTTCCATTCCATTCCATTCCATTCCATTCCATTCCATTCCATATTTTCTATTCTATTCTATTCTATTCTATTCTATTCTATTCTATTCTATTCTATTCTATTCTATTCTATTCTATTCTATTCTATTCTATTCTATGACCATTCAGAGTTACAACAGCACTGAAAAAAGCGACTTATGACCATTTTTCACACTTGCAACCTTTGTAGCCTCTCCATTGTCACGTGATCAAAATTCAGATGCTTGGCAACTGGTTCTTACTTGTGTCCGTTGCTGTGTCCCAATGTCACACGAACCCCTTTTGCGACCTCCTGACAAGCAAAGTCAAGGGGGGGAGCCAGATTCACTCAACAATAAGTGTTGCTAACTTAGCAGCTGCAGTGATTCACTTAACGAGCGTGGCAAGAAAGGTGGCAAAGTGGGACAAAACTCACTTAACATATGCCTCACTTAACAACAGAAATGTTGGGCTCAATTGGGGTCGTATGTCAAGGACCACCTGCACTGCCTCCTTCTCTCTGTCTCAGTCCCTCCCCCAAGAAAATAGAGTACTCCTGTTTGGGTGTTATACAGTACACCGTAATACACCCCTTCCATCTTTCTTTTTTCATCATTCCGGTGTGTGCCTCTGCGTAATTCTGTTCTTAATACTGGCCACTTCTATAGAAAATAGGATGTCTAATGGGATATTGCCAACACTTTGGGAGTGCCAGCTGTGGCCAGGTAGCATGTTGCAAGCAGCCAATAAATCTGGCTGCTCAGAAACTCCCAGGAACAAGTTTTATTTCCTCTCCGTGCTTCGGCCTCAGGAACAGAGTGCAGTCATGCGTCTGTTTTTTCACATGAGAACCTGGTTCCCACCCAACCCCCTAATTCCCAGCCATGACTTGCTCGATGAGAGTGAGGAGAGGGGGGGCTGGAGAGAGAGGGGGGGAAATGAAAATAAATGAAAAAGAAAAGAAAAGAAAGAAGAAAAAGGAAAATTTAAAAGGAAATTCACTATCGGTTAGGAAAAACGTGTGACATTAATTAGCTACATGTACTAAGATCTGACTATCTTTGCATGCACTGCCATGTTTGAGAATGTAGACATCTGTTGAATGGCTGTTAGCTATCCTGAGATGCCAGCTGCAATCGATGCCTTAAACTGGGGCTGGAGTAATACTATGTTTATCTTTAACTCTAGACTAGCCAAACCCAAATCCTAAAACGGTCTAGAGTCTCCTGCTTGAGCAGGGGGCTGGACTAGAAGACCACCAAGGTCCCTTCCAGCTCTATTTCTGATTGATGAGAGTAACTGAGGCAAAATATGCACTCAACAATTGTTGCCAAACGACTCTGGATGGGACAGAATCGGATTGGCACAGCAATGCTGGATTACATTCAGAGAGCCAGCCCAAAGCACAGTGGTTTGTGTGACAGTTTCAACAGCTTGGCACAATCATTTCACCATTTCAAAATCCAAATCGTATTTAGTATTTGACTGTAAAGCAGTGGTAACTTAGTTGAGTGGCAGAATTGCAATATAAACATCAAAAGACAAGGACAGGTCTGCTGGATTAGGGCCAAGATCTGGTTGTCAACTCCAGTACCTCCTACAAAAGGCCCATCAGGTGCTGGAGATGTTTGTCCACTGTGTGTCCACCAGGAAATTGCCCTCTCTCACCGTCCTTGTTTTCAGCAGCAGGAATTCACTGGTGTTCTTCTGATGCTACATGCTCTTTTTAGATCAAACTAACAGCTGCCCTGTTTTCCTCCAATTGGTCTCATTGCTTTGGATCTTCATCCAAGACAATGCATTTTGGAACAGAGAATTCCATAATAATAAATTAGTTGCAGATTATTCTCTCCCAAATCTATTATAAATCTATTTCAGCGAGCGATTTCAGATTTTAGTATTGTATGAGAGAAGGCAAGGGAAGGGCATCCATTTTCTCCATGATGGGCAATCGTTTTTAAAGCTTTCTTCTTGTATCCAATCCCTGCTGTGCCTTAAAGGAATAAAAATAAAAGCAGTATCGTAGGACTTCACAACGTAATTGTGCTGGGGAGATGCATTTTTAAATGAAAGCTAAAAAGATCTGGTAGGAATGCCTTTCCGCCTGTTTTTATTGCAGCTAATGACCAATCAACGCAACCCACAGAAATAAAAAGACACTAAACAAGCAATGCAACTGAAACACTATACAACACTTTGTCAAACTAGAAGATGTGGGGGAGTGAGCTATCTATAAGATATCACCTGGTTAGACCTAAAATCAAATTGTTATAAATCCTGTCATAAAACAAAATAAAATAAACAGTCTCTTATCATCAGTAGTGTGTTTAGACATATTTATAGAACTGAAATCTTTGATTCATTTCTTTCTGTATTTGGGGATTATTATTTTTTAAAAAAATATTTTGTGATGAGCATCATCATGTTCCACACCATTTTAAGTAGCAAGTTCTTGAAGGCCACAAAAATGAAGCTCTGAGCCATAGACGTTAAAGAGTTGAGTTGCTGCATGTTTAGGAAAAAATGCTAGAATTCCTTGAACCTTTTTGATTGTCCATTTGGCCCACAGTCCAATTCTACAATATCGCTTTGGGGATGAAAGGGACAACTGAAATAAGGCCCGGCAGAAGAACATTATCTGCTCTGCTGTAGAAACCACTTTGGTGAAAGGAGTTGATTAAGATCAGAGCCTTTGAAAGATCCTATGAAGAAACTTAAAAAAAGCAAATTCCATGAACACCTAACAAATGAGTGCCTGCAGTAATGGATTCTGTGCTTTCTCTTATCTGCTGTATCTGACATAGGTTTGAGTCCCTTGGTTATAAAAAAAAATAACTTCCTTTTTCAGCAGCCCTGTTTATTGTGAATAAAGAGAGAGGGGGGGGGGAAACAGGAAACAGAAAAAAAAGAAAAAGTGGAATTCAATACTTAGTGCTAGAGACTCTGCCTCCTTTTGAGATATTTTAGAGAAAACAACTCCTTTGGCTTCCTGTACCCAGAGGAGGGTTTCATACGGGACATTTTCTACCCCATGAGAAAACTAGCTTCTATAGTTGTTTTGGAAGAAGACCAAGTGTGGGCAGATATAGTTGTAGTAGCTCTTTCATTCAAATTTTTTTTGACCAGTCATTTTATTTCATTATCTTTGTTTTAATGCATCAATTCTTTTTGAAAACGATTACCCTGGATAGATCAGAACCACTGATCAGAACAAATTTTATTGGGGGAAATTACTACCAGCTGCCCAACTGAAATCATGCATTTTTCAGCCAGTTGAGTTACTTATAGTCCTAGAGGTAAATAATAATAATAATACAAGCATGAGTTCTTAGGTTATATATTATACACAGTACGGTACAGGATTTCTTGCCTGAGCAGTGGGTTGGACTAGAAGACCTCCAAGGGCTCTTCCAACCCTGTCATTCTGTTATTGTTATTATATACACAACAATGTAAAACCACAGTTGCCAGTTCTTAAGCTGCTGTTGGCCTTCACACACATCAAGTTCATCCCCAAGAACGTAGGTTGCCATAAAGTATTGGTGTAATATTGGTGTGTCTCCAAGGAGTGCAGCCTATTGTGGTTGAGAGATGGAAATTTTGTTAGCGCTCAGATTTCTTAAGCCATCCAAGATTGCTTTGTTGTGGCAGTTATTATGGTTAGCCAGATGTTTATACTGCATTTGGCATTTTTATCCACCTATTGTATCCTGTTGCTTAAAGGTGTTAAAGGTATGTCACAGGATATAATCTGTTCCGACTGAAGCTGCCTTTTGCAATTGACTGATAGTGATTTTGTCAGTGCTGCTGGCATTCAAGTGCCGCTCCAGATGTTTTGGGATTGCACCCAATGCACCTATTACTATGGGAACTATCTTTGTTTTCTTTTTCCATGGACTTTCTACTTGTAGGGATTTATAATTAATGAGTTGAGATTCTGTCCGTTCCAAATGTGTCCAAGTGTTTTCCCCAATCTTTTGATTGATCTTTATTATTCTTGTTGTTATTTAAAATTCTAATTCTTTTTGTCTTTTCAATCCTCAGCATACCCCTGCAAGGTAGGTTAGGTAGAGTAGATATTACTAATTCATTACCAAGACTTCATTGCTAATGAAAAATTATATTTTGTATGTGATCCCTATAAGGAGATTTACTTTTTTACTGACTTACATAAACACAGGCAGTTTCAGTAACAAAGCCAAATTATGACTGATTTTAACACATTGGGGAAGTTTAAAATATCTCTAATCTCAATGGCCATTTTATTTTTTCCAAATTTAGCATTTGGATTTAAGGCATAATAATAATAATAATAATAATAATAATAATAATAATAATAATAATAATAATAATAATAATAATAATAATAATAATAATAATAATAATAATAATAATAGGCTAACCATAATAAATCAGAAATAATCCTAAATCTTCACTCTAATAGGAAATAGAATATTGCTAAAATTACAGAACACATGCTTTCCTGCTTTTCTGTTGAACATGCCTGCACCCAGGGACCTCGGTCTCTACATTCATCAGCATCTATGAAAAGAACACTTGTATAGCTTCAAATAGGGACAAAATGGTTCTTCTTATGAAAGCAATTTCTGTTTGCAAGCAAAAGAGGCATTTCTTAAAATAGTCGAATCCCCACTTCCAGTGGGTTTCTGTTGCGCTCGGGACCTTTTGCCAATATCATTTTACACACCCGACCAAAACCAGTAGCATTTGTGTAGCAGGAAAAAAAAAACATTGAGGCAATGTTGCCTAATGTCTTAACTTCCTGAAGGGTTGTAGGTTTTGACTGCAAAGTAATATAAGGGACCACGAGACAGGAAATCTTTTGGATTATTTTTTTTTTAAAAAAAAACACGTCAGATGGTGAGAGATGGTACTGTTCCTTTATCAGTGGTTTGCCAGAGAGGTTTCAATTAGTAAGTGATGAGTGCTAGAAACTTGAGGAGTTTTGGGAAAACAACTTTAAAAAAATCTTGGAGTTATTTGCAAAGAAAATTTATCACAGCCCTGTAAAAGTTAGTGGTTTGGTTTTGGGTTGTTTTTTTTTTTTTTTTTTTTGCAGAACTGCTGATACCAAGAAGGAAACGATCAGAAATGTTCCTGATTTTCCCAGGACAAAAATTAGAAGACAGTTCCTCCAAAAAGACATATTTTAAAGGTCTGGGACAGGATTGACAGATGGCAGACACAGTAAGTGGTGTAAGTTTACTCCAAATATTGCTGCATTTCTATCACAGTTACCACAAACAACTGAATTCAGAATTATTTTTAATCAGCAAAAGGGAGATAGAACGAGAGAGAAGAATAGGAAGAGGCAGAGAGAGAGAGAGGGAGGGAGGCAGGGAGGGGGAGAGAGAGAGAGAAAGAGAGAGAGAGAGAGAGATGGGTTATTCCTATTAATGAAACTCATCCAAAATTAAAAGTTTTTCAAGGCCAGCGTTACAGAGTTCCATTGACATGGCAAGATTATCCATCCATCCATTCATCATTCATTCAATTTCTACCCTGCTTTTCATTCTAAAATGGTGATCCAGATTAAGCCACTTTTACTTAACACTTAACATGATCTGATGCAAACACAAGCAAGACATAGGCAAGAGGGTCACAACAAATTGACCTCTCACAAATTTAATAAGCCTTTCCCTCTCATTGATATTTCACTGATATTTTGAATTACAACTCTCATAATCCACCACCTAGCTATAGTGACTGGGAATGCTAAAGCCTCTTGTCTATGGAGATGGTCAGTCATCCAGGCCATGGTTGCCCCAAAGGTGCTTTTTTCCAAAGGCAACTGGACTTTGTTTTTTCCCCTGAAGATGTTTCGCTTCTCATCCAAGAACTGAAGAAGCTTCTTGGATAAGAAGCAAAATGTCTTCAAGGAAAAAAACACAAAGTCCAGTTGCCTTTGGGAAAAAAGCCCCTTTGGGTTAAAGGCTCTTCTTACCAATGATTGAGGGATGCGGTGGCTCAGTGGGTTAGGACGCTGAGCTTGTTGATCAGAAGGTTGGCAGTTGGGCGGGTCGAATCCCGAGTGCCGCGTAGCAGAGTGAGCGCCTGTTACTCGTCCCAGCTTCTGCCAACCTAGCAGTTCGAAAGCACGTAAAAAATGCAAGTAGAAAAATAGGGACCAGTCCGGTGGGAAGGTAACAGCGTACCGTGCGCCTTTGGCGTCTAGTCATGCCGGCCACATGACCACAGAGACGTCCTCGGACAAGCACTGGCTCTTCGGCTTTGAAACGGAGATGAGCACCGGACCCTAGAGTCGGAAACGACTAGCACGCACGTGCGGGGGAACCTTTACCTTTACCAATGATTATGTGCGCACATCACACTAGATCATGATTTGTTTAAAACTGATCTGTTGATTAAGCCATAATGACCAGCTTGACAGGAACACTGAACCTGATAATGGGAGTGATTTGAGTTATTCATTTTGGGCTGATCAGTAGAAAGTCCCACTTATACGTATTGATGCAGAGCAAATAAATCCCCAGCATTCCATCATGCACGGAAAATCCCTTTTCCCCTTTCCCTTTCATTCCTTATTTCTTGAACAACCAGTGCCAATTTCCTAGTCTCTGATCTGGGAAATTAAAAAAAAATAAAAAAAATCTGAGCAATGGCAATTTAGATCCTTACGTTTCCATATTTATGAAGTCTTCTTCTTCAAGGGTTGAATGAGATCTTTTTTTTCTTTCCTTTGAAGGGCTCCCTCTGTTGACAAACAGTGCAGTTTGCATTTTGAAGAAGTCAAATTCAAGAAAGAAAAACAGGAAACCAGATCCAGGTTAACGTGTTTTTTTTTACGATATTGCAGTGTCAACAACCAGCCAAGAGCAGAGATTCAAGTTAGCAGAAGCAGCTACAAATATAACAAAGTAATGGAATACAAGGAGATTATTTTGGAATGGAAAGTGTGTGTAGGTGTATGGGTGCTTTGTGTCTGAAGGCGCCTTGCAGATAGAAACGTAGCACACAAGGCAAAACACTTCTGCCTAGCTCTTTGATGTGACATGTTGTTTTACCAAACACAACTAATTTCTCCGTTAGAATAAATTAAGATCCCAGATCAATCCCAATTTTTAAATGACTGGATTTGGGTTTATTCATGTTTGATAATGGCAGAACAAAACAGAATAACAGAACAGAATAGCCAGAAGGGAACTTGTATAATGTTGGCTGGCTGGCTGGCTGGCTGGCTGGCTGGATGGATGGATGGATGAGTGGGTGGATGGGTGGATGGGTGGATAGATAGATAGAAGTTGGATAAAGATAGACAGATAGATGATGGATGGATAGTTAGTTGCAGGATGGATGGATAGATAAGTGATAGGCAGACAAATGCTGGATAGATGGATAGGTGATAGCTGGACAGATAAACGCTGGGTGGATAGATGATAGACAGAATAAAGAAAGAAAGAAAGAAAGAAAGAAAGGGAGGGAGGGAGGAAGGAAGGAAGGAAGGAAGGAGGGAAAGAAGGAAGGAAGAAAGGAAGGAAAGAAGGAAGGAAAGAAGGAAGGAAGGAAAAATAGAAAGGAGGGAGGAAGGAAGGAAGGAAGGATAAAGAAAGGGAGATGAGGGAGGGAGGGAGGAAGGAAGGAAGGAAGCAAGCAAGGAAGGAAGGAAGGAAGCAAGGAAGGAAGGAAGGAAGGAAGGAAGCAAGGAAGGAAGGAAGGAAGGAAGGAAAGGAAGGAAGGAAGGAAGGAAGGAAGGAAGGAAGGAAGGAAAGGAAGGAAGGAAGGAAGGAAGGAAGGAAGGAAGGAAAGGAAGGAAGGAAGGAAGGAAGGAAGGAAGGAAAGGAAGGAAGGAAGGAAGGAAGGAAGGAAGGAAGGAAGGAAAGGAAGGAAGGAAGGAAGGAAGGAAGGAAGGAAGGAAGGAAGGAATATAGGGAAAGAACCAAAAAGAACTTTGACATGAATATGTGGTACCTTGGCAAAGGTTCTCTTGCTTCCTCAAGAATTTTATAAATACTCTATACAGAGTTGTTCTTTTTTTTAAAAAAATTTTTAGTGATGTACTTGTTAAAAGAACACAGCAGGGGGAACAGTAACAGCTCTAAACAGACAATGCAAAGCAGGAGAAAATCGCTCCCTTAGCCACATTTGGCTTCAGGTACTGGAGGTAATTTGCAAGAGACGTTGTTTCACCGAGTCGGAAGTGTTTTCCGGCTTCATTGCACCCAGCAGGAAGGAAAGCAGCAATCCCGGCGCTTCATTTGTGCTTTTTATGTCGCTTCACAACCCAGGAACCATATGGGGTATAAACAGATCACTCCTGAGCTGGCTGAGGAAGGATTGCAAGGCAGGAGCTTAGCAAGCGGCTGGAAGTGGCCTTGCAAAAGCAGGAATGAAATATGGATGAAATCTCACCCCAGGGTGCTCTATCCCTCATGGTGGCAGGAGGGAGGCTGAGTAAAATCCTTCTCCGGAAGATGTTCAGGCAGCAAAGGGACTCTCTTCCCCAAACGGATTGAAGCTGGCTAGGAAGTAGAGTTGTTTTCTGAGTTGGCATAAAGTACAGGTTGTCCTCGACGTACGCCCACAGTGGAGCCTAAAATGTATGCCGCTAAGTGAGAAATTTGTCAGGGGAGTAACCAAAAATGGTACCGCCCCCATTTCAACAACTTTTCCCATCACTTTTGTTCACTGAATCACTGCAGTGGCTCAATGAGTAACCCGGTCGTTAAGTGAATCGGGATTCCCCATTGACTTTGCTTGCCAGGAGGTCACAAAAGGGGAATCACGTGACACCCTCCCCCCATGGGGACACTTGCCACCATCACAAACAGGAGTCAGTTGCCAAGTTCCTGAATATAAATCACGTGACCTTGAGGATGCTGCAAGGCTTGTAATGTCAGAGCATGCACAGTCTTATTGCGCTGAGGTAACCCAAGAGTAAACATAGTAAACAGTGGTCTATATTAAATGGTGGTTTATCTAACACTATCTACAATGTCATACACCAGGAACAACATACATACACGTGTTAATACAGCAGGATCCAACGCACAGCAGTTACAGCAGGAAACGAAAGAGAAGAGAACACATCACCAGATCCTTCCCTTTATACAAAGGCTCTTAAAGAGATACAGACCCTGCTTGCTCTTAAAGAGACACAGACTCTGCTGAGTCATTCCCATCATTACAGCTTACATTACATAAGCTGGCTAGCTGTGAAATCAATACCTTGAAAAGTAAGTGTGAAAAATAGTCATTGGTAATTTTTTACAGTGCTCTTGTAACTTTGAACAGTCACTAAATGAACTGTTGTAAGTTGAGGACTACCAGCATGCAATGCAACTAGATTAATAGGTACCACTTCGGTGGGAAGGTAACAGTGTTCCATGGGCCTTTGGCGTATAGCCATGCTGGTCACATGACCGCAGAAATTGTCTTCGGACAATGCTTCCCTTAGCCAAGAAACAGAGACAAGAGGTGGACAGGAGAAACCTTTGTCTTTTTACTAAATCACAAACTGTCTAAGACAAACTCTAAACAAGGCTGGTAGTTGAGTAAATTCTTTTTTTATGATTGTTAAGTTTTATTCATTTATAATATAAAATATGAAAATACAAAAGCAAATAGTAGGAGACAACAGTAGAAAAAAATGGAAAACAAAAAAGGCGTGAAGAAAGGGAAGGGGGGAGAAAGAAAAGGCATTGGCTTCCGATTCTCTCTGTTGCAGTAAAATCAGACATCAAAATCAAATCTCAACTTTTTGCATTTTTCTAGTCTAGTAGTACGCACTAGCCCAGGGGTAGGCAACCTTGGCTCTTTTATGACTCGTGGACTTCAAGTTTTATGACTCGTGGACTTCAAGTTGAAGTCCACGAGTCATAAAAGAGCCAAGGTTGCCTACCTCTGCACTAGCCATTTCTGTATCGGCCAATCAGTCTAATCGGTAAAACCCAGAATCACGATATCATTTTTTTCCCCACCTCAAGCACAAAGTCCAGAAGTGGTTTCCAAGTATAAACAAATCCTTCAGTTAATTGAGTAAACTCAACTGCTAGCTTTCCACCTCATCTTTGGAAACAGAGCCTCTGCGTCTTGGGGGCAAGAAGACACTGTATTTTATCTGCATGGGAAAAATACCTAGAAACTGAAGATGTGGGTGAAAATATTTATTATGTTGCCTTTTCCAATCTTCAGAATATCGGGAATACATGTGGCACGTTACACTAGCTTGATTTGTCCTCGTGGTAAATTATGGCTTGTTCAGCCATGATAGCCAGTTGGTTAAGTCAGCCTAATGTGCTAAACATTCACACTATTTTCAGGTGAAACAAACAGGTTGGGCAAGTTGTTCACACTGTGTGCAATGTAAGTGTTTACCAAGGGACCCCTGAGATTTAGCTTTCAGATACCGTATGTTAGGTCTATGATGTTCAGAAATATCATAGATAGTATTACAGGTAGTCCTCGATTTACAACGGTCATTTAGTGACCATTTGAAGTTACAACAGCTCTAAAAAATGACATGACTGTTTTTCGCACTTACAACCGTTACGGCATCGCCATGGTCACGTGATCAAAATTGGGATGCTTGACGACTGGTTCATATTTATGATGTTTGCACTGCCCCGGTGTCGTGTGACCCCCATTTGCGACTTTGTGATGAGCAAAGTCAATGGGGAAGCCAGACTTACTTAACAACCATGTGGCTAACTTATCAACTGTGGTGATTTGCTTAACAATTGTGACAAGAAAGGTCGTAAAATGGGCCAAAACTCACTTAACAACTGTCTCGCTTAGCAATGGGAATATTTGGCTCAATTGTGGTTGGAAGTCTATCACAATCTGTATCTTGGGAAAGAATGGCATAGGAAACAAATCCTAGTTTCCAATGATCTCCAAAGTCTCCAAATAGAGAATTTTTCAGAAACCTGGTCAGGTTTCAATACACCATGTCACCAAAATCTCAAAGAAACCCCCTTTAAAACTGAAGTTGAATTGCTAGCTAGAACATTATGATCCCATCAAATTCTCTTCCAAGAACTTTGGCAGAACTACTAGTTCGGTGCACATTCAACAAATCTGTTAACCATTTGTCATGGCAAATGGATGGATTTAACTGTTAGGATCAAATCTCATCTCATGAGATCATGCATAGGCCTGGCCACTTCCCTCCCCCACCCCACCCCATCATTATTTCTGCGCTCAAAATTTCTCAAAAGGGATTTGGCCCATGACTGGATCTTGTATGCTTTCAGAATATCAAGTTTGGCAGAAGCCAAGACAATCAATATCCCATTAGCAAATCAAGAGAAGAATACAAAAAATGGCTTACAGAGAATCTCCTAACCTAGCTTACTTTTAATCCTGGAGTATCTAAAAAAGAAAACTATGCAAAAGAGAAATTTTTATTGCCTTCCTTCCTTCCTTCCTTCCTTCCTTCCTTCCTTCCTTCCTTCCTTCCTCCCTCCCTCCCTCCCTCCCTCCCTCCCTCCCTCTCTCTCTCTCTCTCTCTCTCTCTCTCTCTCTTTTTTCCTCATGTTAAGTGCATTTTGGTCATAAAGAAAAGAACCTTGAGGGGATTTTTTATTTTATTTTAATTCCATTTATATCCCACCCTTCTCCGAAGACCATTAGGAGGAGCTGTAAAGCTGCCAAGCCACCATTCTTCCAGTCCTGAAAAGACCTTACGAAACAGGAGTTGGTAGATGGGTTTCAACAAGAAATCCCAGTAATGGGAAATGACTGGCTGCCAATCTTTGCAGGGCTATAGCAATGTAAACAAAGATTATTTCACTATAATTTACATACTTAAAAAGGCTCCAATCCTAAACATATAAAAATGCCATAAACCCAGGTAAATACAGAAGTGATTCTGAAACAGTGTAGAGACTTTAAGAGAAAATCCCCCTCTGGTAAAACAAAAGAACATTTGAGGATAATGAAGTAAATACAGACCACAGCAACTCTAACCCTAACTTTATTTTTTTTTTATCCCACCTTTCTCTCTCTTCATATATATCAGATGGTAAAGATCCAGGCATGGACCAGACCCCCCCCCCAACCTATTCAACTTTAACAAAGAATGGGATTTTGGATTTCCTGGCTTCAAGGTTACCGATCCCCTGATGCCTTCAAGGGACAGTCAAGAGCTCGGATGAAAGTGATCTATTGACGGAGCACAATAGGACAATACAGAAAGGAAGAGTAAAGAGATCGCCAGCTTTCCAACCCCACAGCATTGCCGCACTGCAAAGTTCACGTCACGCTGATATTTATTATTTGCATGCCGTTTTGAAAAGCTACCCTTCCATTATCTCACTTCACTGGGTTTATGACTCTTTGGTGTACCAATGCTCGTGGCACCGAGATGGGAGAGCTCTTGCGCCAGAGAGTTTCTGGAGACCACTGAACCTTCAAGTTTTAATGATTTTCCTTCCACTGAGCTCAGCTCTGTATGTGTGTGTCTGTGTCATTGTGTGTGTGTGTGTAAGAGAGAGAGAGAGAGAGAGAGAGAGAGAGAGAGAGAGAGAGAGAGAGAGAGAGAGAGGGAGAGAGGGGGAGAGAGGGAGAGAGGGAGAGAGAGAGAGAGAGAGGGAGAGAGAGAGAGGGAGAGAGAGAGAGAGAGGGAGAGAGAGAGAGAGGGAGAGAGAGAGAGAGAGAGGGAGAGAGAGAGAGAGTGAGTTTATGTTCAAGAAAGAGGAAGAACATCGCCTAAAGCTTTTGGACACCACTTGCACCCATCGCTTTTAGTTAGAACAACATGAATATCAGGCAGGATGTTCAATGCATCTTTTTTCTGGCAAAGAGGAAGCTGGCAATTCTAAAGAGAAGCTTCCTTCTGAGACAAGCAAAAAATAAAAATAAAAATCTCCTGTTTCTGAGGTGTCCAGTTTTTATCTAAGAACCCTTGAAAGTCCATGTGTTTATCAGAGAATTAAGAGGGGGAGGGGGAGGGGGAGGAGGAGGAGAAGGAAAAGAAAAAGCTGTCAGTGTTAAGTCCTGACATATTGCAGATAGTCAAAATGTTAAAATAATTACACTACTCTTTGGTGGGATCTAGAATGTACACTTGGTAATGCTCCACGTTTGGTGGCAGATATATCTCCAGAAACCAGAGAGGCATCCTATCATACTCTCACTATACCTCGGTGTCATACCTTCGCTCTCTGTCCAGCAGTTTTCAGAACTGGAAATCTTGAGATCCAGACACTTCTTTGTGTGTGTGAATGTTATTGCCAATAATTCTAGGGCAAGTCACTCTGTGACATGAGTTTGAAATACCTTACAGTTGGGTCTGCATGCTTTGTAGAATTGACTGCTTGTTTATTTACTCAAGAACGTATTCTATTTAACATTAAAACAATCATGTACCACTTTTCAAACCCAAGGGTTTTTTAAAAAATCTTTGGAGGACCATGACGTGCACGTATGTATGCTAGCAACGTGACACATGAGGGTTCAATGTTGAGATTTTTCCTTCCTTCCTTCCTTCCTTCCTTCCTTCCTTCCTTCCTTCCTTCCTTCCTTCCTTCCTTCCTTCCTTCCTTCCTTCCTTCCTTCCTTCCTTCCTTCCTGCAGTGTTCACCTACTGTATATTTTACAGAAGTCTGCAAAACTTCAGTGTGGAGATCTGGTTTTAGAAGCAATGCAATTGAAACTCCAAATCAAATTGTTGTACAGAACTAGAGTGGAAAATTAAATTGAATCATCACATTTGAAGCATCTGAAGTCAGTTTTGTTTTGGATCATTCAAAAAAAAATATTACAACATAGTTTGAACCATCCATTTATTATCTGATAGCCTATAACCAGTTAATGATTTAAGTCATGTCTGAGTCAATCCAGTCACCCTTGCAAGTGCACCTTCATTTTGTTTGAAAGCCATAAGACTGCAGGATTGTGAATCAGCATTTTACTATTGAGATTTTAGTGGCCTAGTTTTTTTTTTGGGGGGGGGCTGTAAACATAAATCAGTGTGCATCTATGTAGTCAAGGGAGGGAGGGAGGGAGGGAGGGAGGAAGGAAGGAAGGAAGGAAGGAAGGAAGGAAGGAAGGAAGGAAGGAAGGAAGGAAGGAAGGAAGGAAGGAAGACTAGGTAGGAAGACTATCACTAAGAATGCCAGGATGAAAAATAACCTTCCATTGCTGCAATCGTCAGGCACATTCAGATGGATAAACTATCATGATGATGTCACAGAGATCATGGCATTGTCATGTAACTGAAACCAAGAAGATTAATGTAGGTTACATTGGATGTAGACCAGGCCTGATGCAAATTCTCTAGTTTGTATCATTTGCTAAAGTTGTCTTAGGCAAGTGAGGAGATTTGCCCCCTTAGCCCTCCCATATGATTGAAGTGCCAATACAGGTAGTCCTTGACTTACAACTGTTCATTTAGTGACCATTCAAAGTTTTACAACAGCACCAAAAAAAGAGACTTATGGCCACTTTTCACACAACCACTGCAGCATCCCCAGGGTCCCATCCCCACGAGTCAAAATTCGGATGCTTTGCAACTGGTCCATATATATGACGGTTGCAGGGTCGTCCCCGGGTCAGGTGATCCCCTTTTGCGACCTTCTGCACAAGCAAAGTCAATGGGGGAAGCCAGATTCACTTAACAACAACATTACTAACTTAACAACTGCAGGGATTCCCTTAAGAACTGTGGCAAGGAAGGTTGTAAAATGAGACAAAACTCACTTAAATGTTTCACTTAGCCCCAGAAACGTAGGGCTTCATTGTGGTCATATGTTGAGGAGCACCTGGATGTATTTACTAATACAGGACTTATATATCAGCACTCCTAATTCCTGGTTCAACTACAGTTGTAATCATAATCATAATAGTAAAGTTGGGAGGGACCTTGGAGGTCATCTAGTCCAAGCCCCTGCTCAGGCAGGAAGCCCTATACCATTTCAGACAAATGGCTGTCCAGTCTCTTCTTAAAAACTTCCAGTGTAAGTCCAGGACTATCTGTACTAGCCTTAGTAGAGGCTGAACTTGATAGACGTTCCTGGGGATGCTGCTCATTCAGTTGTTCACCGTTCATCTGACTACTATCTAACCTCTTGTCTGTAACAACACATTGCGGACATTGTGTTTTATTTGTGTAAGTTAGCATTGGGTGGTGACCACCATAAGTGGCATTTCATGTATGGAGTAAAACACCTGGAATGGTGGACCTTGTTTCCCCCCCCCACACACATACATGTTGCACACCAGAGTATCTCTATTTATTCCTGCAGAGTCCTAAGGAGCTGAATGGCACTATCAGTTTTCAAAGGCTGATGTAACGTAATCAAGTTATTAGCACCAAATTGGCCATGATCGCAATAATCTCTCAATTCATTACCAATGTTCATTGGTTGGTAACCTGTCAATGCCTGTCAGCTGAGCATCACTAGTCACCAATAAAGCTAATTAGAATTAAGGAGCTCATTGTTATTAAATAAATGATTAGCCCTGTTAGTTTACAATGTATCTATATATCACCAAATAATATCAGCACGGGTTGGAGTAATTCTGCGCACAGCCCATTCAACTCCATCACCAATTAAGCCCCCTCTATGCTATATTTTTCGTAGCAGTAAGGGGTGTTGAACTGAATAAAATTCAACTCAAGGAAACTCTGTTTGTGGTTTCAACCTTAAAAATGCTTTGCGTATACTATTTTCCAAAGAATTTGACATTATCATGTGACGAACACATAAGTGACAAGGAATTCTGCTAAAGAGATATCTGTCACTTGATCTTATACTCTGCTGAAATCCAAGGAGATTTTTGGCCAATCAGGGTCACGTGCAATCTTTTTTTAAAGAAATCAAGATGGCAGCCATGACTACTGTCCATGACTCAAGCTTTCCCCTGCTTTTTCGTGCTTTGCATAAAAAAGGGAGGGGCTTCAATTGTCCGGTCACAACCACCTTGCTGACTTTTTCCTTCACTTTTCAGATGCTCCTGGGGCCAATACAAGGAATTTCTTTGCAGAAGAATTCACTGCCACTAACTCATGAAGGACTGATGAGCCATAAAGCTCCCAATGGCCCCAGGTCTTGATAATAACATATTTATATCCATTTCCAGTTAACCTAAGTGTATTAAATCAGACTTCCTCAAATCTGGTCATTTTAGAAACATGTTCATATAGTTTGCTTGTTTGCAAGAAAGAAGTGTCCCTTCCTCCTTCCTTCCTTCCTTCCTTCCTTCCTTCCCCTCCCTCTCTCCCTCCATTCCATTTTAACAAAATCTGACTCTGCTTAGCCTGTTCAAACCCTGCCATAACAGCCAGCCACAGGCACTGGGGGTGTCAAAAGGGGTGCAAAACAGGGGGGCTCCAACCCAATTTTCCAAGCCTCACCTTTTTCGTACAGCTGTGGACACTGAAGACAGGTCCCCCCAAAAAGTGGGGCTCTGATTACAACGTGATATCCTCACCTTGCAGATGGCGACCCCCCCACACCCCATCCCCAGGTTCTGTCCTGTTTGTAAAGATAGAATACGCCCCCCCCCCCCACACACACACGCTTTCCTTGCAAGTTTCCCTGGAATAGGTGGATTTCCACTGGGAGGCAATAAAACCAAGATGTTGAAGCTATCTGGGATTCATCTGGAGTCTCCTTCGGTTTGATTAAGCTTTTGAGCGGCAAATAACCCTCATCACCTTCCATTTAACTTGAAAGGGGCGAGGACACCGCAATGTTCTTTCAGAAAGTGGCTTTGTAAATTAATTGCAAATTACGTATTAATGAAACAAAAATACTTGGCTGTCATTCAAAGCCGAACCCTGGTTTCGCTTAATCATTGTTTTTTCAGAAAACACATTAGGTGCTGGCTTGACTCGCCAAGTGTTAACAGAAGCAGGCATGGGGGGTGGGGGTGGCCCAGGGGGTGGGGTGGGCAGTTTAGGAAAGCATTCGGTCTTGGAATAGAGGCAGGGGGTAGGGGTGGGGTAGGGGGAGAAGCCAAGCCCAGGGAGAAAATGCAATGCAAAGGAAAGCCACATAAAATACCAAATAGCTGACAGGATCATGAATATGCTTAGAAAACAGGAAGGAGGTGAAGAAATAGCCAGGGAGAGAGTAATTACAAAAATAAATACATGAAGCCCAGCGTCTGTGCAAAGCCCAATGGAGAAATTCCATTCTGTTTTCAGGTCCATTGGCTTGATCTCAAGCAGCCAGAATCCATAACGGTGCTATTAATGGAACGATGGAGGCCGTTGTGCTGAGGTTATGGCCATGCTTTCTTTCAGCTAGAAGCCGCAAATGAGTTTGTCCCTCTGGGTCAGTTGGGGTGGACCCCCATCATGGGTCTCGTGCTTCTCAATGGCGTGAACAGAATGGAAGTATTTAACAGGCAGTCCTTGAGTCAATTGATCACAACACCAAGCTCAACATTTCTGTCGCTAAGCGAGACAGTGGGTTCAGTGGATTTTGCCCTGCTTTATGACCTTTCTGGCTGCAGTTGTAAGTTGGCTTCCCCGTTGACTTTGCTTGTCAGATGGTCGTAAAAGGGGGATCACGTGATCCCGGGACACAACAATCGTCATAAATTGTGGGCGCTCCCATCACTGGAGATTTTCAAGAAGAGGCTAGACCAGGGGTCAGCAACCTGAAACAGTGAAAGAGCCACTCGGAACCGGTTCCCTCACAAAAGGAAAAGCTGGGAGCCGCAAAAAATGTGTGCGCATTTGCGTACACGCGCGCATGCGCAGAACAGGGTTTGACTGAAGAGTGGAGCCAAGGTGAAATATGCACCTACCCCGCATATTTGAATTGATTGGTTGAACTTTTTTAGTCCCACTTTTTTTTTTTGGACTGCACATGGCAGAGGACTAGGAGCCGCAGGAGTCGGCTGAAAGAGCTGCATGCGGCTCCGGAGCCGCGGGTTGCAGACCTGTGGGCTAGACAGTCACTTGTCTAAAATGGTATAGGTTTTCCTGCTTAAGCGGGGGGCTGGACTAGAAGACCTCCAAGGTCCCTTCCAGCTCTATTCTATTCTACCTATGAGTCAGTTGTCAAGTGCCCAGTTTTTGATCCCATGACCATGGGACTGCCGCAACGGCCTTAAAGGGTGAAATCTGGTCATAAGTCAAGTTTTTCCTGTGCTATTTTAGCTTCAAATGGTCTCCAAATGAACAGTTGTAAGCCGAGGACAATCTTTATAGTAGTAATCTACATGCACAAAAACAAAAACAAAAAAAACCCCTATGGTCACAAGATCAAAATTCAGTGGTTTGGCAACTAGCATGTATTTTCAATATCTGCACGGTCCTGGGATCACCATTTGTGATCTTCCCAATTGGCATTTGGCGACCAAGGTGGGAACCCAGATTCATTTAACAACCGCAGTGGGGAAAAAAGATAATAAACTTAACCGCCTTGCTGATGAATAGGAAATTCTGGCCACGATTGTAGTCGTGAATTGAGGAATATCAACTCAAGACGAAACAAAACGAACACACCCGAGAACACATCCCGACCTTGTGAACTGACATTTAAAAGGAAGGCTTTTGCGAGTCAAAAACTTCCTCCCTCATCATCTGCCCGTTTGTCTCCTTTGGTTCTCTGATGATGCCCTTGGGATCAGCTCTACTCTCTACCTAAAAGGAAGAGTGAGAAGGATGTGGCTGGATCTTCAGAAAGTCAAAAGCCTGAAAGAACACGGTTGGGCTTCTTATTTCATTCTATGAGACTTCTCTAGAGCCAGTTAATTCTTTGCAAGCAATAAAGTCAGGCAGCAGCAAATGTTCGGTTTTAGATTTGGTGAGTTTCCGGTTATATATGTGAGGGATCAGAAATGATACCTTTAATCGTTTTCTCAACTAAACCTCAGCTAATGCTAATTTGTTTTGTGATCCCTCCTCCTCCTCCTCCTCCTCCTCCTCCTCCTCCTCCTCCTCCTCCTCCTCCTTCTCCTCCTCCTCCTTCTTCCTCCTCCTCCTCCTCCTTCCTCTCCTCCTCCTTCCTCCTCTTCTTCCTCCTCCCTTCCCCCTCCCTTCTTCTCCTTCTGCCTACTTCTCCTTCTCCCCTCCTTCTCCTTCTTCCTCTTTCTCTTCCATTTCTTCCTCCTCTTTCTCTCCATCTTCCTTCTCCTTCTCCTCCTTCTCCTCTTTTTCCTTCTCTTTCTTCTTCTTCTTCTTCTTCTTCTTCTTCTTCTTCTTCTTCTTCTTCTTCTTCTTCTTCTTCTTCTTCTTCTTCCTCCTCCTCCTCCTCCTCCTCCTCCTCCTCCTCCTCCTCCTCCTCCTCCTCCTCCTCCTCCTCCTCCTCAAACCCCAAGGCCAATAGGAACTTTGGAAGTCTGGCAACATTCAGTAAAAAGTGATTGCACTTCAGAATGAGCAGCTTTAAAAAACACACACAAAAAAAGCAACTTCTTCACAAGGCAGAAATCAGCAGTTCTGAGTTGTTGAATGAAAGCCAAGCTTAAATAATGAAAGAAATCCACCCAAGATAAAAAGATTTCATTTTGGTACTTCTTCACTGTTTTTGCAGTTTGGCAGCTGTCAACATCTCAAAATATCGCTCTCCCCTAAACCGCTGAAAGAGAGAAAAGTCTTTGATTTCCCCCTTGAGACTCCGAAGCCGAAAATGGAGTCTTTGTAGTCTCAACTGCATTTCAGCCGTGGAGCTTCCTTCCCCTCCCACCATCCCTAACCCTGTTCTTACAACTAATTCAGAAGCAGAACCTCTGTTAATTAACTAAGTTTTATCATTTTGACTCCGCTTCTAAAATAATAATAATAAAAAAAATCATACACACACGTCGCGTGAATCTCAAGAATGTGTTTCTCAATTTTGAAACCCCAAGAGATCGGCGTTTCTTCCGTCATTAATAATGCAAACTAGTCTTTATTTGACTCTTTCATCAGCTTATAATTAGAGGTAAATATTTAATGCATTTATCAGGAGATGTATAAGATATGACCACTGTTGCACTTAATTTTATTGTATTGTTATATTATGGGGTATGCATTTTGATAAAGCCCAAACAGAAATGTGTGGGAAATCTGTTTTTCATATCTCTGGTTTTGATTTTCTATTTTCAAGCATCTGTAAGGTTGAGGAGAAGAATTCAGATTTATTTATTTCTATTCTGCCTTTATTGTTTTTACAAATAACTCAAGGCAGCAAACATTACTCTCGTTGCAAGATTAAATTAAAGTTTATGAGTTTGTGCATCGTCATCTTAGCTATGATAAAAAAGGATCAAACTTCTATCCTGAAGGATCACATTCTGGATTTGGAATCAGCCCCCACTAAAGTTATCTTAATTCTCTCTCTCTCTCTCTCTCTCTCTCTCTCTCTCTCTCTCTCTCTCTCTCTCTCTCTCTCTCTCTCTCTCTCTCTCTCTCTCTCTCTCTCTCTCTCTCTCTCTCTCTCTCTCTCTCTCTCTCTCTCTTTCCAATTTATATTGCCACCCATCTTATAAAGTGTGACTTTGGATGGCATACAGCAATGCATTAAAACAATAAATATGCATAAAAACAATCATTTTTTAAAAAAGGCACATGAGAGAGAGAACATTAATCACAGTGATCGAGCCATCTCAGGATTTCACTGAAACCCTGGTCACATAGGCTGGTCTGACCTCACTTTAAGGGGGGGGGAGGTATTTATTCTTCAAAGTGGATGCCAGGCCAAAGAAGACCTGTCTCTTGGAACCCCATCAAGAGTAGTTCCCTAGTAGTTGGGACCAGTGGTGAGATTCAAATATGTGAACAACCGGTTCTCCATGTGGATGCCGATTCCAGAAATCCATTCTGGGCCTGGGCAACAAAAAAGTAGCTACCGGTTTGGCCGAACTGGTGCGAACCGGTTAAATCCTACCACTAGTTGGGAGTCAAATCTTACCTTCTCCCCAAGATCTGATGGGAATGGCTGATGTAGCAATCCCTCAATTAACCTGGCTAGGAAAGGCTTTAAAAGTTAAGACCAGAGCCTGATGGAATTGGATCCAGAAGCAAAGACATTTTGGCAACTGGGTTTTAACATTTGTCATTCTAGAAGTATTACCCATGCCTTAGCCAAAGATTCTGAATACTCTCCTAGGGCACCCCCTTATAGACCGCACTACAGTAGTCCAATTAGGAGGTGACTAGGGCTTGAGTGACTGTGAGCAGAGCCCCCTGATTGAGGCACGGTTGCAACTGGCGCGCAAGAAAAAAGCTATGCAAAGGCCCTCCTAACCACAAGAGCCATCTGCTCTTCGCACAGGAGTCGTGAATCCAGGAGGGCCCGCGGATTCTGCCCTGGGTGTCTCTGGGGCAGCGCAAGCCCATCCAGCAGCAAAGATGGTGTGCACTGGCAGGGTCCAAAGCCACTCAGTCTTGCTAGGGTTCAACTGAAGCTTGTTCCCCATTCAAACCCACTCAGCCTCCAGGCACTGGGATAAGACATTCACAGCCTCGCTTAATCTGCCGGGGGAGGGGGCGGCGGCAGAGATATATAATTGGGTATCATCAGTGTACTGATGATCCCTTACCCCATGGCATTTTTGTCATTAAGCACTGCTTTCATTTTATAATTGATTTCATATATTACGCACGGCTTGAAACTCGAGAAAACAATAGCCAGCCTACTGCAGCTGGAAGAGAGGAAACACACTAACTGAATCTTACAAGCACAGGGAAGAACACGAAGCTGTGATTGTTACTGGGGAAGACAAAGTAGGTTATGGAAACTCGGGGTTGTTCAGGTTCTTTCTTTTTTCTCCGTTTATTTGATGGAGGAGAATTTGCTTGGGAAATCCCTTTCAAAGGAAAAGGGAGAATCTTCTTGCCTGGGAAAACTTGCAATCTCCCTGATGCCTTTGCTTTCGCGAATGGTCACGATGTGATACGCAAAGAAACTCTTCCCATGTCTGAGGGCTCCTTGGAACTCTTTAAACTTGGTTGTTTTACTTGCAGATGTTTCGTGTCCCAAACAAGGTAGCATCAGTGTTAGTCTAGCTCCAGGGTAGGCAACCTTGGCTCTTTTATGACTCGTGGACTTCAACTCCCAGAATTCCTCAGCCAGCCAGGAATTCTGAGAGTTGAAGTCCACGGGTCATAAAAGAGCCAAGGTTGCCTACCCCTGGTCTAGCTAGACCAGCACTGATGACGTTACCTAGTTTGAATAATGAGACATCTGCAAGATGACAGCCAAGTTTAGAGAGCACCAAGGACCTCTCATTTCATCTCTGAGCTACAAATGTTCTCCTGTGTTCTTCCAAAGTTTCCTTCCCAAATTGTGACATTATTGACAATGCTAAAGGAGAATTCTGCTGTGGGAAAAAAAAATAAGCCAGAGAATCTTGCTTTGGCATGGAAACACTAAAAACGATTTCTGCCCCATTTCTCTGCTTACAAATCTGATGGAGAACTTCCAAAGGACTTATCTAAGGAGGCTTCAAATGGATGGGAAGAAGGCTGTCACAAAAACCAACAGCAGTAGTCACCTTCAGCACCTTCAAATGAATTCAAAAACATTTTCCAAATCTTTTTTTTTAAAAAAACAAACAAACAAACTTCAAGCATCCTAAAAAAAATTGCACAAAAACAGAAAATGCTTTTCCTGGGTGGGGCAACTAGGTGTTAAGAAACTGCAGTGCGGATTTGGGCAAAATTTTAATTTCAATCTCTCATTTCTTGATTTATCACATTTGTATAACCATCCATCTTGCACTCTGGGCAGCGGACATGATAAAATACATAAAAACCAGTAAAAGTAACCAACTGAAATTAAAATGATGGAAAAACAAATGAAAAGTATTTCATTACCAGCCTACGTACCAGGTTACATCTGCAATAAACCACTAAGCTCAGTGACAATGGTGTGTGCTCTGTGTGTGTGTGTGTGTGTGTGTCACACACACACACACACACACACACACACACATACATGTCTGTGTATGTATATAATTTACTGTGATCAATCAGTGCCACAGTTCTTCAGCTGAGATCTGTGAAACAATCACAATTATGAACAGCAACATTTGGTACTTCGTTCCGGAAGCTCAAATTATATTTATTATGGTAGATAACGTATATATATTTATATATATACACACACTTATCTTGAAGGGGAAATCTGATAGTGAAAAAAAATAAACTGGGAAAACAGTTTTCCAGTGATAAAAATTAAATTAATTCATATATCAATATGACATTGATGAAGCTGATTTGACCTGGGAGTTTAAATACGTGAAATCTAGATGAATCATTTGAAATAAAACTTTCAATTGTTAAGAAATCAATTTATGGTTGAATGAAACGTTTGCAAGCTTTCATTTAGATTAACAAACATTAATCTTTTAAACAAAACTGACCAGGTCCCCACATTGTCTCCAAGTGTTGGGTCTAGATTTCTGCCTCATCTCTGATTAAGATTAAAAATATATATAACTAGGTGTCATCTATATATAGATGATACCTCAGCAGTATCATATTACCCTTAAATTGGCTTACACATTTTAAACTCCAATTGGTTGTTTTTGTTTTTTTTTAAATCATTAAATCATACAAGCCATTAACATTTAAACTGAGAACTAATAACGGGTAGCAAAATCAATGTAAATAGAGCAAAAATTAGCATAAAACTATTGCTCCTTTCATCAAATGGCATTAATTGCTTAAGCAAATGATTTTCTGTTGATGGCTGAATGCTAATTCAGTGGTTTACCTGGCAAACAGGTAAAAGGAATAAGTTACACAAGTTACAATGAGATGAGCAGCATATAAATTTGATGAATAAATAAAATAAATTTCCTAAATGAATCATGTTCTACAAAAGCAGGCTCTCTGTGAGCCTGTAAAGGATGTGGGATGGGCCTTGGGAGACAGAAGGAAGAGACACCACCCGGACAACCGTCTGATCAATGAAATCTCAGCTTGAAAATGGATGGGGGGGGGGGTTTTAAAGATAATATCTCAGAAGGGACCCTCCCTAGTTTGCCAAAGGATAAAAGAAAAGGAGGGGAGGAAATCTTTCAATCTGCAGGATTCTGTTAATGTTCCCTTACAATAAAGAGACAGATAGCATTCACTGTCATGCTGGTTGTCTGGACTACCTTAAAGGGTGAACACAGTCTGACACTTAATGCTAGAATATATCAGCATAATGATATATGAACCTATGAAATCCATTTTCTCTCAATTCTTTTTGCCAACTTTTGAGTTAGAAAAACCTAAACAATTCTGTTGCTCAGCACCACTTTACCATTTCAGCCGGTGCTTTTCCTCAAATCTGTAAGGAAATCTTTCTTTCTTTCTTTCTTTCTTTCTTTCTTTCTTTCTTTCTTTCTTTCTTTCTTTCTTTCTTTCTTTCTTTCTTTCTTCCTTCCTTCCTTCCTTCCTTCCTTCCTTCCGCTTTCTTTCTTTCTTTCTTTCTTTCTTTCTTTCTTTCTTTCTTTCTTTCTTTCTTTCTTTCTTTTTCTCTTCCTTCCTTCCTTCCTTCCTTCCTTCCTTCCTTCCTTCCTTCCTTCCTTCCTCTTTCTTTTCCTTCCTTCCTTCCTTCCTTCCTTCCTTCCTTCCTTCCTTCCTTCCTTCCTTCCTTCCTTCCTTCCTTCCTTCCTTCTTCCCCCCCCTCTCTCTCATCCATCCCTTCAAGTCATTGTTGATTGCCTGGACAAATCCCTGCAACTTTCTTGAAAATATTTCAGAAGTGGTTTGCCATTGTCTGCTTCCTAGGACTGAGAGAAAATAACTGGCCTGAGGTCACCTATCTGACTTTGTGCCTAAGGCAAGACTAGAATTCACAGTCTCCCAGTTTCTGATCTTGTGTCTTAACATTACTCCAAACTGGCTGTCTTATAGGAACATTTACATGAAATATTTCTTAGCAGTTTTGCGTGTTCATGTCTCTGAAACAGCTGGCATGTTTTCTTAGTGATTCCCACATATTTTATTGCCTCTAAAAATGCATTTTCTCCACCTTTTTCATTATCATCCTTGGGAACCCCTTGGCAAAAAAAAAGAATGGATACTGCCATACTGCAATTTGTATAAAAGTTCAGCAAATAGGAATTCATTGGTTTCTCGTTAAAATGCAAATCCACTGGACCATCTCTTCTTATCGAAAATAAGAACTCCAATGACATTCTTAACTAGAAGCACTCAGGATACAGTATCTAGTTGAAATGGATCAATCAGAAACCTCCCTTTCCTTCATCCGGTCCCTTCTCCTCTGATCTTACAGATCTTTTGCTTCCCTGCAGAGTGGAGAATGGGTCTGGTTCGTTGTTGCTTGGCATTCCTTCAGTTATTTTTCTCTTCCAGTTGCATCCTCTACTAGAGAAGATATTACTATTTATAGGCCACAGTAGGGGCACACAGTATGGATCCAACCAGCCAGGAATATTGCTTGCTTAAAGACAGGTGGGAAGGCAAGACCACCTTGGCGCTTTGTCATCTGGGTTTTACCTCTCCAGCTGTGGCTTAGGAAAAAGATTTACACTTCAGCAGAGCTGCTGAGGGCCTCCAGATGAAAATCACACCTCTTTGCTTGTGTTCCAGCAAGCTACCCTTTTAACAAGAAGGATACGAGCAAAGACTTCTTACAGCAAGTCTTGCATTCCCTCACTCAACGAAACGGAAAATTACGGGCCAACAAAGGAACGACTTCTTCATGCCGTTAAAATATAAAAAGCGGCTCTTCTGAGAGACAGTACTAATGACCAGACTGAATTATTTTTAAAAGATAAATTTTGGGGAGATAAAATTAGCCATGGTGACGGATCCTGTTCTGGGCCCATCTAGATGTTAAGATCTGCAGGAAAGCACTTCTGAAGAGGCTCAGGGGGTCTGTTAATTTGGTAAATGAAACAAGATCTTCTCCTGCATCATTGCCAAGTTATGGAATGCATTTCTGAGGGAGTTGTGTTAACCCCCAATTTCTCACCCTTGAATGGAACGACTGAGAAGGATCCCTTTTTCTCTGGCTTTTAGTTGTTAATCATTAACAATGCCACTATTTTCATTCCGTATTTTCACTGTGGTTTATTGACTTGAATATGCAGAGGATAGAAGTCACACCGACAAACCAACCAGTACATTGGCTAGATGTTATCTCTAGGATTAGCAACAATATTCCTTTCAAGCAGTAAGTTGTTAAGTAACACAAGTAGAAAGATAGAAGGCCATTGAAATAATCACCTGGGAGGCAGGAAGTTGAACAACTTATACTACTATTAGTAGACCAGTGACAGGATAAGAACAATTGAATTGTAAATACCCCCACTCCAAAAGAAGAGACTTAATAGTACAGTCCATAAACACCACAGAAATCCAAAATTATTTCCATCTTTTAAGATAAATCTTTGTATCAATAAGGCACTTCCTCATTCTATTGACCTCAGACTGAAACTTAACACTGAGCAATTCTGCATGCTATTCTCTCAGCAATATTTAACATGGATCTACCTGGCCATGCAGTCAACATAAATGTTATGATTTGCTAAAAGGCTAAAAAAGTTAAATTGGAACAGACCTGCATGGTCCACCTTATGTCTATTGCCTGCAGTGATCCTTGTTTATTTCTTCAGCTCCTTCTAGAAATAGCGGGATTAAATCTAGAACTCTTTCCATGCAACTCCTTGATATATTAACTACTACTAGTATGCCTTGGTCATACTAGAGCTATGTTATTTTAATTTATAGTGGAGGTGACCTATTAAATTAAATAACTAGGTTGCCCTGGTATACTGCTGGAGAACAGTATAGCTCAACATTCAACAAAATAGAAGCTTGGATGGAGCAGCTTAAATCACATAAAAGCTTTATTATGGCCATAAGGTAACCAATAAAACAGGTTGAAAATGAAAATATATGAGACTGAAAAGAACAGAAATTAATACATGGCAGATGGCAGGCACAGAATTGGGCAACTCAGAAAGGTATATCAAAACAAGATTTAGACAAGAGGAATACAAATAGAAGGGGTGTTTTTTTTGCAGCATAAACGTTGTCCAGTATACCCTACAGAGAGAGTAAGATGAAGTCACTTGGCTCAAGGATTCTACAAAAATATCCCCACAAGAACCCGGTAATATTTTGACATGGGGGCACATTTTTAGAGCATGCCAACAAATAACAAAGATAAGGCATTCAGCCTGCACAAATGGAAGGCCTGGTAAATTTCAGGATTGTGATGAATGAGAGGAAAGCCAACCCTTCCCTGCCTCCCCCCCCCTCAGGTAGGCTGGGAACACCACTTATTTTCATTTGCAAATCAATGTCTCAAACTTGTATACTTCACAGTGCTTTGTGGTTCTCTCTAAGTGGTTTACAGAGTCAGCCTCTTGCCCTCCAACAATCTGGGTCCTCATTTTACCGACCTCGGATGGATGGAAGGCTGAGTCAACCTTGAGCCGGTGAGAATCGAACTGCCGAACTGCTGGCAGTCGGCAGTCAACAGAAGTAGCTTGCATCTAAGAATATGACTGTATTACAAAAGGCTGTTTTAGAAGAGCTAACGGGATTTGAAATAGTTAAAAAGATTAAATATTTGGGGAGGTGTGGTTGTGAGGATGCAACGTATTTTCATATATGGTGGACTTGTAAAAAGGTTAAAGCTTTTTGGATTAAAATTTGGTGGAATATGCAAAAGATATTTAAGAAAAGGATAAAGTTTTCTCCGCAATTGTTTTTATTGGGTATTATTACAGATACTACTGTTATAGACACAAAGTTGATGTTGCATTTAATTATGGTAGCGAGACTTTTAGTAGCACAATATTTGTATTTAAAACTGTATTGTAAAACTTTTCAATAAAAAAAACAGAAGTAGCTTGCAGTACTGCATTCTAACTACTGTGCCACCACGGCTCTTAGTGGTGAAAGTGGTCTGTAAGAAATGTAAGTGGGGCCACTTGGGGAAAAAAAATCAATCAAAGGTTAAAAAGCTGATATCAACCGATATCAGTATCCACACTTCTAGACATACTGGTAATACTCAACTTATGACTGCAAGTGAGCCCCAAATTTCTGTTGCTAAGCAAAACAGTTACGGGAGTTTTGCCCCATTTTGCAACCTCTCTTGCCCCGTGGTTAAGTCCCTCGCTGTAATTGTTTAGTTAGCAACACGGTTGTTAAGTGAATTTGGCTTCCCCATTGTCAGGAGGTTACAAAAGGTGATCATGTGACCCCCCATCATAAAGATGAGCCAAGTTGCCAAGCACCCGAATTTTAATCAGGTGACAGGGATGCCGCAATGGTCATGTGAAAAATGGTCTTTTCAGTGCCCTTGTGACTTCAAATGGCCATTAAACGAATAGTTTTAAGTTGAGGACTAGCTGTGATGAAACGTTTCTCATGTATCTTGGGACTACAAGAATAGCTCTAATCAACTTAGTGCCAAGAGTGAAACTTTGGCAGCTACGTGCCTCTGCGTTTCATCTTGCCTTTAGATTAAGGGGCGGGGACAGGAGGAGACATTGCCTTCAAGTGGGTTAAACAGAGAAACGAAACCTCTTCAATTCAGCTGCAGAACGTGGGAGCCTGAAGCCTTGTCAAGGACACCAGGACAGGTGTGGATTTGAACCAGATGGTTCCTATAACAAAGTGAACTTGTTGATATGAGTTACATAAGATGCTGGGGTTTTGGCTAGGGAAATTATTGTTTAAGACTGTAAATGGGTGCTGGAACCTCAGAGTTAGTTTTGCTTCGACAAAACCATGCAGTGTATTCAATAAACAGTAAGATTTTGCGGAAACAGAATTAATCTGGAGTTTTATTTGGATTCTCAAGCTGGATGTTGACACTTAGACTAGATGGCTACATGGATATCAAGGCTTTTAACAATGCAGTCTTGAACACTATAGAGGTGGGAGATGTCCTTATCTAAAGGAAGGGCTCCATATTATAAGACCTGTGAAAGATCCAGCTAGGATGGAGACATCAAGCCCCTCAAAGTAGCCAAATTTTGCTACTTTGGAAGAGATGTGCTCATTCAGAGCCTGGGCTGTACGTCATTTAATGAAAATGATGTAATTATCACATGAATAGCTTGGAGTATGTGTGCCTGTGTGGGAAGCTCATACAAAATGATGCGGGCACCACCAGACCTGAAAGCTTAAGCAGTTAAATCAAAAGATATGTGCTACTTTAGCGCCCCGTCACACAGAGTGGTGCACAGATCAGCAAAGTATGCTGGTTTGCAACATCCCGGTGTTTATTTTACAAATCTGTTTTATTTACAACTAAGAGTTTTCCAGATTGAGACGGGCGATTTGCGGCCCAGTTCAGCATCACAGAAGTTGCTTGGTTTGTTAAGACCCTCTTGAGTTTCCTTTTTTTTTAAAAGAAAAAAATAATCATTTAAACGCCTGACTTCTGTGATGCAAATGGTTCCCCAAATCTATTCAGAGCGGCATTCTCCCCCCACCCCAAAGCATTCAGAGATGGTGAATTCAAACGGTTAATTTGCACAGGGCTCTGTTTCCACAAAAAGGGAAAACAGTCAGCCTGTCATTTGAGAGTCTGACACTTGGGGCTTGTCAAAAGAGACAGCTGTTAAAATGAATTACTGTTGACATGCGGAGGAACAGCACTTCCCAGATGTAAAAGGACAGCTGCGGCCACCAAGTGGCACAGGGTGGCTTTCAAAATGTGGTCATCGTGGTATTTGAATAGACTGTCTGTGGCATTGAAATATGTGGCCTTGACACAGGCTGTTTGCCACTCTGAACTGGAGCCAATGGAAGCGCTGATCTCTTGCTAGATCCACAACTTATGCTGGACTATGAAAATGGCACTGAATGGAAGATCCTTAAGCTCTTACCTCTTACAGTCAGGAGGAGAGCTTAAAGCAGGGAGGATGGCGCATTCTCCAAACTCTCAACAGATGGAGAGGCAGCTAGGTGTAAGTTTGTACAGTGGATTATGCAGTTTCTAACAAATGTTCCAGGTTAAAAAAAATAGGAGGATCTGATGAAAAACAGCATTGGATCAGTCTGTTTTCCTTGGGTCTTTTTTCTCTCCCTCTGTATGAATCTACAGGTAGCCCTTGACTTAGAACAATTAATTTAGTGAAGGTTCAAAGTTATAATGGCACTGAAAAAATGGACTTTATGACCACTTTTCCCATGACCGCGGCAGCATCCCCATAGTCACGTGATCAAAATTGGGACGCTTGGTAACCGATTCATATTTATGGCAGTTTTAGTGCCCTGGGTTACTGTTCTGTACCAGCCTGCTACCGGCCTTGCAGAAAAGGCAACCCCTTTACAAACGGCAAGAGGCTGGAATGACGTCTGCCAAATTTATTACTACAAAAACAAACAAGACACGAACCAAGATACAGGAGCTTTGAAACACTATCTGAGCGGTTGCTTTCAGCAAACCAGCCCTCCCCACACATTCCCTTTATAAAGAGTTCAGGGCGTGGCTTCTCTCTGCCTCCTTCCGAGAAGCCCCATTGCCTTCCTCTGTTTACTCCTACTTGACTGCCTCCTGCGTCGGGCGTCCTTGAACAGGGCCAGCTATGGGTCATCTTCATCCACACTGTCAGGCTCACACAGCTGGGTCTCCATGGTGACCAAGTGGGAGGGGCCTGCCTGAGGGCTATCATCAGCAAGATCTTCAACCCCCTCAGCAAGGTCTTCAACACCCCCCTCCTCCTCTGAGTCGTCCAACCCAACTGCCGAACCCACAGGCTGACCCTGAATCACAACAGTTATGTGATTATCTTTTGTGACCTTCAGACGAGCAAAGTCAAGGGGGAAGTCAAATTCACTTAACAATCAGGCTACTAACTGAACTGCAGTGATTCAGTTAACAACCCTGGCCAGAAAGGTTGTAAAATGGGGCAAAATTCGTTGAACAAAAATGTCTTGCTCAGCAACCTAAATTTGGGGCTCAATTGTGGTCGTAAGTTGAGAACGACCTGTATGTGTCTACACTTCAGTATAGAAGTGGTTGGGGCTACTAAAACCCTGTAAGTAAGCATGGAGTTTGCTTCCTGTTTATATACACAGTAGGTGGCCCTGCCAATGTTGGAGGGAGTTCGTTTCCTTCTTGGCAGTTTCTTGATTAGGGTGTTGTTTTCTGCTTGATTGTTTATCTGGTATTAATCCTTGCTTATCTGGTGCTGGCTGCTGGAGTGGAGGTGTTCTGATCTTTCTGTTTTCATCTCAGCTTTTTGTCCAAGGAGAAAATCACAAACACGCCTCTCCAACAGAAGAACGACTGCAGGACTTGGGTTTGGCTAGTATTTAAAAAATGAAGAAATAGGGGTAACATGATAGCAGAATTCCAGTATTTGAGGGGCTGCCACAAAGAAGAGGGGGGTCAAACTATTCTCCAAAGCACCAGTGGGCAAGACAAGAAACAATGGTTGGAAATCTGGAATTAAGGAGAAACTTCCTAAAAGTGAGGATAATTAAGCAGTGGAACAGCTTTGCCTTCAGAAATAGTGGGCGCTCCATCACTGGAGATTTTTAAGAAGAGACAAGACAGTCACTTGTATGAAATAGTATGGGTTCTCCTGCTTGAGCAGGGCTGGACTAGAAGACCTCCAAGGTCCCTTCCAGCTCTGTTCTATTCTAACACGGACAGAACAAACTACTGTATATAAACAGGGAGCAAACTCCACACTTACATACATTGATGACATAATGTGTTTGGATAATGAAACATCTGCAAGCAAACAATCAAACTCAAAGAACGCCAAGAAATACACAGTTCAACCCTACACTACACACATTGTCATCTATTGGATTCAGGAAATATTTAGAAAATTTGAACTGACACCAGTATCCTTGCAAAGCACAATGGTAGCATATAAGAACAGCCTATATTGTACAGCAATACCTCCACTGCTTTTAGGTCCCTGGCTATGAGTGGTAGAACATGAAGGTGGAGTCTAGAATCTCTACGTAGTCATAAGCAACCTAAGTCCAACCTCCCTTAATTCCGCTGACTCTGATTTAATTCCAAGCAGGTGCTAACCATTGCTTGATAAGTTTATTGTCCATATGCTGTTTAGCAATAAATCAGTTTACAATTGGACCTGATTGCCTGACAATGTCCCAGTCAATTAGATTGTGATCTTGGATCATCATCATCTATGATTTTTTTATGTAACGTTTAGTTTTTAAACTGAATTGCAACTGCCCAAAGAACTAGGTAATTTGCAAGTACAATAATGAAAGGCATCCATCAATATTCAATATTGGTGAACCTCCTAATGCTAACAAGACCACCACAGTCAAGGTGAAGCTGTTGCTTTTCCTGTTGAAAGATTGTGTCATGTGCCAAAGACAGCAGGAGAATAGTTCCTGTTGAAATGAATAGGATAGATGTAGCATTGTGACTTATGGCCTGACCCAGCTTTCTCTCATAGGTTAAACACGCCATCTTTCAAAGCAGGTCCTGGGCACCTTGTGTGTTGCACAACTGCCCAATGAATTAGGTTGCTGGAAAAATAACATGAAATAAAATTACAGGAGAGGGAAAGCAGAAGAGTGTCAGAAAATGGAGTGTTTTCTCCCAGAGCCATCATACATCTCAGGAATGATGATGGTGTGAAAGCTGCCAGATTCAGAAACAATGACATTTCAGATGAAAGATTAGCCCATTTAATATGCAGCCTGATGTTGGATGATGCTAGCATCAACCGAAGGATCTGAGAAAAGCCAGCACAGCACAGAAGGAAAACAGGCAGACCTTGGTGAATGGAAGACGACACACCAAACATCAAATGAAAACGGTATACCAAGAAAACCAAGAGGTCTATGGAAAGTCTCAGTCATCCAGGTCATGGTGGGCCCAAAGGTGCTTTTTCAAGAGGCGACTGGACTTTCTTGTTTTGCTTTGAAGATATTTCGCTTCTCATCCAGGAAGCTTCTTCACCTCTGAAGAAGCCTCTTGGATGAGAAGTGAAAGGTCTTCAAAGAAAAACAAGAAAGTCCAGTCGCCTCTTGAAAAAGCACCTTTGGGACAATAAAACCAATAATTTCTGTCCCCAGCAGAGTATGGTGATAAGAAGTTGATGGCTGCAACGAACGAGTGAAGCTTTACCGTATCTCTTACATACATGTTTAGCCACGGTCCAATTGAAAACTGATGGTTAAGGTGGCCTGCAAAAGCCATTCAAGCAATTTATTTATTTGTTAAATTTATATAGCTGCCCCCGTCTCACCAGAAATGACTCATATAGAGATGAGAAGTGTCCCCAACCGTGTTTATTCACTTCATGAATAACAACAACAACAACAACAACAACAACTTTCTGTCTGTCTTCCTCCCTTTTCAAGAAAGAAGAACATTTTGGAGAAATTCTGACCGGTGGACAATGGTGTCCCTTGCTGTTACTTTAGTTACCAGGCAGTCAAGGAGGAAATGTCTGTGCTGTGTCCTGTTTTTCTTATTACAGTCTTCTCTCTGTTGGCCTGTGGCCTTCCTGACTTCCACTCAATCCTAAGAGAAGATAGTAAGATGGACTTTCCCCCCTGTTTTTTCCTTTTTTTTTCAGAGCAGGAAAGGAGACCAGCCACCTGGGCTGTGCCATGATCAAGAAAAATATGGGAGGGAAAACAGAAAATCCCCACCAGGAGCCTCTACTGACATCATAAAATGCAGAAATAATAAAATGAGCTTCAACCACAGGGTCAAAGAAGTGTCAAAGCAAACGGAGAGTGGTGTAGAAAAACAGAAATCTCTTAGCTGGGGGAAAAAGAAAGCTGGGGGAAAATTAAAGGGCTGGTTTTTGATGGAGTATTAGATTGAAAAATGATGGTTCTGGGCTTGAGAAATGAATAGCTCTGGGCTCGAATCCAGAGGACTATAAATCCTTGTCCTGCTTTAGGCACAAAGTCACCTGGGTGACCTTGGGCAAATCATTCCCTCTCTGCCCAAGGAAAGAGGCAATGGCAAATCACTTCCAAAAACTCTTGCCAAGAAAACGTCAGGGATGTGGTTGCCAGGAGTCACGACCAACTGGAAGGTGCACAAACAAAACAAGACAAGCAAACAAAAGAAGATGCATCAAGAAGAGGTCACTAATACCAAGTTGGAAAGATGGGGAAGAGGAGATGGCTTCTATTTCGCTTCATGCATCATTGAAGAGTAAGGGACGTGGTGGCTCAGTGGGTTAGGATGCTGAGCTTGTCGATCAGAAGGTCGGCAGTTTGGCGGGCCGAATCCCAAGTGCTGCATAGCAGAGTGAGCGCCTGTTGCTCGTCCCAGCTTCTGCCAACCTAGCAGTTTGAAAGCATGTAAAAATGCAAGCAGAAAAATAGGGACCACTATGGTGGGAAGGTAACAGCGTTCCGTGCGCATTTGGTGTCCAGTCATGCCGGCCACATGACCACGGAGACGTCCTCGGACAAGCGCTGGCTCTTCGGCTTTGAAATGGAGATGAGCACTGGCCCCTAGAGTTGGAAATGACTAGCACGCATGTGCGGGGGAACCTTTACCTTTACCTTATCACTGAAGAGTTGCAGCCTTTTTTTTTTTTGCAGTTTTCCCTTTCCAGAGACTTGCTTGTCCCAGTTAATGCACTAGGATCATGACCTGGTTCAGGGCTGGCTTCTTCTATCTTTGCAACAACAAATGCTTTGAGAAGGATCTGAGCTATATGAATTGGGACATGCAGGGCCTTTAATGCTGGCATTCCTTCCTTGGGTTGATTTTATTTTCAGTTGCTCAAATAGGAAGGAAACTCTATTCCTTGACGTGACCTTTAAAAGACAGAGAAGCAGTTATCTGAGATGGAATTCTGCGAGTGAAGAAGTTGGGATGGTCTAACTCTTCCTTGGAATGGCTACGCTCATCAAACCTAAACCTAAACTGAAATTATTCTTGAGTTCAACAGGCCAGTAAGATTGTCCTGGGGGTTGATGAGAAACTTTGAAAATAAGCTCAAAGATCATTAGAAGAATTATAATAGCTGTCAATGCTTTTTCTCTTTGTTTTAGCCCTAGATCCATTGTTTTCACAGAGACAAGAAAAACAAGATGTTGAGACTCTAGAAGAATGCAGAGAAGAGCAACAAAGAAGATTAGAAGACAGGAGGCTAAAACATATGAAGAAGAAATGCAGGAATTCCATATGTTTAGTTTAAAGAAAAGAAGAACTAGGGGTTGTCCAATCTCCAGAAGAACTGGAGATTGGACAACCATTGTTCTGGAATGGTATAGGTCTCCTTATTGAGCAGGAGGTTGGAGTAGAAGATCTCCAAGGTCCCTTCCAACTCTGTTATTCAGTTAACAAACCAAAGGTCAAAGATGGCTTATTTTATAGCTGGCTGGGGAATTCTGGGAATTGTAGTCCACAATTCTTAAAGTTGCCAAAGCTGAACGCAACTGATCTAAAGGAATTGAAACCTTTAGTTTCAATCCACTGAATCTGAGCGATTGATAAAGACTGATGCTAGAGTGCAGGATGGCTAGGCTTAACATCCGTATTCTCTGGATCTGAGACCTTTAGTGGCTCACATGAATATGCTTCTTGCCATTCACAATATTCCGTGGTTAGAATATCTGCAATGGGATCCCAACAATTTAAGAGGGACGCCTTTGCAGACATCCACTCTCTGACTCAGAAATGTCAGTGGAAGTGAGCAGTGGAAGGTTGCATGAGAAGAAAAAGTCATGAATAACACATCCTTTCTCCCCCACTTTTATGATTCTGATCCCAAGAGGAGAAGAATGCTGGTGTACCATAAAAATCAGGCTCCTTTCTACGCAGTGATGATACCTGCCATGTATTTTTTTCATTTGAAACAGATCGATGGTTTGTTGTTCAATATATTGAACTGATTCCAGATGGCATTAATCTATCAACTAGAAGCCAGGTAAAGACTCAGGTTAGTATAATGAAGCAAATAAATGTAAGACAGATGGCTCTTGATTACGGAGGTGAAATGCCAGATTGAATTCGAGGTTGGTTGCCATCATTGCATAATAGGATGCTGACTTGTTTTACTTTGTTACAGGCCAAGGTGAACTTTTTCCTGGACCACGAGATTTCTCTGAAAACTTTCCACTCTCTTTTAACTAACAGGTTATTTGAGATGAGAAAGAGCCTGGGTTTCCCACCCCACAAACATCAAAGGTAGAGCCAGCGTGGTCTAGTGGTTAAGGGACCAGAATAGAGAGCAGGAGACTGGAAGTTCTAGTTCCATCTTAGGCACGAAAGCTAGCTGGGTGACTTTGGGCCAGTCCCTCTCTTTCAGCCCAATCCACCTCACAGGACTGTTGTTGTGGGGAAAAATAGGAGGAGGAATGTGTATTGGATATGTTCACTGCCTTGAGTTATTTGTAAAAATAATAAAGGTGGAAAGATATAAATAAATAAATAAAAAGTAACTAGATGACCGAAGAAGCAACAGATATGGTTGTCTGTCTCTCTCTCTCTCTCTCTCTCTCTCTCTCTCTCTCTCTGTGTGTGTGTGTGTGTGTGTATAGAAACAGAGAGAATTCAATTATTTTAACTGTGCTCCTCTGATGTGGATATAATGGAAATGGAGATCTGTTCAGCTAATTAGCTCAAATTTGAACAGAAAAAAGTAAATGGTTTCCAGTTTTGAAAAAGGTTAAAAACTGGAAGATTTTGCATTTTTTTCAAATTGGAAACCATTTTGGAAGATCTGTACTTCCCTGTATTGAAAAAGTCTTTTGATGTGCAGAATACTGAAGATCTGCTTGGGTTCAATCCAAGTATCTCTGAATATGGATGAGAGGCTGGTTCCCACACCCATCTATACACACACCACACACCGAGCAAAATTCTGCTCTGATGTACTTCATTGTAAAAGGTCTGACTCCTTGAAGTCAGTTTCCCAAATGGGAGATGAAATAAGCAAACAGAAGTGCCTTTTGAAAATATGGCAAGATCTTTACAGATGATCCATCATTCTGAAAAAGTAAGCCTTGAAAAAGTGACGAAAAGGCAGTTATTTGCATTGGATTAATACGATTTATTTTATCCCCTATGTTTTGTATTAATTTCGGATTTGCTGAGGATATTCTCCAAACAGAGATGCTAATCTTGTACATTTTGCAAAACCTTTTGGAATATAATCCTCAAAAGTAGAGACGAAAGCCTTGCATATTGTAAGCCGTGCTCAAAAATCTTTTTGCAGTCACTGTTGAATAAACATTAAACAAAACTTTTTATGGTGGTACAAACCCTCCCATCTCCGTTCTCATCCTTTTAAGATTCTTAAGATTCATGCTTCTTCAAAGTCTAACTTTCATTTTTATAGAGTATCGCAGGGAATGCCATAGTTTGCACGATTCTGACTTTGGTTACTGTTGTTCTGTACCAGCCTGCTACCGGCCCTGCAGAAAAGGCAACCCCTTTACAAACGGCAAGAGGCTGGATTAACCTCTGCCAAATTTATTACTAAAACAAACAAGACACGAACCAAGATACAGGAGCTTTGAAACACTATCTGAGCGGTTGCTTTCAGCAAACCAGCCCTCCCCACACATTCCCTTTATAAAGAGTTCAGGGCATGGCCTCTCTCTGCCTCCTTCCGAGAAGCCCCACAGCCTTCCTCTGTTTACTCCTACTTGACTGCCTCCTGCGTCGGGCGTCCTTGAACAGGGCCAGCTGTGGGTCATCTTCATCCACACTGTCAGGCTCACACAGCTGGGTCTCCATGGTGACCAAGTGGGAGGGGCCTGGCTGAGGGCTATCATCAGCAAGATCTTCAACCCCCTCAGCAAGGTCTTCAACACCCCCCTCCTCCTCTGAGTCATCCGACCCAACTGCCGAACCCACAGGCTGACCCTGAATCACAACAACTGTTTAGATTGTATGAATGTCATTGCACTGATGGTGTTACCTAGTTTGGTAATGAAGCGTCTTCAGGAAAACCACCAAATTCACAGAGCACCAAGGACTCCACAGCTCAAGGATTCAACCCTGAGCTACAAGTATTCTCTTCTATCGGTCCCATTCTATACATTATAAAATATTTAGCAAAAGCTCAAAAGTTAAAATAGCTCAGAGTATGAGAAAGCTCAGTCACTCAGGTTTGTGAAGAAATTGCATTAACAGAATAACAGAATGAGAAGGGACTTTGGAGGTCTTCTAGTCCAACCCCCTGGTCAGGCAGGAACCCATATACCATTTCAGACAAATGATTGTCCAATTTCTTCTTTAAAAACTCTAGTGTTGGAGCACCCACAACTTCTGGAGGCAGGTTGTTCCACTGTTAATTGTTCTAACTGTCAGGAAATTTCTAGGCTGAATCTCTCCTTGATTAGTTTCCATCCATTGCTTCTTGTCCTGCCTTTAAGTGCCTTGCAGAATTGGTTGACCCCCCTCTTCCTTGTGGCAGCCCCTTAGATATTGGAACACTGCTATCATGTAATCCCTAGTCTTTCTTTTCATTAGACATACTCAATTCCAGCAACCATTCTTCATATATTATATTTTAGCCTATCCCAGTCCCCTAATCTTATTTGTTGCTTTGTTGCGTTAAACACAGTAGAATTTTTATTTCTAAGAAAGCACATAAAAGATAGACTGTCAGATATATTTTCAGTTACCTAGGGATGTGGAGGCATTCCCCCACATCAAATGTATCATATGTGTCTATCTACTGCTTTAATCCACCAATTTAATGCAACTAACTCCATCCTGATCCCCCAAAATGTATTTGGGCTTCAACTCACACCTGGAGAGGATCAGACCATCTGCTGGGGGTGCCTTAATGTAGATTACTACTCAAAAATAGCTGAATCTTCCAGCCATATACTTTCAGAGTTTTAAGCTTCTCTCCTCTGCCACTAGTTTCCTATGATGGAAAATAGTTGGTGTTGGGCAAAGTAATTGCCTGCTTTCTCATCTTTGATGAAAGATAATTCCATTTAGTAACTCTTCAAGAGAAGAAAGTTTGAAGAAAGTATTGTGGGTGCAGTGGAGTAACAGAGGGATAGAATCAAGATCATGAGAAGTGATAATACTGCTTTATAATGCCTTGGTAAGACCGCACTTGGAATATTGCATCCAATTTTGATCATCACAATATAAAAATGTTGTTGAGACTCTGGAAAGAATGCAGAAAAGAGTGACAAAGGTGATCGGGAGGCTGAAGGCTAAAATATATGAAGAATGGTTGCAGAAAATGGGTATGTCTAGTCTAGTGAAAAGAAGGACTAGGGGTGACATGATAGCAGTGTTCCAATATTTGAGGGGCTGCCACAGAGAAGAGGGGGATCAACCTATCCTCCAAAGTGCCTGAAGGCAGGACAAGAAGCAATGGATGGAAACTGAACATAGAGAGAAGCAATCTAGAACTAAGGAAAAATTTCCTGACAGTTAGGACAATCAACCAATGGAACAGCTTGCCTTCAAAAGTTGTGGGTGCTCAACATTGGAGGGTTTTAAGAAGAGAATGGACAGCCACTTGTCTGGAATGGTATACAGTTTCCTGCTGGAGCAAGGGATTGGGCTAGAAGACCTCCAAAGTCACTTTGAACTCTGATATTCTGTTCTAAACATCCTGTCTTTTACTATACATTCCACCTGTCAAAGGCCTGCAGTTTCTTAGTTTTGTCTACTTCAGTTGAATCTCTACTGTACTGTCGTTTTCAGTAGAGTTGCTTCTATTGGAAAGCTATTTTTACATAGCTTTACAGTTCTCTATACTGAAGATCAGAAAACCAACCAACTTGTCTAATTTCAGCTAATCAGTACAAAGCAACATGTGTAATGAAAGGAGAACCAGCCAAACACCAATGATTTCTATTGTCTTCCTTTGGGATTTAAACTGAAGTATAGAATCTAGAAGACTGAAAATATTGGAAAGAGGACAATGTAATCAAAGACAGAACATTCATCTATGAGAGAACCTCCAAACATTATTTTGACTCCATTGCCCAGGTTAATTGGTCACAAGTTGTACAGTTCTGATATCCTGGGCTGACCTTAATTTTTCCCAGTTTTGCCTCATTTGTCAGCGTAGGCACCTTCCACCAAATTGAAGAAGGCAAGAAAATTCACAGCAGGCCGAAATCCAACATTTCAGCCTAGACTGCATAAAGTCCAAATGCTGATGTCCTGTAAAGCTGCCAGATTAACTATCCCTCCTTGTAGAATTGAGTGACAGCAAATCAAGTGCATTGACCAGGATCTGTCAACCTGTCAGCAGCCATGAAAGGCTCTAACCTCATAGAGACCTACTAGGGCAGGAAGAAAGGGAAGGGACTTGCATATCTAGAAAGAGTGGGGTGCTGTTAAATATTTAACAACTGGCTGTGCTGGCTCCATTGTTCCTGCTTTGCTGCCAGCTGCCAAACAGATTGGTGCATTTGGCACTGGGGCTTAGCTTCACTCTCAACTGCCTTGCAAAATTCCAAAAAAAAAAGAAGCAACAATAACAGAATAACAGAGTTGGAAGGAAAGCTTAGAGATCTTCTAGTCCAGGGGTCCTCAACCCCTGGTCCGTGGACCAGTATTGAGCCACGGCATGCCAGCAACCAGTCCGCACAAACAAGCAAATCCCCATCCGTGGGATGCAGGCAACACACAAACCATGCTTCCTCCAGTCCGTGGAAAAAACTGTCTACATGAAACCAGTCCCTAGTGTCTAAAAGGTTGGGGACCTCTGTTCTAGTCCAACTCCCTGCTCGAGCAGGAGAACCTACCCTTCCCTAGACCATGCCAGACAAATGGCTGTCTGATGTCTTCCTAAAATTCTCCAGTGATGGAGCACCCACAGCTTCTGAAGGCAAGTCGTTCCACTGGTTAATTGTTCTTAAAGGTAAAGGTAAAGGTTCCCCCGCACACGCATGCTAGTCGTTTCTGACTCTAGGGGCCGGTGCTCATCTCCATTTCAAAGCCGAAGAGCCAGCGCTTGTCCGAGAACGTCTCCGTGGTCATGTGGCCAGCATGACTAGACGCCAGAGGCGCACGGAACACTGCTACCTTCCCACCGGAGTGGTCCCTATTTTTCTACTTGCATTTTTACGTGCTTTCGAACTGCTAGGTTGGCAGAAGCTGGGACGAGTAACAGGCGCTCACTCTGTTATGCGACCATCTGATCGACAAGCTCAGCGTCCTAACCCACTGAGCCACCGTGTCCCTTAATTGTTCTTACTGTCAAGAAATTTCTCTTTACTTTTAGCTAGGTTCTTTCCTTGCAATAAGCTCTTAAGAGGTGCTGCAAGTCAGTTTACTGCAGCACAGCCTAGAAAGCAGACTTCCTACCGTTTATCATGATTTTGCCCTATTTTTTCCCACTTATTCAATTGTAACTGATTTTTTTTTGCAGAATGGAAGGCATCCTAAGCTCCTAACTCAATTAGTTTTTAATTCAGCAGATCTGAATGATAATTGATTTTACAATTTTGTTGTTCGGTTGTTTTATCACTTCTGACACTTAATAACCTGATGGGTCACAGTTCACCCTAGCTGCTTTTTAAAGTTCTTTTAGTCTGATGCCCAGGATCATAGAGATAGTATCTTAACCAACTGATCTCTTTTTTTAATTACCTGGTTACAATACAGTAGTTACACCTTAACGGTTTTGCTGCTATTGTTTGGTCTAGTAGAAAGTTCCCATCATGTAAACCTACTGGACTGTAAAATGTTGGCCGTTGCAAAGAGGCTGCTATTGCTATCCACAGAAAGAAGGGATGGAGAGGAAAGAAGGAGAGAGAAAAAAGAGGTATGGAAATTAAGTAGGGAGGTAGAGAAGGAAGGAAGGAAGGAAGGAAGGAAGGAAGGAAGGAAGGAAGGAAGGAAGGAAGGAAGGAAGGAAGGAAGGAAGCAAGCAAGCAAGCAAGCAAGCAAGCAAGCAAGCAAGCAAGCAAGCAAGCAGTGGTGGGATTCAAATATGTGAGCAACCAGTTCTCTGTGTGGACGCTGCTTCTGGAAGTCCATTCTGGGCCCTGGCAACAAAAAATTAGCTACCGGTTGTGCTGAAGTGGTGCGAACCAGCTGAATCCCACCATTGGAAGGAAGGAAGGAAGGGGAGGAGGGAGGGAGGAAAAAGAAAGTAAGGTAGGAGAAAGGGGGATGCAGGGAGGAGAAAGAGGAAGGGAGGAGGATGGAGGAAGTATGGAAGGAAGAAGAGGGAGGGTGGGAAGGTAGATCCTAGCTACTTCCATTTTTTTCTCAAAGTTCAGCTGAACCATCCCTTGCACCTAAATTTATATCCTAAAAGTTTATGAAATATCCAGATATAAATCAGATGAGCCAGAATCTGTTCAGCAAAGGAAAATGAATTAGCTCTGCCCTGATTTATACATTCCTAGTTTCCAATGAATTATTCAGCAGATTTGGTACAGGGATACGGGTCATCAGAGACTCATCTATCCCAGGCCTGTCTGCCTGGATCTAAAACATCTTTCTGATTCACAGGAAATTCCTTTGGATCCAATTGACTCTCACACAACGGGCAAAGTTGTCCTGGTCCTCGGTCATGTTTTGTATTTTTGTGGTTGTACGGGGCACTCTCAAAAATATCCATAAACTAGGTTAATAAATGCTTGGAAAAAGATGTTGGAGGAGAGAAACGTGGCTTTCTGTTTCTCTCTGAGCAGGGACGGGGACACACACACACACACACACACACACACACACACATGATTATTTACTGCACTTGCAAGGCTACAATACATAGCATCATTATGTTCATTATATTTCCAGGAACGTGTCTCACAGGAAAACATTTTGTTTCCCCCCCCTCCAGCCCACCCATTCCTAAAGGAAATATAAGATGAACTGTTCCCAGACAACATTACTATATTTTTATATGGGGGGGGAGAGGAGGGGGAATGGGATTTGCATTTTAATTAAAATTTGCATAAACTCCCTGTTCCTGGGTCATAGTGCTGGCTCCTGCTATCACTCAGATGCTTGAAAAATATAAATTTGTTTACATGGCTGGAGAGGAGGAAAAAAAGGTTGCCAGGAAAGAATAACGAGACCTTGTGTGCTCAGTTGCTGTCACAATAAATCTCAGAGAGTTGTGGCTACCACAACTCCATAAGGCCTATGGCAACCTGGGAATAGGAGGGCACACAGGGCAGTGGGTCTTACCAGAACAACCTCAACTGTGAAAGCCAGTTGCATGCAGTAACAGAATAACAGAGTTGGAAGGCCCCTCAGAGGTCTTCTAGTCCAACCCCCTGCTCAAGAAGAACTTATACCTCTTCAGACAAACGGTTGTCCAATCTCTTCTTAGAAACCTCCATTGCTGAAGCACCCACAACTTCTGAAGGCAACTTCTTAATCGTTCCACTGATGAATTGTTCTCACTGTCAGGAAATTTCTCCTTAAGTCAAGGCTCTCTCCTTGATTAATTTCCATCTGTTGCTTCTCCTGCCTTCAGGTGCTCTGGAAAATAAGTTGACCCCCCCCTTCTTCTTTGTGGCAGCCCATTAGGGTAGATTTGGGAACACTGCTATCATGTAATCCCTAGTCTTTCTTTTCACTAAACTAGACATACCAAATTTCTGCAACCGTTCTTTGTGTGTTTTAGCCTCCATTCTCCTAATCATCTTTGTTCCTCTTCTCTGCACTCTTTTTAGAGTCTTAGCATCTTGTGGGAACCAAAACCAGATGCCATATTTGAAGGGTCGTCTTTCCGAGGCATTATAAAGTGGGATAAATGAGGAAGATGGAATAACAAAACGTTTGTCAAAAGAGGCCATTTTCCTGCTTTCTTCGCCCCCCCCTTTCTTCAAATCAGGAAGGACGGACTGAGATTTAGAACAAGCTTTACAGTCGGAAAAATAAAGTCTCTGATCTTCCTTCGTCTTGGAAAACTCAGCTGCAAACGTTTGTTCTCTGCCAAAATAAAGGTGTCAGGCTTCTAAAGGAAGGCAAGGTTTACAGCTGCACTGCGCACAAATAGTAATAATAGGATAAAAAGGGGATGCTTTATTAAGCTGTCTTGCATGTGGCATGCTGGCACTGCACTGTTTTATTTCAGTGAATCATATACCATGTTGATGATGATTCCAAGGAAGAGAGCAGAACATGTCTGTGAGCTGTGGGGGAACTCTTGACAATAAGCAGGAAAACCAATTAATCCATCCCAAAGAAGTTCCTGTCCAGAATCTTCTTAAAAACTCCCAGAGATGAAGAACTACCTACCTCCATAGGTACATTGTTCTACTGTTGTGTAGATCTCACCATTAGGAAGTTTTTCCTTTATATTTAAACAACATCTAGAAAGCTGCATGTTATTCCCAACTGAATTAAGATTGGCCAACTACAGTATTTGTCTGAAATGATATAAGCTTTCTTACTCAAGCAAGGCATTGGATTAGACAACCTCCAGGTCCCTTCCAACTCTGTTATTGTCTTCATTTCTGTGGCTGGAAACAATGGTCCTTGGCCACACTACATACTTAACCTGGTGTCCCAAGTAAAACATTTTCCAGATATGCACAATACACAGGACTATAAAGGTAAAGGTAAAAGGTAAAGGTTCCCCCGCACATGCGTGCTAGTCGTTTCCGACTCTAGGGGCCGGTGCTCATCTCCATTTCAAAGCCGAAGAGCCAGCGCTTATCCGAGGATGGTCATGTGGCCGGCATGAGTAAACGCCAAAGGTGCACGGAACGCTGTTACCTTCCCATCGGAGTGGTCCCTATTTTTCTATTTGCATTTTTACGTGCTTTCGAACTGCTAGGTTGGCAGAAGCTGGGACGAGTAACAGGCACTCACTCTGCTACGTGGCACTCAGGACCCGCCAAACTGCCGACCTTCTGATCGACAAGCTCAGCGTCCTAACCCACTGAGCCACCGCGTCCCTTTTACACAGGACTATAGGGTAACCAAATAAGCTGAGTTCACACAACCTCTTAAGCCACTGAACTAGGTTTTAGTGATGGGACCTGATAACCCAATCAAAGCTGAGTCTGAGATTCTGTTCCATCAAGTCTTTCCCTCCATACAGCAAATTGTGGAAGAATCGGTGGTAGTGGCTGGTAGGATAAGACTGTTTCCAAACAGTTAGATCATATATTTCCAATAGCCACTCCTTGACGTCTGGAATAATGTCATGTATCCAAGTTCTCAAGATGATTCTTTTAGCCACCTCTCTTACTCAGTACAACTATAATTCCAGAGAAGTGGATCCCAAAGTTTAGTTTAGCATTACACGAACACCTTCAAGCATTTAAAAATTTCTCCATGAATCTGCTTATATGCATTAATGCACTCTGCTAGGTGAGAGGACCATACCATATGTATCAGTGAAACTTCACGTACCTTATACTTCAGAAAACTCTCTTTCAACATGTTGAAGTCAAGCCACTAGGTGGTCAATGCAGTAGAATTGCTTTACTTGGAACTTGCAACAACTTCTGAGGTTTGATTTCCCTTTCTGCTTCGAATAATCCATTTAGCTAGCTGAATTGTCCTAGAACTCCACTTTGGATGACCTAAGTTAGCTGTGAGCTCAGCTTGGAGAAACTGTCCCATTTATCTCCTCAAATACTACTACTGTACATTTTAAACCTACATTTCTTGTTTCCTGCTTAGTGTACTTTATACCTTACCTTTTAACAACAAAGAGGTTTGACAGTTTGACACAGAGATGTTCTTTAATGATTTAACACCCAAAGGTAAACTGAACTTGTGTCGAAATGTTTTGCAGATAAAGATAAGTTTGTACACGCTATCACTTATGTATTAAATAAATCTCCCTACTTTTCCTTCCTTCCTTCCTTCCTTCCTTCCTTCCTTCCTTCCTTCCTTCCTTCCTTCCTTCCTTCCTTCCTTCCTTCCCTCTTTCTTCTTTCCTTCCTCTCTTCCTTACCTCCTCTCCCTTCCTTCCTTCATCCCTCCCTTCCGTATCTCCCCTTCCTTCCTTCTTTCCTTGCTTTATTCCTTCCCTCCCATATCTCCTTCCTTCCTATTTCTTTAGATAAAGTTGCTCCATTTGTACCATAAAACAGGGAGTGAAAAAAATAAAGTATGTTGGGAACTTGACGATCAAGGACAAAAGAAACATTAGAATAAAATGAACTTATTGCCCTTTATTTTATAATATAGTTTTTCTACGCTCTATAATTAGAGCAATGAATGGTGCTGTTTGGAAACCATAAAATGAGGAACTAGGTTATGGTAAACAGCTTGAAAAATAAGCTCTTTTGTAAATTATAGTACAGTTTTTAAACTTAAGTTATAAAGCCATGCCAAACTAAATAAAAACACAGCCCCCCATGTGAACGCTGACACAGCTGTAACTAAATGATGTTCAGCTAAATGCTGCAGTAATTATTTGCTCATTAATTACACATTTTTGCAAGTCACAAGAGTAACACCAATTGGAAAATAGGAATAATTATCAGCAGTAATACCGCAGAAGCACACATAGCATAGAAAATATCTTCCATTTTAAGGGTAATAATTGCAAAGCGGGCCAGAAATTAATAAGAAATACATAATTGAAAATTAACCTTGCAACTATGTTAACTATCTGTGGTAGGCTTGCAATTCTATTGTTTTATAGAATTGCAAAAGTATCAGAAGACACTCTAAGTAATATTTGGTGAAGGTCAAAACAGAGATAATTGAAAAGAAGAGACATGAGAAAAAAACACCAAAGAAGTGCCTTGCGGCATTGTGCAATTGCCAAATATCGGTATCTAGAGGTTGTATTGTTTCCAATAACTTGTAGGCTTAGCACAGTGTCTCAAGCTCAGTGGGCACTGAAAGAAGTTTCAGGGGGTTAGAGTCACTCCTACCACATTTATGAAAGACAGCTGATCTACTTCCCACTGTAATTTCAAGATTGTCCGTTTCAAAATTTTTAGGAGAAACAGTCATCGTTCTTCATCGATCTCACCCCATCCCTGACCGCAAACTCAGCCACGTGCGATCACTTAAAACCAATGGGAGTTAATCACCAATTTCGTATCATTGGTATCTGTGGTCTACTCGAAGTATGACTGCATTAAAATTCAACACAGCCATTCAGACTCCGCAAGCGTATTAGTAATTTTAATTGAGTTATTGAAAAATTCCCACATTTATTACCCTCAGGTCTTTAGCAGAGGTCTCCAATAGGATATAGCCAGCTTAAAGGATATTTTATTTTGCATTATTTATGACCACTGTAATCTCCAAGGACTTTGGGCAGCATACAATATTAATAAGAATTAATTAACTCAAAAACAGAATAATATATAAATAAATCCCTCACAACGTCGGAAACAAAAGCAAATCACAACAGCAGGGGAAAAAAACCCAAAACAGTAAAACCTAAGATAGGAGCCCACAGTCAGGTCGTTGAGACTGAAAGTGTGTTAAAACAGGACAGATTTAACTTGTCACTGTAGCTAAATACAGGGTGCAAGAAGCTTGTCAGGAAGGAAGTGTCAAGTGCCAGGGAAATCAGGAGATTCAGGAAGTTCAAATTGGTAGTTACAACAGTTGATTTAGTGACCATTTGACCTTACGATGGCACTGAAGCAAGTGACTATGACCGGTTTTCACAATGACTGTTGCGACATCCCCGTGGTCACATAATCAAAATTTCATACGCTTAGCAACTGACTCATACATGTGACCAGGGCTGTGTCCCAGGGTCACCTGATCCCCTTTTGCAACCTTCTGACAAGCAAAGTCGATGGGGAAGCCAGATTCACTTAACCTCCGTGTTACTAACTTAATAACTGCAGTGAATCGCTGAACAACTGTGGCGAGAATGTTTATTAAATGGGACAAAATTCACATAGCAAATGTCTTGCTTAGCCACAGAAATTTTGGGCGCAACTATGGTCGTAAGTCGAGAACTACCTGCATAAAGATTTATTGCAAGCTTAAGCTCTCTACAAGAATCTGAACTACTAACAAACAAAGGAAATTAGTGTCAACATCTAGCAGGAGAATCCAAATAAGTCTCTAGGTTCATTCTGTTTCCAGAAATCTTACTGTATATTGAAAATATGGCATAGCACTGTCAGAGCAAAATTCACTCTGAGGTTCCCAGACACCAGATCAAAGAGTTAAACAATAGTCTCAAGCCTCTGCCCTCTCATATAGTCTCCGTGAACAATTTCCCTTTGTTATGGGAACCGTCTGCTTTTCTGCCACACCTGCTTCAATGTCCTTGGAAATGACTCAGGCTCTCATGGTCTTCAGCAGAATCAAAAAGGTTTCACTTCTACATCTGAACACTTTTAAAGCAACCACCTCCCCCCACCTCCCCCAAATCTAATGGCAAGTCAAAAAGAAGAGGCACCTAGCTGCCAAAGTTTCATTCTTGACAATTAGCAGGAGTTAAGAAGGAATTCAAGCTGGACTGGACTTAGATCTCTTGTGAGTCCGCAGGGACTCATGAATGATGACATGTTTGACTCCTCCCTTGGGCTCAGCCTGGTCATTTCCTACAGGAAGTACAGATAGAACTTCTCTGATTGGTATGAAGATACAAGTTCAAATACTTATGATTCTACGATTCTATATTCTATGAAGCTTCAGGCATGGAGTGAACACAACCCTTGAGTGTTTCCAGTTCAACCATCTGATTTCGAAACAGATGAGAATCTGTTATTTGAAAGGCAGTAGCTTAGTAAAGGGAAGGCAATTCACACTGGGATTTGCTGCTTTTAAAGCTGGCAAGCTGGGTTTGCAATGCTGGAATGCAAAAAAGAGGGGAGACCAGAATGATTAACTGCCGGGATTTTTAACGCCTAGTGAAACCTGTAATTTGGGTTTATGTGAAAGGCATCAGGTTTGAAACTTGGCAATTTAAAGAAATGTTTAGGAACTGCATGTTTACTATCACTCACATAACTCTGTCAGAGAGATGGCAAGGAAAACCTACTTTTTCCCCAGTGAAACAGTGCTCGCTCACAAGGGTGGATTTCATTCAAAAATTTTCCCCACCTGAAAACAGCATTACAGGAAGACAAAAAAAGCAGAGTGGTATGTGCTCATTTTAACCATTGTTTTACAAGCGGTAAAGAAGTAGTTTAAAATAAATGCTTTTTTTTTTTTTTTTAAAGTCCCACATTTGCCAAAGCTCATGGGATGGTAGCTGCAGGGGGAATTCTAGAAATGCAGATGGACAGAGATAAGCTAAAAAAAATGAGCTTTTTAAAAACATATATATTATGGTTAGATATTGGGTCAATGTGATTGTCAAGTAGAGATCCTCTCACCTGGGATACTTGTTTATTTAATATAGTATCCTTGGACGCGGTGGCTCAGTGGGTTAGGACGCTGAGCTTGTCGATCAGAAGGTCGGCAGTTTGGCGGGTCGAATCCCGAGTGCCGCGTAACAGAGTGAGCGCCTGTTACTCGTCCCAGCTTCTGCCAACCTAGCAGTTCGAAAGCACGTAAAAACACAAGTAGAAAAATAGGGACCACTACGGTGGGAAGGTAACAGCGCTCCGTGCGCCTTTGGCGCCTAGTCATGCCGGCCACATGACCACGGAGACGTCCTCGGACAAGCGCTGGCTCTTCGGCTTTGAAACGGAGATGAGCACCGGCCCCTAGAGTCAGAAACGACTAGCACACATGTGCGGGGGAACCTTTACCTTTACCTTTATCCTTGCTAAATTGGGTAGAAAAGCTTATAACTATTTGTAGATCTGCTATGTAAAAGGGAAGAGACGTTATCAGTTTTTTTGTTTTGTTTTCTTTTGTTTCTCAGCATCCAGACAGGGTGGATTTTATATGTTTAATGCTAAATTTATTTAATATTGGGTTCTCCCCCCCCTTTTTTATATACTCTTTTTCTTTTTTTGTTGTTGTTAGTGTTGGATGTATGGTTTTTTTTTACTGTTTTGCATTTTATTCTTATTGATAAAACTATATATATTTGGCAAAGGCGTAGCTGATGGGATGGTAGCCGCAGCATAGTTTTATGACTGTATATGATACTGTATATATAAGTGTCTTAACTATCCAGGGAGGTGAATGTGGCTTCTTTTGTCCTTTTTTCCACTTCAAAGTGTCTTTATCTTTCTTCGGGCTCTCTGACTGCCTCTGATTTCTGGAGAGACAAAAAAAGGAGGCGTCTCTTGCTTTATCTTGGTGGGTTTTTTTAATACATAGGGAGCTTAAAAAGCTGCAAAGATCATTGGGTCATAACAGATAAGGCACTGACGTATACCCCTTAGCCATCTTGGAAATGAGGCTAACTGCCAGTACTTTTAACGTGACAACTTCACCCAGAGTTTCTTTTTCCTTTAAAATAATAACATCTTTTTTTTTATCAAACTGAACCACCATGGCACACACAAAAAAAGACTGAAATGCAAACAAAACCTTTCGGATGGCACATCTGCTTTCTTTCCTCAAATCCTGCCAGGCTATGGGCTTTGATCCTGACAGATACAGTGGCAGGGCTGTACAGCATCTTCTGAAGAAGAAGGAGGCACTTGCCTTCAAGCCCAAATATAGACGGCGCTAGTCAAAAACGAAGTTTCATTTCATTGACATTTCAATTTAATGACAATTAACTAGAGCTAGTAGGATTATCCTCCAGGAGTGTCCTTGTGTGAGTTGCAGAGAAGGAGTCCAAATCCACAGATTCCATGGAAGAGGAGGTTGATCTGGACCGATTGGATTCACCCCAGCTGAGTCAGTTCTGTTAAGTCCTTCTTTTACAACCATCTATTTAGTGACTGTTTAAAGTTTCAACAGCACTGTACTGTTGTGGACATTAAGCTGATGTTGAACTTAATTACGGCAGCAAGACTTTTAATAGGGCAATACTGGAAGAAGGAAGAACTGCCGACTATAGAGGAATGGACTTTAAAAGTTTCTAACCTGGCGGAAATGGCAAAGATTTCGGCGTATTTGAAAGACCATTCGCAACAACGATATATCGTGGAGTGGAAAAAATGGATTGATTACATCCAGAATAAATATGGGACTAAAAAGTTTCATTTAGCATTTGAATAAGTAGTGATGGGACATTTATATTGCTTGTAGTCATTTTATAAGAGCTAAAGTGCGATAGACCTAATAGTTTATTGTTGTTAGCATATGGTAGTTTATGATTGTTTTTTACTTTTATACCTTGTATTAAGCTCTGGGAAGTCGGGGAGGGGGGAAGGGGAGGGGGGAGGGTTGGGTTGGGTTGGGAAGGGGGGGAGGGGGTGGGGAGGGGTTGTTTTGTTAAAGATAAAATGTATTGAAAAACTTTTCAATAAAAAAAAGTTTCAACAGGACTGGAAAAAAGTGACAACTGGCCCTTATTCTCATAACTGTTGTAGCATCCTCGTGGCCACATGATTAAAATTAGGGCCCTCGGTCTTTTGGGTGCTGGTGTATAAATGTGAGAATTAAAATTGCTAAAAGTTTTAAAGGTGAAATGTTCATATATATATTGCTAGTCCATGCATGATATGCCGTACACTGAGTACATACACTAAATGTTTTAGTTGCACATCTCAGTGAAGTACCATTAGAGATGGAGACACAGCTTATGAATCTCATTTCTGCAAGTGGATGAAATATGATGCCCAGACTGGCATCAGTCCTGGTCTTGTTTCCTTACCTCTTCAGTTGTTTCTCCCAAAAGAGAACAGAACGATCCAGGCATTTACACCCACACCTCACTGAAGGGACAAAAAGCATCCTAAACACTCAATGAATGAATCTGCTCTCCTCCTCCTCCTCCTGTGTGTTCTTAGCCAGTTCTACCCATGAAATAATTCACTGCCAGATCACCTCCTGGCCCTGAAGATAATTGCTTTGTTCCCAGCCTATCTAACGTTGCAGTTCAGTTGGAAGCTAAGAGGGACGAACGGCTGTATTTGAAAACTGTCACTCATTTCAAGCTGTAGGTTAGGATGGGATGGAGGAGATGTATTGAGAAGCTGCCAGTCACCATTACTTGACACTTACGAATTAGCTGGCTACTGTTTGTGTATGGATAATGATAGTGAAATGTGGCAACAGTAGTGCTAAGCTTTATTTATAGGAAGTGTGTGGGTGGGTGGAGGGGGTTGAATCACAGGTTGGGAAGGGACCTTTAAGGTCTTCTAGTCCAACCCCTGTCCAAGGCAGGAGTCCTCATACCTGCTGGACAAATGGTTGTCCAACCTTTTCTTGAAAACATCTAGTGATGGCGTACCCACAAATCCAGGAGGCAAGCTCTTCCACTGATTACTTGTCCTTACTGTCAGGAAATTCCTCCTTATTTCCAGGTTAGACCTCCTTTTGATGAGCTTCTGCCCATTGCTTCTCATCTTGCCCTCAGATGCTTGGGATGCTTCCTTTGACAAAGGAAGGCGAATATACGTGTCCCAGCAGAATGGGGCAGAATCCAATCTGGGTCAGTTACCGGACGCAGAGGATTTTGTCTTCTAAGGTTTAGGATTCAGTCTGGAGCTCATCCTCATGGAACTTGTCTCTGGGAACACGCGCTCTGCTAGAGTGTGTCTGAGAAACTCTCGGAGAATAAGCTCCAGCACATTCTGAAAGCTCCAAAGACAAAAGCTTTGATTCCCGGTGAGCCATTCAGATTGGATCCTTCCTTTTTTGTTTTTCTATTATTATTATTTTTTTGCCTGTTCTGTTCAGCTAACTAAATAAAGCTCCCACGAAAGTTGTTACTTGGTACAGCTGTGCACAGAGCCAAGCGAACTGAAATATTAGTCTAAAGGGATTTCAACACAGATTGGCTAGATTCAACTGTTCAGCGGGGAATGCTCCAACACTGGAAGTTTTTCAGAAGAGACTGGACAGCCATTTGTCTGAAATGGGATAGGGTTTTCCTGCCTGAGCAGGGGGTTGGACTAGATGACCTTCCAACTTTACTATTATGATTATGATTATGCACTCATTAAAGAAATTTGGCTTTCACTTTGCTTGTCAGAAGCCAGCTGGGAAGGTCCCAAATGGTGATCACTTCACCCCAGGATGCTGCAACCGTCGTAAATACATGCTGGTTGCCAAGCACACCAAATTTTGATCACGTGACCTTGGGGAAGCTACGACGGTTTTAAGTGCAAGGACTGATCATAAGTCACTTTTTCAGTCCTGTTGTAACTTGGGACAGTTGCCTAACAAATGGTTGTAAGTAGGGAACTATACGCTATTATATGCTGTGATGGTGCAGTGTTTAGAATGCAATATTGCAGGCTAACTCAATGTTCAGAGCCAGGAGTTCGATCCTGACTGGCTCATGGTTGACTCATCCTTCCATCCTTCCGACATTGATAAAATGAGGACCCAGATTGTTAGGGGCAATATGGTGTCTCTGTAAACTGCTTAGCACTGTGAAGCGGTATATAAGTCTAAGTGCTATTGCTATTCTGTGAGCAGTTAATTTAATCGTGATGGGACATATTTAATAAATAATAATAATAATAATAATAATAATAATAATAATAATAATAATAATAATAATAATAATAATAATGACGAGGATGATGATGATGATGATGATGATGATGATGATGATGATGATGATGACGATGACGATGGAAGGAACCTTGGAGGTCATCAACCCCTGCTCAGGCAGGAAATCCTGTACCATTTCAGACAAATGGTTGTTCAATGGACAGTTTTTGACTCAGTAAGTCAGTAAGAATTTGAGTCATCATCTTATCATACTGTTTGAACTGAGCCATCTTGTTAATCCATGATTACAAAAACATCTGCAGAATCAGATGTTATCAGAACAACACTAACCCATAAAGTCCTTGATGCTCTCTGAGCTTGGTTGTTTTCCTGTAGACATTTCATTGCACTGATGATGTTACCTAATTTGGTAATGAAATGTCTTCAAGAAAACCACCCAGCTCAGAAAGAAACAAGGACTCTACAATTCAATCCTGAGCGACAAATATTCTCCTGTGTTCAATACAATCCTACGATGCTAACTCTACCAATTACATATATTTATTCATTGAAAATTCATCAAAATACATGCATACAACATGGCAACACAAATCCAAAAGGGAGGAAGTTGTGTCACCGTAGTGCAACACCCATGCTATCATTTTCCTCCCTTATCTCTGCACAGTTACTCTCACAGTCACACTGTTAACGGTTACACTGATATGTGTATTTTGTCTGGTGTTCAGTGTCTGGTGCAAATGCAGCTGTGGTGCTAGGTAACCCAATGTGTAAAATGCTTTTCCTGAAACCTTTGTACCTGTGATGATGTGGGGTGATACAATGGACTAGCTTTGAGGGGCATGGACATCTCCTATGTGTCAATCTGATCTTAATGCTGCAATGAATTAACAACATGATGGTTTGAATGTTGGTTGGCCATTAATCGGCTTAAAATAAAATCCTCCTGCTTTAATTAGCTTTTACAACAGGGTTTCCCAACCAGGGATGCTCGTACCCCCTGGGGGGTGTGAGACAATATTCCAGGGGGTGCGAAAACTTGGGTTTTCAAAATTATAGTGTGTATGCATAATTCGTTGCCGTTATTTCGAAACTTTTTGTGAGGGGTGCAAGAATATATCAGAAGCATTCTAGGGGTATGGAGTATAGAAAAGGTTGGGAGCTGCTCAGTGGTGGGATTCAGATAGGTGAACAACCGGTTCTCTGTGTGGATGCCACTTCCGGAAGTTCATTCTGGGCCTGGGCAACAAAAAAGGAGCTACCAGTTCTGCCAAAGTGGGGCAAACCGGCTCAATCCCATCACTGGAGCTGGTGTTCTACAAAATGGTGCTCTTGGCAGTTGTAATGTCAAGGTTTATTCCTTCTCTGGCTCTCCTGACGCTGAACTGGTTATCACTCACATGGTTTTCATGTGGTGGGGCAGTGGTTAGAATGCAGTATTGCAGGCTAATTCTGCCAACTGCCAGCAGTTCGATCCTGATGGGATCAAAGTTGATTCAGACGTCCATCCTTCCGAGGTCAGTAAAATGAGGAACCAGATCGTTGGGGAAAATATGCTGACTCTGTAAACCGCTTAGAGAGGGCGGTAAAGCACTGTGAAGCGGTACATAAGGCTGAGTGCTATTGCTATTGCAACTTTCAGATGTCATTCCCGACGTGCTGTTCTGTTCCGAAGACCACACTGTAAAAATGTGCTAAAAGGAGCTCCAGAAGTAGAAAAGACAGCGATGACTGCGAAGCTGTGGCGCATTCTAAGTTTTTAATAGGTCCATGACTGACACAGCAGGTCCCTAAAGAGCATCAAAAGGCACGAAAATGAAATCAGGGATTTGTGCATTTTCATTATACCATTTTGGGGGCCAGCAGAAATAATTAATCCCAGACAAAGTTGGGAATCCTCCCTCAACGATAGGCTGGTATCCAGAATGCAATTAAGCAACATGCAAAAAGTGGCAGAAATGTTTTATTTTTTCTCTTCACAGTAGTGAGCGTGGGTGTAGGTTTTGGAATGGCTGCTTAAGCCTTGGTTGCCTTGCAATCTATCTCTGTAGGGACTTTTCATTATTTTTTTCTTTGCAAATGAAGTTCACAGCTCAGAAAAGGGTCCGGTAGATTCTTGGCAGGGAAGAGCGGGGTGGGGTGTGTGTGGGGGGGGTAAGGATAGGGGAATTCACCAACTACATCCAGGAGACAAACAACAGTTGTTTTTAACTAGCTAATTAATTGCAATGGACACGGAAGGGGTAGGGGTGGGGTGTGACGCGGCATTTTAATTCACGAGTATGCAATTCAGTATGCACAGGAGACGAGGGTGCTGAAATTAGATGCAGACGGGCAGCAATTATGGAGCTGAGAAATACACAGGCAGAAGGAGTACCATACATGTGCAATCTTCATGTGAAAAGCATGAGTCTGGATGGAGGGTGCATCTTAGAAAATGGGTTAAAAATCTCCAGGTCTCAATTAGCAAGGATGTGTAAACGTTTGGTGAAAGATGTGGCAGACCAAGAGGAAAGTGGCTGTGGTCATGTCAGCCAGGAAAGACCAGGTCCACGTTTGAAGGTCCAATTTAACTGGTTTATTCTACTCATGCCTATGCACAGAAATATTTTCAGTGAAGAGTTAGTACCTACTCGGAGACAGGCTAAGGGTCAATGGAATTCAAGGAGTTGGACTTAATCTGCTTGTGACTACATAGAGATTCTAGGCTGATTCTCCTTTTCACTCCACCCCAGGTTCTGCTATTTCTTCCCCTGAAGGTCAAAGCAGATAAGGGGGGGGAGGGGGTGTCCAATTAAAACTAGCCAGCTTCTCATGGGATTCTTTGTCAAATGCATTGCTGAAACGAAGATACATTAAATTTATAGCATTCCCACAAAATCCTAGGTCCACCCAAATCTTAGTCATTCTAAGAAAAAGTTAAGCTAAGGGTTGTCAAATACATAGCCTGGGCTTTGAAAAAGTGCATTTAATAAACTCGAAGCTTACGTCTTTAGTTATGTTCAAAAGAAAAGAAAAAAGGAAAAAAAAACAGGATACCAACTGCTCAGTGAAGATTTCAAAATGCTAACAATGAATCCATTATTTTGTTGACTGATAATTTCCTTAATACACTGTGGGAATTCCATACATGTAAATCCACTTCAGCAATGGATTTGACAAAAACAAACAAATAAACCCTGGCTTGTAAGACGATTAAGTGTAAACACACAGAGCATGCAAGAAGCATGTTTCAGCTATGGGAATTGCCAGATGAAGCTTCAAAGCACGGTGAAATAAAGCAACATAGAAATGAAGAGGACAGGTTGCTTCACATGCATTTATTTTTTAAACAATGCATAGATCATACAACTTTTTTTCTCTACTAGGGTTAAACTTAGTATTTTGGGTACAGGAGTTGAATAATAATAATAATAATAATAATAATAATAATAATAATAATAATAATAATAATAATAATAATAATAATAATAAGAAGAAGAAGAAGAAGAAGAAGAAGAAGAAGAAGAAGAAGAAGAAGAAGAAGAAGAAGAAGAAGAAGAAGAAGAAGAAGAAGAAGAAGAAGAAGAAGTAGTTGGAAGGGACCTTGGAGGCCATCTAGTCCAACCCCCTGCTCAGGCAGGAAACCCTATCCCATTTCAGACAAATGGCTGTCCAGTCTCTTCTTAAAAACTTCCAGTGTTGGAGCATTCACCACTTCTGGAGGCAAAAATTAGTCCTATAATAAATGTTAAGCTGTAAACTCCCATCACCTTTCTATTCAGATTTTAAGCGCAGTGTCATTAGAGAAAAGGAGATTGTCTGAAAGCATTCTTAGGTTCTTCTCCACGCTCTTCTTGACACCCTAATGTTGAAACATGAAGCAAGGTCCAGCTTGCTTATCCTGCAAATTTTCACTTTAGTTGACGGTGCTGAATAAATGGGAAACCCCCCCCCCCAAATGAACAAATATATATTTATTAAGCAGAGAAAGAGAATTTAGGAAGACATCCAAAGCTAACAGCACAGAGAGAATTCTTGTCTGAATTCAGCACATTCAAACAGAATGCAAATGGTTCAGGAAATAGTTTACAGCATGCATCACATTTTGGAATTGGTGTTGGCAACTGAGGCAAGTGGGCAAGATTGCCTGGATTGCTTGTTTTATAATATACAGTATATTAACATGTTTTAATTACACTTTAAAAGTGGTTACCCAGAGAGAAAACTTAATATACCCATGTTTAAATTACTCAGGGGACGACAGAGAATGAGGTGGCTGGATGGAACCACTGAAGCAGGAGGCGTGAGCTTAAATGGACTCTAGAAGATGGTAGAGGACAGGAAGGCCTGGAGGAACATTGTCCATAGGGTCGCAATGGGTCGGACACGACTTCGCAGCTAACAACAAAACATATTACTCATGCACCAGGAAGCATCCCAAGTTGGCTTGTCGCTCAAAATAAATTAACATCTTATTATCTTCTGGGCCACAGATTGGTGGATGAGGCCATTGTAGATGATCTTGGAAGAGGTGACCGAACTGACTGACAGGATTCAAGGACAGGTCCAAAGTCCTCCTGATGCATTAATGGAATGTGTATGTTGAACAAACAAGAGCTTTAGGCTGTGGGGTCCTTGGTGCTCTCTGAGCTTGGTTGTTTTCTTGCAGATGTTTCATTACTCAACTAGGTAATATCATCAGTGCTAGGAGGAAGTGAGGTTTGAGAGGAGGAGGAGGAGGAGGACTGTGGGAGTCCTTGGTGTTCTCTGAGCTTGGTTGTTTTCTTGCAGATGTTTCATTACTCAGGTAGGTAACATCCTCAGTACTAGGATGGAATGGGGTTTGCTCTCTTTTTATAAACCAGTGGCTTGCCCTGTCAGTATTTGTGGGAATGATCTTGGCAGTTCCTTGATTGGGCTGTTGTTTACTATTAGCTCTTGATTGGGGTATTGTTTTCTTGATTGTTGTCTTGGTATTAATCCTGCTTATTTGGGTGTTGATTGCTAGTGAGGAGATGTTTTGGCCTTTTTGTTTCCTTTTGGGCCTTTGATTGTCTCTTTTGAGTGGTATGTAGATGTTGTTTAACTCTATGTGCCTGCTGATGGCTGATTTGCCTGACTGTCAGCCTTCCCGGAATTTTCTGGCATTTTTGGACTGGGCTTGATCTAGTAATGCACACAGCTTCCCAGCTGAAACTACGGCTGAGCATGTCTTGTGAAATTAAGGAGTTTTCAGCATGTCTTCTGACTGCTAGTTGCTATTCAGGGGTGTCAAACTGCCAGCCCGTGGGCTGGTTGCATCATGTGGAAGCCGTGCCCGCCCCAGCTCCGGCAATGCAAAAGAAGTCGCAATACGTCGCGACACGTCACGTGACACGGCGAGTTTGACACCCGTGCTTTACACTGTGATGAGGTTGTGCTGGGTCTCCTGTATTATCCTGGGCCTGATTCTTCCACTTGGATGACGAGCATTTCACTGTGATGGAAAATCATAACTGGCCCTGGATTGCCTCTTTCAGTCTCTCTTCATTTTTCTTTCCCCCTATTGTTTGGGGTTTTAGGGGGAAAGAGAAATGGGAAGCAACTGAAACTTCGGGGTTTCACATCAGTTTCACATCACGTAGCTTCATGACTACCGTGTGTGCAGGAAATTCATAACCAATATTGTGCACATTTTAGAGATTAGGATTCAATCACCTAAAGATGTATCGGAGGGCATAAACAAATAATCTGCCTGCAACATCTGAAAGCCATGGCATCTTTTGCTGAGAAGATAGAGCAGCTGCAGCTGTGTGATCTCGTGAAAAAAAAACATAATTGCTTTAAGGGAATGTAAATGGCTCCTATGTTTATACGCCTGTGCGCACAGAAATGCTTTCTGGAGATTGACAGAGCCCTAATAAGCTTGTTTGCAAATACCTCTCTAATGTACTACTTTACATTACTTGCCCTGCTATAGAATCTGTCTATTTATGTGCATATTTTTTTTTTGCACAGATTCTTTGAAAGTTGCAAATAGCATCACAGAATTCTGACTTGGGCAAATTAACGTTATCCGGTTCTGTTATTGATTCTGGAAAGGCAAATGAGTAACCCTCCAGATATAAAAACAATCAATGAACCATCTCGTCTTCTGTTTTTCTTCAAGGGATGGGACTTATAGGTTGGCTCAGTTGTCATTATAGGTTTTATATACTGCTTCCTCTCCCCCCGCCCCCCGATGTTCCTTTCGCACTGCGTTTTTATATGATTTCAGCTGCCTAAAGTCATTCTGGTTGAATGATCGGTCTTATAAATTGAATTAATAATTAATAGAGAGATGAAAAGAGCCAGTTTGGTGTAGCGGCTGAAGCATCCAGCTAGAAACCAAGAAACCGAGTTCTAGTCCCATTTTAGGCATGAAGCCAACTACAGTCTTCGGCCAGTCCTTCTCTCTCAGCCCTAGAAAGTAGGCAATGGCAAATCCAAGGATCTATCCAGCTAATTACGAGGAGGCAACACTGACTTGACTAAGGCCACTAAATAAATAAAAGAGAGGTTCCCTTCTCGGCATCCAAAACGGTCATCGGAAAATATGGCTATTGATCCTCACCAAAGTTGATGCCTTTGCAAGACCCACTCCTGACTTCTCTAGAAGTTTGGTTATGTTCTCCTTTCTTTTTGATTCCTGGCTTTGGAACCAACTCTTGCTAAGCAAAAGACCAATTGCAAGACGTTCTCATTTTTTTTTCTTCTCACCTTCAAAACCTGAATATTTATCCTTTTTTATGCTACAGAATTTCCATTAAATCAGTTCTGGATTTTGATGTCGATTCAAGCAGCCCAGAATGTCCAAACCCCTCCTCATTCCTGTCCTACCTTTGCTCTTGGTTCAAGTCACACCTTCCTTGCTATGACAAGGTTCTGCGAAGTCACCAGTTTAAGCAGGTGAAATAAACACCAATCACCCACTCATCAAAGCTCAAAGTGCAGTAGGGATTGTAAACTTCCCAGGTGAACTCTCTGTTTATCAAAGCACAGAAAGAAACAAATGGTCGCCATTACAAAGATGCATAATTTGGCAATTATGACCATTTGTTTTGTTGACACCACCGCAAATAGTTATTAGAAAAGCCAAATATGACCAAATCATATATTTCCGGTATACAAACAGGATCATAAAGGGGAAGAGAGGGGAGGATCTACCGGAGTGGTTCCTTGCAATAAAGGAAAGCAATTGTAAACTATTAATGCTCTTTTGAAAAGAGTAGTTTTAACAAAGTAAGCAAGAATCATTTCCTTTGGTTGAGTGTTGATTCCCCAGCGTGCTCTCAGTAAGTAATTAGAATAGCCCAGTGAATGTCAGCATCCACTTGTTTATTCTCATTATTTTATCATTTTAAAAACCCTCTAGGTGATGAGACATGCAGTATAGAACATAATTACCATTATTAGCATACTAATTGGACACAAAAATAGGCCAGCTACAAGGTATCCAACTGAATAATTTCGCATTAATCAAACACCAGACTGAATAAGTCCCATTGTTGAATTGACAGCTCCTGTAATTGCATATATATATATATATATATATATATATATATATATATATATATATATATATATATATATATATATATATATATATATATATATATATATATATATGTATATATACACACACAAACACACACACACACACACACACTGAAAAAAATAGGAATTTTTCTGTACTCTGGCAAGCCAAAGATACAATGTGATTTAGCCATCAACTCCCCCCCCCCGCCCCGCAACATTCTTTATATCTTTATATTGCTGCCTCTCGTTCAAGTTCAATGAAATATTATGATAAGGGATTGCAAAGTCTATTAGCAAGTGGACTTAAACGTAGCAAGGCAGGGCTGCGAAGAAGCAGCGATTTACATGATAAGCAAACAAAGAGTTTCCAATGAATTGAGATACCTGCTTCCTGCAATTCCATTTATCCTTAAATGCATATCAAGACTTAATAACAACATTGGAGAGAAGTAGACAGAGAGAATCCATATGCACATGTTTCCCCACCCCCACCCCCACCCCCACCACTATGTGTAATTCATTATCTTAAGCAATTACATTTAAACACTGCAAATCTCAGTTGGGGGGAAAAATGTGTTTTGTCCGGAGGTTCCTCCTCTGTTTATTTCCCTCCCCCCCCCCCATTTCTCTTTTTCTAGTTTTTAGACAGTTCTGATGTTAAATTTTTGTCACGGGTTTCAAGACCATATTTAACAGCACCACGGTATTAGAATGCATTGCACTCTCTTTTTTTGCATATGGTTCTATAATTGCTTTAAAATAGTCCAGTTTATTTATTTATTTTCCTTCATCCTATTCTTCCAAAGAAGTGTTCTTTCCACTCTTCCATTTGCTCTGTCTACATCTTTTAAGATAATCTCAAAAGTGCTTTTCCAAAGGCAACTGGACTTCCTTGGGCTTTTTCCCTTGAAAGAATTTCACTTCTCATCCAAGAAGCTTATTCAGTTTACAAGGAAAAAAAACACCAAGAAAGTGGTTGAAAAGCAACTATACAGGATCCACCTTGACCTGGATGATTGAGAATCTCCATAGACATTTTTTAAGATAGTTTAGCATGAGAATCATTATCTTAAAAATCATCCAACAACTTTAAATCCAACTTTTTTTAATGGTGAATTTATGATCTGCAGAAAAAGTATCCACCTTCTCTTCCATGGGTTCTCATTCAGTGGATGAACAGTAATTTGCTTTCAAAATTTCTTTTAATGGAGAAAAGGATGTGAGATAAATTCACTTGGAGAGTGTTCCCTTTTCCTCCCCAAAAGGTGGCTAGAATGTGTGAATATCTTGTCTAGGGGTCTTCAAACTTGGCCCTTTTATGACTTGTGGACTTCAACTCCCAGAATTCCTCAGCCAGCATGCCTGGCTGAGGAATTCTGGGAGTTGAAGTTCACAAGTCATAAAAGGGCCACGTTTGCAGACCCCTGATCTTTTCTTTCTTTGAATAATCTCTCCCCAATGGACCTCAATCTCATTGTCTTCCTTTGGTACGATTCAGTGTCCGTAAGAGGAAACTCTTCTTACAAATACTCCTTTCACTAAGAGGTAGCAAAAATCCTGTTGTTGAAAAATTGTTGGAGAATTTGTCTCATCTCTTGAAGAAACTCGGAAAAATCTCCCGATGATTTCTCTGCCGCCAAACTTGATCATTTTAAAATAGTTTCCTGCTAACTCTATTATATTCTCGACTACCAACACAATCTGGACTTCCATCTCCATGCCATTTGCTTCCTGGGTAGATGAGTCAGTAACGACTGTAATCCAAGATATCTTGGAATCTTCATTTGAACTGAGGAATAATTGCATCATACAAAAGTTACTCTCGACACTCCAGAGCGCTCTCACTCCTCAAATCAATTCCAGGTAGATAAGCAAGGCTTTAAATTCCCCACATGTTCAATTCCCCACATGTTCACCAAATAACACTACATCAGGGCTGTCATCGGAAATTCCAATGGGACACCCAAGTACCTGGAGCAATTTTAAGTATCGGTTATACCGCCTAGCAATTTATACCTCCTATAAAGACTATTGAGAGGCATTTTGAAGATTCTGAAGTAGCCATTCAGAACTTGGGTATGCTCACTTTGAGATCTACTGCACAAATCTAGCCTACAAACTGACAGGTGTTACAGCTGCCAAATGTATATGGTTTAGCCTTCACCTAGAGGTCTGTCAGCAAACCTGCTGCAAAATTCAAGGAGGGCGTTAAATACACATATCTGGATTGTAATAAAATTAACTTTTCCACCAGTTACCCCACCATTAAGTCATTGTCTACTTTTGTTTCATGCTTGGTTAAGAGACATATGTTTTTAAAAGGTGGTATAATAAATATTAGGGCATGCTAAGATGATTCTCCAGATATCTGGTTTAAAATTATTGGAATTCAGTGGCCCGTTAAAAACCTCCTATTCTGTCTGGCTATAAACTATACAGGAAGAGAAAAAGTGTGCAGTTCTAAAGGAATATACTGCAGGACTGTTCTACTTATATTTTCTATTGCACTTGAGCTAGAAAAAAGGGCTAAATAAGGAAGACATGGGTGGTTAGGTGTAAGTGATGTCTCTGTCAAGTTCCTCTTTCCATATTTTTCTAGAACCAATGGTACCTGCATGACACTGAGCTTGTGTTTATTTGGAATCGGAGAAGATCATTGAATGACAGCAGAAATGCCTCAGGTAACACAAGAAAAGTTGAGTTATAAAGTACAATACAAGGGAAAAACTCTCACTAAAATGACAGTTGCCGTTTCAAAAAACATCTTTGAGACAATCGTAACCTGGATGACTGAGAATCTCCTAAGTGCTAAGATATTGTAGTTTTAGTACAAGAAACAATAATGGCCAATCAATGGATTAATACCCAATCAATGGATTAATATTAATAGTATTATCATTATAACATTATTGTTAATATTACTATCAATATTGTGAAAAAAAGGATTAAAATGTTGGATAAGCAAGGGCTGATTGTCAAAAATCAAGGATTCCACACTTGTTTGACAAAAAAGATATGACACATACATTACATCCCATTTTGAGAAATTAAAGTATACTTTCCACTATTTGCAGCTTATGGCATTTGTAAATCCTGTTTGAAGAAGACCAGCCAAATATCTGATGTTCACAATTCTATCGTGATAATATTTTGGATTAATATGCAAATACTCTCTGGCCATGTGTATTTTTGTCTCTGTGTTTAATTCTTTGATTTGCATATTTATGGCAATTCATTCTCTCATTAACAAGACATCAGAAAAACCTCAACTCACACATCACACCATGCACCAATTTTTTCTTTGTTTACAAGAAGAAAAGAAACATGCATTTTTCAATATTTACCTTGAAGGGACTAAAGTTGTCCATAGGCTTTCTTGCTCAGAATGTAGACTGGATCTTAATGAGATCTATGAGCATGCTGGTACATCATTGTCAGAAACTGCAAATAAGCTATTGCAGTTTCTATTTACCCCATAGCATCCTGGGATTGTGCATGTTACCAGCTCGGGGCCTTTGTATTTGATTAGCTTTCCAAAAAAATTTATGACCAGCAAGCAATTCTACAAACAAGACACAAAGAATATAGATATTTGTCCAGCCTTAGCTTGGTGGTCCACAATCTGCTTCCCAATTTTAGGAATGAGTTTGCTTTAAAAAACAACAACAAGCCTGCATGAAGAGAAGCAGATGACAAGAAAGAGGAAAGAAAATGCATTAAAATGTGGAATGAGTGGCCATGTGGACAAACACATCCAGGCAGAGGAAAACCCCAGGTTTTATTCAAATGTATTGTTTTGCTTTTGGTCCGAAGAGCTGCTACTGATTAATGTAACATTTAATGAACTGTTTGCAGTCTGGAAAACTTTTTTTAAAGCAATAAATAGGTAGACAATTGTGAAGGTCCTGCTTTTGTTATGAATTTCCCCTTGCTCCTTCTATCTCCCTTTTCTTGGCATTCTGTTGCAAGTTAAACTTTGAATTTGCTCTTTAGGAATTCTCTAGGAAACCCAAGAGAAGGGAATACATGTAGCTCAGGACTGAACTGTGGGGTCCTTGATGTTCTCTATGCTTGGTAGTTTTCTTGCAGATGTTTCATTATCCAGCTAGGTAACACCATCAGGGCCACAGTTTGGTGGTTGAGACCATTGTAGCTGATCTCGGAAGAGGTGACTGAACAGACCGACAGGATTCAAGGACAGGTCCAAAGTCCTCCTGATGCCTTAATGGAATGTGCATGTTGAACAAGCAAGAGCTTTAGGCTTGGTGGTCTCTGTGCTTAGTTGTTCTCTTGCAGATGTTTCATGACCCAGCTAGGTAACATCATCAGTGCTAGAAGGGAGCAGAGTTTGGGAGTGGAAGAAGAAGAGGAGGAGGAGGATTGTAGGATCTTTGGTGCTCCCTAAGTTTGGTTGTTTGCTTGCAGATGTTTCCTTAACTGACGGGGTAACATCCTCAATGCATCATTTCATCACCCAACCAGGTAACATCCTTTACAGCATCACTGCAGTGAGGATGTTACCCAATCATGCAAATGAAATGTCCACAAGCAAACAACCAAGCTCAGAGAGCACAAAGGACTTCACAATTCTGCAAAATGGAAAGGATGAAATTAGTAGGCAAACTTTGAACTTTCTCCAAAACATTCCTGGTCTGGAAACCTCATTTGTCCCTCTCACAATATTAGACCATAATTCAGATCAGGGAGCACTTCTTTAAAGATTCTTCATCTCTCAGAATTTTAATTTAATCTCTGTGGCAGTGCCTATACTCTGGAACATATTCCTGCAGAAATCCTTCTGGCTCCCAATGCTGAGAGCCACTGAAAAGCTGGCTGTCTTCCCAGACTTGGCACAGGGTGATGGATTAGCTCCTAGTAAGTTTTCGTTTGGCTTGTGTTGTTTTATGTGATCTTTCTGGACATGCTTCATTTGTTTATTTTCAGCGTTCTCATTTTTATTATGTATACTACCTAGAGTTTACTGGAGTCAGGCATTTTTTTTAATCCATGGAAATAAATAAATAAATAAATAAATAAATAAATAAATAAATAAATAAATAAATAAATAAATAAATATTGTCATTCATACAATTGGTTTGGGATTTCGGTTGGAGTTGTCAGGTGTAATAGATCAGGTCCGCACATGAAGGTCCAATTAAATTAATTTGTTGCTAAACAGCCTATGTAACAGTACAGCAATTTCCTCAACTAAGGGTTAGCACCAGCTTTGAGTTAGACTTCACGGAATTCAAGGGCAGTTGGACTGAGTCTGTTTGCGATTAAGCAGAGATTCTAGGCTGATCCCTCTTTTGACTCTGACCTCAGGTTTGGCCACTCCTTCTCCTACATCATTGGACTTAGGTTGCTTGGTTGGGCGTTTGTTTGTTGACCAATGAGATTAGCTGTTTAATTTTTTTAACACTTAACTCTCGATAAAATCAAAATTCAGCAATAGCCATCTGGCAGATAATTCTGAGAATTGAAGACCATCAAATATCTAGTTAGTGTCCAATTTGGGTAGGGTTGATCTAATTCAGTGTCACAAGAATAGAATAATCTGTAGAGAATAGTGAAGATGAAGAGAGAGAAGATAGGTTGGCAAGACAACGGACACATAAACACAGCTTAAGTATGTACTGATATGGAAATGTACAAAAACACTTAAGGAATGCGCACGAACCCACAATTCACATAAAGATGAAAGAGGGAGAAGGGGAAGCACACTCAAGCTTGCAAGATTCTATTAATATGAGCATTCTAATAAAAGTAGGTTTAGGTCTAAGTGGCGTCTGCTGCTTACTGTAGTCTACCTTGTAGGACATAACCAAATGACTCTTGAATCAAAAAATGGCAACAAGGGTGGGGCAAACCTTTCTTATGCCAATTCAGAAGCAACCTAGCATTTACCAGTGTGTCTCTTTTTGTATTTAAAGAATCTCTTACATTTTGTAGAGCTGGCTATTTTACTCCTTGGCACAGTGAAATAGAATTCCCAACAACGATATGAAAAGTTGCTTCAGGGACTTGCATTAATACTAAGAAGGATCTCTTTTGTGTAACTTGTTCCATCTTTTTCTGCTGACGAATGGGAAAGAGGTACGGGTTTCTGAGAAGCCTGCTTTACTAAAACTTCTAGAAGTGTTTGATGCCCCTATGTGGAACCAATAAAGAACATCTGTAGCAACCCTGAACATCTAGAAGAACTAATCCCACTAAGTCTGCAAGAAATACAATGTGTAGGGGTACCCCCAAGTTAGCACAAAATAGCAAATCTAGCAAAAGAGTAGATCCCATGCACAGTTAAACAACCAAGGGCAGCCATAAGCCAATACATCATATGGTTGACAGGTATTTTTATCCAAACAAAGGCTGCAAATGCTAGGTTGCTTTTGAGTTGACGTGAGAGAGGCGTGCCCAGCACTTGTTGCCATATTTTGATTCAAGAGTCATTTGCAATATGCTATTCTTCCTTGCGGGAGGAAACGCTATGTTAAAACTAAACTCCATATCACAAGCACAGTAATAGCTTAAGGGAACTAAGTGGGATTCTGTTCTTATTGCCATGGAATATGAAAACAAGTGCACAGAGTGATCAGTCAAAACACTGTTGCTTATCAGATGCTGCAACAACACAAGAAACGATCTGAGTAACTCACAGTCTTTGCCTGACAGTGATCTGGCTTTCTCTTGGCTGAGTTTCCTGAGGTAGGTTTCAGTAATGCCAAAGATCTGGAGGTACATATAAAGGCTTTGGGGGGAAAATATTCCTCAGGAGAATGGCATGGTTTGAAGGCAGATTAGCAGCAGGGAGACTGTAAATTCAAGGCCACCTGCCTAGCGAAACCTACTGTTTGGGGCTACAAATCAGAATGGCTGATTGGCATCGAATCAGGAAGTCGTGCCAAGAGGGAAAAGAGGATAAATTATATAGTTTGTGTTATTGTATCCCAGAGCGTAGGCAGCAAGAGGCAAACATTCAGATACCCACAGCCAAGAAAGGATTGTTACAAAAGAAGGCACATCATCAAAACTGCTGAGTGTCGGGCGGTGTGAAAAATAATCACCGCAAAGGAGTGGACTAAGCCAGTACAGATCAACGTGAAGCTGACACGGACTAATTGATTCATGTAGATCCAAATTGCCAAATCACACATTTAATTTCCTTTGAGCACTGTCCATTTGACGTAGTGGGAACGCTGCAAAGAGGTAGACCGGAGGCTTTTCAGGGGACTACTCCAGGGCTGTGAAAGATGGTTGAGCCATTCTTTAAAATCCCTTGCTCCACCTTCTTGGTCTCCAAATACTTCCTTAGATATTAAATTATAACTTCTATCCTATTGCGGCTCTAAAGTGCCATATTATGGTCATTTTATCATGGTTTTACCTTAATATTTTATCCTGCATATGGTACTGTTCACATATTATAGATGTAGATGTACAGATATAGATATAGCTAGATGATAGATGTAGATATATAGATATTTGAAGATATAGATATAGATATAGATACAGATATAGATATAGATAGATATAGGTAGATGATAGATGATAGAAATTGAATGGAATGAATACAAATGGTTCTTGTGTATTTCTCTCAAAGTCATCTCTCTTACTTGATGCCCCAAGGGGAAGAAGATAGTTAGACAATTTGGTGGGTTCATATTTCGATAAAAGCATATCCAATTCTCACTTCACAAATCACTCTATGAACCAGAACACTAGTCATTACGCTCTTCAAAACACCATCTTGCCTTTCACCATCCCAAAATGCATTAAAACACGTTAATGGAATATGTGCTTCAAAAATGCATACGCTTGTGATCCAAACTGTAAATAATATTGCAAAACCTTTTAAAAAATCTACTCGTAGACATCTAGCTTTCAACACTGAATAGGTATTGGTGCTTCTTTTTATTTTTTTATTTTTTATTCCCCCTGCAAACTGTCCTTTTATTCTTAAGTATCACTATATTGCCCAATAAAATCTATGAGTGTTCTTACTAAAAGGAGGGAAAAAAATATAATCGCCTGACTTCAGAACTGGCAACATATCAATTGTTCCCTGTCCCTATTTTATTATAATGAAAACTTGTTCTTAATATTCTTTGATCTTCAATGTCCTTTACAAGTACCTTATTTTTAAAAACATTAATCTATAATAATCTAATTCAAGTCACTTAAAATGGATAACTCTGCTCCAATTATTATCCTGGTAAAGGTTTTTTGCATAATGTGGGCTTTATTAGAGACACTTAACACTAATACACTGGTTTACAACATACTATGTGGATAGTTCACTAAATGACTCAGTAGCCAGTAATGGAAGTGTATTATCAATACCAGCAAGTTATCACTGATGTACGGCATTAATAAAAGTTTATGGCACCATTTAATCTTGTTTTATGGGTGCTACATTGTAGCAAGAAGAACAGGTAGGCCAAAATAGCAAAAAACAAACAAAAAACCCCAGTGGTATCTGAAGCGAAGAACGACTTGTAGTCAGAAAAGTTGGTGAAAATGTATACAACTATTCTGTATTTTTCAGAATGATTTCTGCTTTGGTAATTTTTAAATAAACATCCTGACATAAATTGGCTTGACTATTTAAAGATACAAGGTGGTCAGGTCTCCTTGCTTTATTAAGTTATTGCTACTATGGTCCCTGGTGGTGGAGAAGGGTGTGGTGGGATGGGGACACCTGTATTTCCTAGCCCAATTATGTAAAGTTGGGTGATCATTGTCATTCCAGGAAGTGGAATGTCATTCCAGGAATCTGCCTTTGCTGAGACCTTGCTTTTCTCTGAACAGATGGACCTTACCTCCTTTGAAAAGAAGTAAAAGAGATGTGGACTTTTTTCTAGACTTTGAGGGGGTCTCCAAACCTGGCCACTTTAAGACGTGTGGACTTCAGCTCCCAGAATTCCTCAGCCAGCCAAGCTTGAAGTTCCCAAGTTTGGAGACTCCCGTTCTAAAGTAAGGTGAAACAATTGCTAACATTTATATGACTCATCTGCCTTTGATCTTCTGGCAGTGGAAAGGGACAGCTTCCTACAGTTGGAAAGGTCCATTTAGATCATGATGTCCAAGCCCCTGGTTCAGTGCAGGAACTCAAACTGAAGCATCCTTGACAGCTTGCTCTCTAACTTTATCTGTTGAAAAAAGACTCAGCGCTACAATCAACAATCAGTTCCATTGTTGAAATGCTTTCAACATTAGGTAGTCTTTTTGACTAGACCCCCCATTACAAGGATAAATTATGAAATTCTGTAAAACTGTATAAAAACCCTTGTAATCATCAAATCAGTTGGACAGCTGTACCAGAACCCCATGCTGCTGCTGGTTCTGCTCATCAATAAAGAGACCTTCTTTCAAAAGTAGTCTCCATTTTATTCCCAGCTTGGAACTGGACCTGGTTTTTCTTCCCACTATACCTTCCTCTGGCATTCAGCCAGAAATGTAAGATTCTTAAGACTTGTGATTCTTTATCCTCTGTTTTGGAATGTTAAGAGATCAGGTCTTGATCTTCTTCTGAAGGATACAGGTTCTTGAGTAGAGTTCTCATTCCCTGTTCCTCATCTTTCCTCTAACCTAAACGTGCCTGATCCCATCAATCTCTTTTGGGGTTTCTGGCTCTTTGTTTAATCACCTCAACTATTCTAGTTTTTTTTCTTCAATCTGTTCTATACTTTGGAGCCTACAGCTGGACACTATGGGCAAGGTGGTGTCTGAACAATGCATAAGATACTGGATCTATTATTTCCTGTGATCTGGAAACTATATTGCTCTTGGTAACCTCATATTACATTGGCCTTCTTAGCAACTATGTCACCTTGCCAAATCATATTCATATATGATTCCAAGATCTTCTTGGTGCAAACCAGAACTGATGCATTCCACCCCGATGAGAAGATTAGTTATTGATGAATCTGAGCCAATGCTACCTCAGGACAAAGATGAGCTGATTTTGGCCAGGTCAGACTATCTAATCATCTCTGTGCTTGGAAAGGTAAATGTTATTTAAAGACCTGGCTATTTTATACAATTTTTTCCAAGTCAGCATAAACAAAGGGTGCACTTAAGTCGTCCACGGATTGCCTTGGAAACAGCTAAACTGTTTTTTCTCCTATCTGGCCGACCAAGATGAGTAGCAAAGCCACTGGATAAACATTTATATTGGAACTAAGAGCCCTTAACAAAGGTATTTTGTTTTTTCAACACACGCACAAGTGTGGCTTTGACAGTGATCCAGAGGCTGCTTTAGGGTTCCATCCTGACAGGACATCCACACTGTGTTGTTTGGAAGAGGTCCAACATTCCCTGCAGAAAAGCAATCTGCCCATTTGCATATCAAAGCGAAGAGAGAAGCTAACTCCAATAGACCTTGAAGGGGAGCCCAGTCAAAAAGTCTCATTTCGGCACAACTTTTGATTGAAAATCAGCACAGCCTTCCTGCCTGATGGAGACTTCCATTGTTTTGCCTTATAAGAGGTCCATTTTACATCATGCAAGCCAGAGGTTTTTAATCTTTGGGGACAGATGTTTGAAGTCCGTTTGTCCATCAGATCTCCATGTTTGGAACTGCATGATGGAAATCCCAATTTGTCCCACTTTTCTTGATGCTAGATGTTGCATTTGGATGAGCAAGCTTTCTTTTCCCACAGCCCCCCCCCTTTTTTTTAGACTGAGATCTTTTCAGACATGTATATTTGTTTCCTGTGGTTGAGGATCATCTGTTGGGGTGCACTGGTGTCCAAAACACAAGACAGCAGTCATGGCTGCAGTTGAAGTCCCAGCTTTTTTAAACGTGCATGCCATGTGTGCAAAGGAGGTAGGGTTTTAATCATGAAGTTACAGCTACCATCTTAACCTCTTTGACACCACTCCCTTGTGGAGACCCATTGTGGACTTATTGACTGTCTTGATTAATTAGATTAGTTAAGTTACTCTACATTATTTTAATCGGTATTGAATAGATTGATTGATGTTATTAGATATGAGCATAGTCACTTGACATCCTTTGTCAATGATAAGGAATACGTTGCAAGGCATTGAGCCAGGATGCTTGGAGGACTAACTGCCTTCAATGCTCACCCTACCCAGAATTGGCACTGCTTGATATGCTTCAGGTCCCTTGCTTTAAGTAATATCATTTGCCTAGTTTAATGAAGAGAAGGAGGAGGGATGACATGTTAGCAGTGTTCCAATATCTAGGAGTTACCACAAAGAAGAGGGGGTCAACCTATTCTCCATAGCACCTGAAGGCAGGACAGGAAACAACAGATGGAAACTAATAAAGGAGAGAACCAACCTAGAAAAAAGGAGAAATTTCCCGACAGTTAGAACAATTAAACAGCAGAACAACTTGCCTCCAGAAGCTGTGAATGCTCCAACACTGGAAGTTTTTAAGAAGAGATTGAATAACTATTTTTTTTAATCCCATTTATATCCTGCCCTTCTCCAAAGACTCAGGGCGGCTTACAATTTAAAGCACAAATCAAATGTGCTTAGCAATAGCCTTCATTCTATGTATATGCCTGCTTATTAGGGCTTTCGCCCCCCCCCCAAAGCGGCATTATTACAAAGTCAGCTTATTGCCCCCAACAATCTGGGTCCTCATTTTACCTACCTCGGGAGGATGGAAGGCTGAGTCAACCTTGAGCCTGGTGGGACTCGAACCTGCACTAATTGCAGGCAGCTGGTGTTATTTGTCTGAAAGGGTATAGGTTTTCCTGCCTGAGCAGGGGGTTGGACTAAAAGACCTCCAAGGTGTCTTCCAACTCTGTTATTCTATTATTTTGTGAGACCTAGAAGTCAATATTCTCTCTGTTGCTTTACCCACCCTTTGAAAAAAGCATCCCTATGGAACAGCATACAGACACCCTTATCAAACCTAGCAATAAAAATTTACCTACCTACCTGTCTTTTTCCTCTATCTTCCCCCACTTTTGTTCCTTATATGATGTGCCTTTTTGATAGCAAATCTGAGAATGAAGCTCTCCAGAACTTCTCCATTTAAAGAACAGGTAAACAGCAATAGTATCCATCATCATAGCAGCAAGATTACAACAATAGAATCCATAAGCTTTCTAGGGCACAAACTTTGGGAAAATAAGTATATTAGTAAATATGTGCCAAAACATTTGTTACTAACCTATTTGCTATGAGATAAGTATCTCTGTTGTACTGATTGGCTGTTTTCCTATGCGTTATCTTGGACATCTTAATACAAAGGCTAAATGCATCCCTGATCGTTGATCATATGCAGCAAATCTAGAGTATGCTGGTCTGTGGGTCAATCTCTAGGTCAACACACCATCCATTGGCATCTTCTTGAGAACATGTGTGTTGCCATCTGGAACCCATTCCCATAATCCGTTCCAGTTGAGGTTTTTTAATCAGAACGATGAATACACTGAACAGATTCCTCCCAGATAGCTGCAGATCAAGACATGTTTATAAAAATAACGTAGATTGTGATAGCTTCCTCGGCTGCTGTGTACTTTAATTTTCGTATTTCTGGTGGGAATTGTTTTTAATTTATTTCAAGATTGTTTGCTGCCCTTAGTCACTTGTTGAGCAGGGCCGCCATATGAGTTGAAATAAATACATACATACACACACATTATAAATATATATTATTCCTAAAGAAACTGCCTTGAAGGAATCTGTAGTTGTGATACGGAATACAGATGAAGAACTTGGATAGATTAAAAAAAAAGGCCTTTCCCACTTTGTTGATATCAGTGGGGTTCAAATGACGCTCTCTATGTTTTGGGATTGCACTAGATCTTTGTTCTGGTGGTTGCAGTTTTTATTAGTTTATAATATAAAATACAAAAATACAAAAGCAGTAGGGGGGAAAGGGAGGGAAAGGGGAAAGGAGAAGTGCAGAAAAGAAAGGAGAAAACAAAAAAAATGGCATTGGCTTCTGACTGCCTTTGTTGCAGGAGAATAAAACAGTAACATCAAACTTCAACTTTTCACATATGTAATAATCGTATAAACAAATCTATCTAGTTAGTAAAACCCAAAATCAAAGTTTCATTTTTTTTCCCCACCTCAAGCACAAAGTCCAGAAGCGGTTTCCAAGTAGAAACAAAAGTATTTGTGTTTTTTTTCTTTAACCAAAGCAGTCAATTTAGCCATCTCTGCTAACTCCATCAACGTTTGCAGCCATTTATCCACTGTGGGGATTGAAATGTCCTTTGCTTTTGTATTTTATATTATAAACTAATATAAACTGTAAACACCCGAGATTATGTATCTTTGTTCTGACTTTTTTTTTTTAGCAAATTCAGTTACTAGAGGTTTATTTATTCTACCATTAAATTAAAACTGACGAGGGCCTGTCATCTTCATTCTGATTAACTTAGCCCACCAGCCAGTAACTCCCTCCTTTAAAAGAGCTTTGGATAATAACTATAGAGAAGAACATTACAGCCACACAGGCACACATTTGACCATGCAAAGGGGAATGAGGATGAGATAACTTTGATTTTATTATTATTATTATTATTTTGGAACTGCTCTGCTGAACTGCCTCTGGTTCTTCAGCCTCTGAAGTCGATTCAACATGACATTGATAGGAAAAACTCCTCATCTTCCTTGCAAAATAATGCAAAAAGTGGCTACACCAGATGTGGTTGGGATGGCGGAACACTCTAGCACTGCATGGTGGCTTATCCTTTCAAAGAAGAGTTTTTTCAAGTTGATTTTCAAAAGCCCCATGGGGAGTTTTTGGGGAAAGCACATTTTCTAGGGTTGGTGCCATTTATTTCTGTTATTTTGATCTTGCCGTGTCTTAAAATTTCTACCCACTTTTCACTCCACCTGATGACATGGAATTTGCTTTAGATATTAAAGCAGGGAAAAAGAATTTTGAGAAGTTCTCAGGAGAAAAATGGGTTTTTTTTTAATACTTCTTTAGATCTGAGGTGTAACTTGCCCAGTTTACACTGGCCAATTTATTCTCCAGGGCTCTGCAGCCTCCATGGCTACGAGGTCTATAATTCCCATGAAGCTTTCTCAGTAGTGGTCGTTATATGGCAGTTAAAGGGGAAAGCTAGCCCTTGAGAAACATGTGAATTTCTCTTTCCCTTTGGGAAATCGTCCCATCTAGTTTCTCTGCCTATACATTTGTAGAGCAAATCAAAAGATCCTCTGTATCCAACTCTAATTAAATATCAAAACCCTTTAAATATTCATCCATCCATTCCATCCATCCATCCTTTTAAAGCAAGTATAGGGCTTCCAATCATACAGCAATGATGCTGGTCATGTTGTAGAAGTTTAAAACAACAATTTCCAGATTCAAACTGCTATGTCCGAGGTTAACACAATAGTCCCAACTTATTTTAAAAAAGCAACAACTGTAACCTACAGGTGTTACAGGCGTCCAAAAGCTTGAAAGAATAAACCTTTGGTCCTGGTGACCGACTCAGACTGAATTTTGTAACCTATGGAGATCATTGAACATCTGGCGCAAATGTCCAGGGAAACAACCAGGTATTCAACGTCTTGCAATAGAATAACGGGGGGAAGGCCATTCCAGTTTCTGAAAGGATGCTGGAAACACGTAGACCTGTATGATCAATTGAGCCCAAAATTTCTGTTGTTAAGTGAGACATTTGTTACGTGGGTTTTATGACCTTTCTTGCTACAGTTGCTAAGTGAATCAGTGCACTTGACAAGTTAGTAACCCGGTTGTTAAGTGAATCTGGCGTCCCCATTGACTTTGCTTGTCAGAAGGTCACAAAAGGGGATCACGTGACCCCAACCGTCATAATAATAATAATAATAATAATAATAATAATAATAATAATAATAATAATAATAATAATAATAATAATAATATAAAGTTGGAAGGGACCTTGGAGGTCATCTAGTCCAACCCCCTGCTCAGGCAGGAAACCCTATGTCATTTCAGACAAGTGGCTGTCCAGTCTCTTCTTAAAAACTTCCAGTTGCCAAGCGTCTGAATTTTGATCACAGGACCTTGGGGATGCTGCAATGGTCGTAAGTCTGAAAAATGGTTACAAGTCACATTTTTCAGTGCCGCTGTAAGTTTGAACGGTCACTAAATGAGCTGTTGTAAATCAAGGACTACTTGTATTCCACTGCGTTCCAAAACAGACTTTTCTCAGCTATTTGAAAGGAGCGAGCGATAACCAGTCTATCTGCTAACACGTTCCACTTTTTTTTTTTTACCGCAAAATATTTAATACCTGGGAAGTCCAATTTAATTTCCCTACCCTACTTTTACACTAGAAAACTAATCTCTTAAGAGTGCTACTGATGGGTGTATTTTCTGCAAATCTGTTAGTCAAACATCCATAGTGCCACGTCATGAAAGGCGCTGCTTGAGATATGTGCCTGTAGAACCACAGACAGGGAAAAATTCATTAGAGTTTGCATTTGAGTAAGATCTTATCTAATCTTGTATTTCTGAACCAATATACAGATTGAAACTCCATTATCCATCATCACTCTCACTTCTCCAAGTGTTGCAAAGCAGTTCAATCAAGAAAGTAAGACACAATAGACCAAATTGCAGATTGTACAACCATGAAAATGTAAGTACAAATTATGTTAGAGAAAATTGAAGGTGGGAAAAAGGAAACAAAACACCTTTCCGGTCTGTGTAGACAAAAGTACATAGAAATATTAGAATAAATTTGGGGAGAAAACCCCCAATACTTGGCTTGACAGAAAAAGGGACAAAGCAAACTTGTGAACTACAAGCATACCCAACAGAAATCCAAGTAGCCCTTGACTTACAACAAATAACAAGGACCAACATTTCCATCGCTAAGCAAGGGGGTTATGAAGTGCATTGTGCCTGAATTTATGACTTCTTTGCCCAGTTGTTAAGTGAACCACACAGTTATTAAGTAAATAATGAGGTTGTTAAGGGAATCCAGCTTCTCCCCATGGACGTGGCTTGTTGGAAGCTGGCTGGGAAGGTTGCAAATGATGATTCCACGACCTCAGGAAGCTGCGACCTTCATAAATTCATGCAGATTGCCGTGCATTTTTTTGATCATGGGTACACTGTGATACTTGTAAGCAGGAGGGCTAACCATGAGTCACTTTTTTTCAATGCTGTTTTAACTTCAAATGGTCACTAAAATTGAGCCTTGGTGGAGCAGTGGGCTAATGCCTCCTTAAGTAACACCAGCTGCCTGCAATTAGTGCAGGTTCGCATCCCACCAGGCTCAAGGTTGACTCAGCCTTCCATCCTTCCGAGGTAGGTGAAATGAGGACCCAGATTGTTGGGGGCAATTAAGCTGACTTTGTAAAAATGCCGCTTGGGTGGGGGGGCGAAAGCCCTAATAAGCAGGCATATACATAGAATGAAGGCTACTGCTAAGCTTGTAAGCCGCCCTGAGTCTTCGGAGAAGGGCGGGATATAAATGGAATAAAAATAAAAAAATAAAAATAAAATGAATGATTGTAAGTCAAGAGTTACCTGTGAAACAAAATGGGGACAGATATACACATCACTGTGTATGGCAGAACAATGTTGACCAATGTTTCTCAAACTTGGTAACTTTAAGATAGAGAACTCGAGTCCATTCATCTTAAAAGATGCCAATATTTTTTTTAAAAAAAATACTAATTTAGACCAGTTTTGTCTTCCTCCTCTCATCTCCCCAATTTCTCCTCAGGTTTAGAATGAGTAGGACCATCTTTATGAACAAACCAGACACAAGGGATTATCCATGTCTCTTAAATTGAAAGCGATGCTCTTGATCTGATTGAGGACAATTTTTCAATGTTGAGTAGCCAAGAATTCGGCTCGAAGACACTCAAAAACTTTGCCCACTTAATCAAGGTTACTCTTCGGGGTGAGCATTAAAAAGATTGCTTTAAGCCATTCCCAATTATGACCTTGACTATGAAAATGTAAGTTAATAAGGCTTCAACAAATTATGGTCTTTTTGGTTGATTTGCCTAGTGAACTGTTAATTGTAAAACTGAAAGACATTATGTTCAGCTTTCTCTATCACATCTTTTGTGTTTTAACAGTGACACTTCATTGGGTGCAATTAACAAAGCCTGGGAGATTTATTAACACACTCCTTCATGGCCAATGATCCATTCCACTTAAGACATAACACTGTAAAATGCACATTATCTCCTTTTGGCGCTTACAATAATGCTTCATGAACTAGGAAGGCATATGTTAAAGCAGATAAAATAGCATTATTAGCTGACAAATCTTACAATTTATTAGACAGTTAATTTATCAGCTTAAAAGACACTTAAAACAGCTGTGCATTTAATGTCTTTTTAATGTAACCAGTAAAACTTGCATAATTGCCTGTAGTGCCATTTATTTTTAGCTATGTTGCAAAATCTCTGCATTTACTGTTTACATCTCCTTTAATTTTCCCTGCAAGACTTATCGTATAAATGGGTAGATCCCTTCCACACAAGGGCAGGTCATCAGCTGAAATATATACATATATGTGCCTATACATTTTTCCATACAAATTGCTATCAATTTGGCAAGAATTTAGGAAATCATGCTCTGAGCTGGATTGAAGAAAGCATTGCAGAATTGTGTAAATGTGGCTTTGTGCATGCAACCTTATCCCAAGTGGGGGAAACGAGAAGGAGAGAAGGATTCAAACTGGAATGAAAATAATTACAGAATTAAAAGAATTACAGAATAGCAGAGCTGGAAGGGACCTTGGAAGTCTTCTACTCCGACCCTCTGCTCAAGCAGGAAACCCTGTAGCATTCCAGACATTGTCCATTCTCTTCTTGAAGACCTCTAGTGTTGGAGCACCCACAACTTCTGGAGGCAAGCCATTCCATTGGTTTATTGGTCTCACTGTCAGGAAAGTTCTCCTTAGTTCTAGGCTGGTTCTCTCCTTAATTAGTTTCATCCTTTGCTTCTTGTGTCCTGTCCTCAGGTGCTTTGGGAAAAATAGGTTGACTCCCCTCCTCTCTGTGAGCTCCCCTCAAACATTGGAAGACTGCTTTCATGTCACCACTAGTCCTTCTGTGCATTAGATTAGACATACATGGAGACGGACGGCTTCCGTATTTCATGTTTGCAGCCCATTCTAGCAACACACAGGATTTGAACTAACAAGATTCCGGATGCTACATTAGCAGAGGTGTTTCATTTCATAATTAAGGCAATTCTTCCCGGAGGATCAATTGCAGCAGATCTAAGTACTATCTGCAAGGAAGTTGGGGTGGGGGGGAGTGAGCATTCTCATTTAATGACTCTGATGCATAAATTGGCTGTGTTTGTTTATGACTCTCTAATTTAATGGAAGCTTTGTTAAACCTTTCTACACCTTTTTATTTTATTTCCTGTTTAACTCACTCCTACTGCAATGTTTTGTTATACTTCAAGCAGAAGGGAAAACAAAAGGAAGACGAATATAAGAGGTGGAAATGGTGATTTCCATTCCATTCCAGATTTATTTTTGTCACTAGATAAATATTTTACTTTCAAGAAAGATCTTAGCCCTCTAGGGAGAATTGCCTGCAGGTTTTTTTTTTTGGGGGGGGGGGGGAAATCAGGACACATTCTGCCTTGCTGATTTGAATGGATTAAAGAAGAGCATTTAAGAAATTTGGATTAAAGAGAAGCTCATTTTACAGACTTGTGGCACAGAAAAGTTCTGAAAGGTGCTTGAAGGGTGATCCTGATGTTATTGGCAATGATGCATTCTGTAATGCATTCTGAATGCAAAAGCCTGGCTTTAATTTGAGTCAATGTTTTTGCTACCTTCTGGATTGATCTCTCCGAGAAGATGCCAAAATCAATTTCATTTCAAAAGAAGAGGTCAGAATCAATGGCACTGAACACAAGGTCACAGTGTGCAAAACACAAAGGTGGGAGGGGTGTTGCAATGCCTGTGCATCCTTTAAAGCAGCGGTGTCATTTTGGGGCACAATTTCAGGCTTCTCTGGGAGCTTATGAACAGACGGCACATTAAAGACACAGCTGTTTTAATGAGTTGAGTCCTTTAAGCAGCAGCATCTGTTTTCTAGCTCCTGTGGATAGGGGAAATATAAGACTGAATCTGAAAGGGAGCAATATTGAATTTGGAGTTCCACTGGGATTTTGGACCTTAAACCAAGAACCAGATTTTCAGTGCTAACACTGACAGTCAACCCTGACAGTCGCTGATGGGAAGGAACGAATCAAAACAGACAACTAACTGGGTCTGGTTCTTCATTATCCATGTGTCCTAAGTTTTGTATTAGTTTAAAGTAAAGAAAGTCCCATAACAGATTCATCTGCAGCTATGTATATAAGAAACAATTTACTAGACCCTTAAAGTTGGCTGAAGGGACGCGGTGGCTCAGTGGGTTAGGATGCTGAGCTTGTCGATCAGAAGGTCGGCAGTTTGGCGGGTCAAATCCCGAGTGCCGCGTAACAGAGTGAGCGCCTGTTACTCGTCCCAGCTTCTGCTAACCTAGCAGTTCGCAAGCACGTAAAAATGCAAGTAGAAAAATAGGGACCACTCCGGTGGGAAGGTAACAGCGTTCTGTGTGCCTTTGGCGTCTAGTCATGCCGGCCACATGACCACGGAGACGTCTTCAGACAAGCGCTGGCTCTTCGGCTTTGAAACGGAGATGAGCACCAGCCCCTAGAGTTGGAAACGACTAGCACGCATGTGTGGGGGAACCTTTACCTTTTACCTAAAGTTGGCTATTCATCACCTCATTTACCTGGGCTGGACTATGCACCTATCAGGAGCAATGGGGAAGACTTTTGGCAACACAGAACATTCCCAGAAAGAGGCCTGGATTAAGAGTCTGCACAGTCTTGACCTGGAGGGTGTAAGACATGACCACCAGGCTGAGCTTGAGGGAGGAGTCAAATGCATCGTCAGTCATGAGTCCCTGCGTGCCTACAAGAGATCTAAGTCCAGCCCTCCTTGAAATCCTTCCTTAACTATCGCTAGTTTCCCTTGACCATTAGTAGTTCAGATTCTTGCAGAGAGTTTAAGCTTGTGATACGCCTTTATACTCATTTGAACTGCCTGAATCTCCCAATTTCTCTTGACAATGGGGGAGCAGGGAAGACATTCAGTGTAGCCACACCCTAGCATCTCTCAGGCAAAATCACAAAAATACAGTACATCTCACTTATTTTGGCCATGTCATACAGGGGGAATTCACTGGAGGAAGCAATTTTGCTCGGAAGAGTTCATGTTGGGAAAAAAACTGGGCCACCAAACAACACAGTGACTGGACATCATCAAAGTTGACAACAGCCAGAGCATAAAAAAATGCAAATGGACTAAACTCACCGCAGAAGAGGAAGAAAGTTTTTCAATATTTAAAACAATTTAAGATAGATGTTATATGCCTGCAAGAAACGCATATTAGAGTTTTGGATCAAAAGTATTTATTGAACTCGAGGCTGGGTACGCAATTTGTTGCTTCTGCAGAGAATAAGAAAAATGGAGTGGTTGTTTATGTTAAAAGTGCCTTAACAGCGGACCTAATTGAAGCAGATAAGCATGGAAGATATGTTATGATCGAGCTGTTGTTTGAAGGTAAAAAGACGCTTTTAGTTGGATTATATGCTCCAAATCAACAACAAGCTGACTTTTTTAGTTTACTTCATACAAAGCTTACCCAGTTGGATTATAAATCCTTTATTTTTATGGGGGACTGGAATGGAGTTATGGATGTACAGTTGGATAAGGCTGGAGCCTTTAAACGCATTCCAAGTCACGCTAGACTGCCTAAATCTTTTTTTGAAATGAAGGATGACCTGGAATTGCGAGATATTTGGCGTGAGAGACATTTGCGGGAGAAGGATTATACATTTTATTCTGATAGACACCAATCTTTTTCGAGGATTGATTTTATTTTGTTGACTAATGATCTTCTTTTGAGAACTAAAAAGGTGAAAATCTGCGCAAGAATTATCTCTGATCACAGTCCAGTGTGGTTGGAGATTGATAAGGAAAGAGGAGATAGACGCTCATGGCGCGTAAATGAGAATTTGTTTAGAAATCAGAGAAATGTGGAAGAATGCAAACAGCGGATGAAGGATTTTTTTGAGATGAATATGAATAAGGGTACCTCTATGGATATGGTTTGGGATGCTAGCAAGGCCTATATGAGAGGGGTGTTGATATATATGAATAATAGACATAGACGTGCAGTGGAAACTAGAAGGAAAGAACTGGAGAATGAAATAAAGGAAAAAGAAAAGGCTTTGATTTTGAACCCAGAGGAGGTGAAGATCAAGGAGGCTATTAGACTGTTACGAGGACAATTTGATAAATTAATGGCTGATCAAGTGGCGACCAATCTGCGGTTTGCTAGGCATAATACTTTTTGCAATGCTAATAAGCCAGGCAGATGGTTGGCTTATAGACTGAGGAAAAAACAAAGGGCATCTAATATAGATAAGATTGAGCATAAAGGAAGGGTTGTGTATCAACAGAATCTTATTAAGGATGCCTTTGTGGATTTTTATTCGAAATTATATACTAAAGAGGACATTAATGCAAAAGATATTGATACGTATTTGGAGAAGGCTAGCATCCCGGTTCTTACGCAAGTACAAAAAGAGGGGATTAACCAACTGATTACAGAAGAAGAAATTTTTACAGCTATTAAGGAACTGAAGGTGGATAAAGCACCAGGCACTGATGGCTTGACTGCGGCCTATTATAAAAACTTACAATTAGAGATGATAAAACCGTTAAAGGAACTGTTCCAGACAATCCAGAGGGGGGGAAAGGTGCCCCCGTCTTGGAGAACAGCTTTTATCTCTTTGATTCCGAAGGAAGACCAGGATGCTACTTTAGTTAAAAATTACAGACCGATATCGCTTTTAAATACAGATTATAAGATATTTGCTAAGGTTTTGGCTAATAGACTGATGAGGGTTCTGCAACAGGTGATTCATGGGGACCAAACGGGGTTTATTAGTGGAAGACAAATGAAAACCAATGTGAGACATATAGTTGATGTGTTAGAGTTTTTGGAAAGGCACAACCAGATCTCTGCTGCGCTAATCTTTTTAGATGCTGAAAAGGCTTTTGATCAATTGAACTGGCAATTTTTGTTGAAAGTTTTAGACAAAATGGATTTTGGGGAAAAATTTTTACAACCGATTAGGGCATTATACCAAAAACAAACTGCCCGAATTATAGTTAACAATAGTTTGACAACAGTATGTAATATTGAGAAGGGCACAAGGCAAGGCTGTCCGCTATCGCCCTTGTTATTTATATTAACATTAGAGATACTATTGGTTAAGATTCGGAATTCGGAAAAAATTAAGGGGATACAAGTTGGAGATCAGGATTATAGATTGAGAGCATTTGCAGATGATCTGGTTGTTACAGTGACCCAGCCAGAGAACTCTGTTGTGGACCTGATGGAGATAATAACACAATATGGGAAGGTTTCTGGATTTAAAGTAAATATACAGAAAACTAAAATTTTGGTTAGAAATATGACAGTTTCGCAGAAGGCTCTCTTAGAAGGATTAACTGGATTTGAGATTGTTAAAAGGGTTAAATATTTGGGGGTGATTTTGTCGCCCTCTAATACAAAGCTATATAAAAATAATTATGAAAAGTTATGGGGGAAAATTCAAAAAGAACTGGAGAGTTGGGAAAAATTGCAATTGTCTTTGTTGGGACGGATCGCAGCAGTGAAAATGAATGTCCTGCCCAAATTTTTATTCTTATTTCAAATGATACCGATTCTTAAGAAAGACTCTAACTTGGAGGAATGGCAGCGTGGTATCAATAAATTTGTGTGGGCAGGGAAAAAGCCACGAGTTAAACTTAAGATTATGCAGGATACTCGTGAGAGAGGTGGCCTTAAAATGCCTAATTTTAAATTATATTATGAAGCTGCTGCACTAGTAGGAATAAGTGATTGGATTAATTTGACACAATCGAGGTTATTAAATCTTGAGGGCCATGATCTGTTGTTTGGCTGGCATGCATATTTGTTGTATGATAAGAAGGTAGATACTGTGTTTAGGATGCATATTTTAAGACAGGCATTGCTGAGAGTTTGGAAGAAGTATAGACATAAGTTAAGCAGCAAGATACCATTGTGGGCAATCCCAAAACACGCAATAGAAAATATACATGCTGGTTTCAAACATGATGAGACTACTTACAAGGAAATTTTAAGTTTGGAAAGGAATATTTGGTGCTTGAAATCATATAGTTTCTTGCGAGAAGAGAAGGTTGTTCAGACTTGGTTTCAATATATTCAGTTACAGGCCAGGTGGAAAGAAGACCAAAAAAATGGATTTGCAACGACTGATGAAAATTTGATAAAGCAAATTAGAAATCAAGGACCAGCACATATTAAACGGATATATCTTGCATTGATAGAGATCGATTCAGAAACAGAGCTTGTTAAGGATTGTATGATAAAATGGGCCCAAAACATTCAGGAAGTTATTACAATGGACACGTGGGAAAAGATCTGGGTGAGGAATGTAAAATTCACTCAAGCTCAAAGTTTAAGAGAGAACTTTTACAAAATGTTTTATAGATGGCATCTAGATCCTAAAAAGCTTGCAAGTATGTATCCGAATTATCAGCCTAAATGTTGGAGGTGTGGTGATGAAGAGGCAACATATTTTCACATATGGTGGACATGTAAAAAGGTCAAGGCTTTTTGGATAAAAGTCTGGTGGAATATGCAGAAGATTTTTAAACGGAGGATAAAGTTTTGTCCGCAATTTTTTTTGTTGGGAATAATTGTTGACGCTACAGTTGTGGACTCTAAGTTGATGCTGAATTTAGTTACGGCAGCAAGACTTTTGATAGGTCAATATTGGAAGAAAGAGGAACTGCCGACTATACAAGAGTGGATTTTAAAGGTTTCCGACTTGGCAGAGATGGCGAAGATTTCGGCCTATTTGAAAGATTACTCGCAAGAACATTATATTATGGAATGGAGAAAATGGATTGAGTTTATCCAGAATAAGTATAGGGTCAAGAAGTTTTATCTAGCATTTGAATAAGTCTTCTTTCGTTTTCTTTTTTCTTTTTTTATTTTGTCTTTTATATATATTTAATAACGCTAAGTTTTGTTTGATCCTATATAAGTTAGAGAGTGATGGATTTTAGAATTTATAGTTGTTAGTATATGGTTGTTTATGATTGCCTTTTTATATATATATACCTTGTATTTAGCTCTGGGAAGTCCGGGGGGGGGAGGGGGGTTAGGGGGAGGTGGGGGGGGAGGAGGGAGGGGGGGAGGGGGGGAAGGGGGGAGGTAGGGAGGGGAGGTAGGGAGGGGGAAGGGGGTTTTTTAAAGGAAAACTGTATTTTTAAAACTTTTCAATTAAAAAAAAAAATAAAAAAAATGCAAAGAAGTAGCGCAAGATTGGAAGACATGGAGAGATTTGGCCCATAGAATCGCCAAGAGTTGGACACGACTGAATGGATGACATCATCATCATCATCACTCAAGATATATATATCTAGTAGGTTATAAGGTTATGGCTTTAGTTTGAATGTAAAGGATTGAATTCGACTGAAATCACTTGATCTTTAAATACTATAGAAAAGTGATTAAGTAATGCAATTGCAGTTCAAGGGACAATCTTATGAGACAACTATCTGGAGCGCCTATAGAATATGGCACAAGTTACCCCAGAGAAAAGGAAGGCTATTGAGATGCATGTGCCTATACTTATGCCGAATAAAGTCTTGCCAACTACCTTCCAAATTAAACACAGCCACTTATTTGGCTAGAAGTAGATCTCTAATGAACAGGATTTTATGATTTGATTAGCATGCCATGGCTGATGAAGTTATTATTATGCTGTCAATTCTCAGAGAGCAATCTTTACCCTGGGTATAATGAGTCAACACCATTTGTAAAGCTCCGGATTGTTTGCAGGCTGTAATCAAGTGCCACATACTATTAAGAGGAATTATCTGGTTAATACAGAAGATTCACATGTATCCATACAGAGGCCATTTTGCTTCTGAAAGTTAGATCCAGGCCAGCCTGGACTATTTCTAATCCTATGGATAGATCATGGATGTCCTCCTTTATCCAGCTGTGGGCCACACTTGATTGTTGAGTGGCACGTTCCAAAAAGTTCTTAAGACAAAAGTGTAGAACGTTTTTATTTCATGTCAATGGAGATTCTCAGTCATCCAAGTTCTAGTTGTCCCAAAGGTGCTTTTCCAAAAAGAAACTGGATTTTCTTAGTTTTTTTCCTTGAAAATCTTTTGCTTCAGAACCAAAGAAGGTTTTCAGAAAAGAAGTGAAACATTTTCAGGGGGAAAAAAGCCAAGACAGTCCAGTTGCCTTTTGGAAAGCATCTTTTTATTTCATGTGCATTTCAAATGAATTGATTAATCACTAGGATTATTATCTAGTCATGTGCTTGAGAGGTTTCCCAATCATCACATTATTATTTATCTTGGAGTTGTTGTTTTTTTCCTAAGTCTATCCCTGGTCTGTTCTAAATAAACTGGACCCCCCAAAAATGTCCAGACAGAGGTGTCAACACAGGATGGTTAAAAAAAAAAGTCAAAATGGACGCAGCAATGATACAATCAAACACACATTAAAATCAGGTGGGGATTCCACTACTTTAGACCACTACTGCATCCATCTTGACTTTTTTGACTTTATAATAAAGATATTCGTCTACAGGATAATTAACTCTTCAAAAACACATTGGACTGCCTGGGGAATCCTAGTTCAAGTAAGTTCTCTTTCAGGGGAGAAAATAAAAGAGAAAGAGAAATATGTCTGTGCTTCAAATAATATATTTACAGAATTCTATAATTCTAAAATGTATGGCAGTGAAAGCTGGACCATAAGAAAGGCTGAGCACCAAAGAATTGAGGCCTTTGAACTATGGTGCTGGAGAAGACTCCTGCGAGTCCCTTGGACTGAAAGGCGATCAAACCGGTCAGTCCTAGTGGAGATCAACCCTGACTGCTCTTTAGAAGGCCAGATCCTGAAACTAAAACTCAAATACTTTGGCCACCTAATGAGAAGGAAGGACTCACTGGAGAAGAGCCTAATGCTGGGAAAGGTTGAGGGCAAGAGAAGAAGGGGATGACAGAGAATGAGGTGGCTGGATGGAGTCACTGAAGCAGTAGGCGTGAGCTTAAATGGACTCCAGAAGATAGTAGAGGACAGGAAGGCCTGGAGGAACATTGTCCATGGGGTCGCGATGGGTCGGACACAACTTCACAGCTAACAACAAGAAATAATTCTAAAATGGAAGGAAGGTGATGTTATGTGAATTGGTTTGATCAGACAGAACTAAGAACTACAGGGCAACCCACCAAGACAGAATTTATCGTATCATGACAAGGCAAATAATTTGTAGTTTCTGCCTGCATCTATCTCTAAAGATTTCTCAGGTTAAAAAAAAAGTGCATTTCTTTAATGCACAGATTATATGTTTGCAAAGGATGCATATATTTGTGAAAATAATGTATCCTTTAGGATACATTAAGCCAAAAGCAAAATGCCTACAAAATGCATGTATTTAGGATAAGTGAGCTAGTTGCCAATGAAAAGAAATGTAGATTTTTTTAAAAAAAGAATTATCAGAAGATCTGATTGAATGGATCAATCTTTGAATATCTTTACTACTGAGATCGACTGCACTTGGAGTGATCATATGGCTGAGTCAGAAACCTAGGTAAATGCAAATGTGTAGGTTTTTTTAATGGTAGAAATGCTCAGATTGGTCTTTCTATTTTGTAATTATTTCTCTCATATTCAGTCTTCTGTTCCAACCCATCTCTGCCTTAATACCTATATTTTACAAAATCTACGTGACAAATTGCATATAAGTACAGGCTGAATATCATTTCGAAACGTTTTACTTAACAAACAATATGTTTTATACCTTTATACCTTCACTTAAGTGCTCACATTCTTAAATGTGTGTTAGCATAAAATGTGCATTGTATTTTATAAATGCATTTCATATTTCAAGCTCAGAAAGGGCTCCATTGGGTAATTCAAGACATCTGCAAAAATAGAAGCTTAATTTGCATTCTGGTCCACCTCTTAGTGCAGGAGAATCTGTCCTGCTCAATCTGCAGTTGAAGTCCCAAAGATCAAATTCTGCAAACATCAGAAACAAACTGCGTTTGATTCTGGGGCTGTAGTGTAGCTAATAGACGTTGATCATCTGAGTCATACCAAATATGAAGGATTTATTTGGCAAAACAAAGACATCATGTCCAACAGAAAGAGGGAATAAGCTAACATGAAGCTGCTGTAATGCAGCAGAACCAATCAATCCATCAGAATGGAGCTGGAAGGAACCTTGGGGGTCTTCTAGTCCAAGCCGGAGATGCTATACCATCTCAGACATGTTGCTGTCCAGTCTCTTCTTTAAAAACCTCCAGTCATGAAGCACCCACAACTTCTGGAGGCAAGCTGGTTAATCGTTCTCACTGTTGGGAATTTTCTCCTTAGTTCTAGGTTGCTTTGCTCCTTGATTAGTTTCCATCCCTTGTTTTTTGTCCTGCCCTCTGATGCTTTGGAAATTAAGTTGACCCCCGTCTTCTTTGTGGCAGCCCCTGAGATACCGGAACACCGCTATCATGTCACCCCTAGTCTTTCTTTTCACTAGACTAACCATAACTGGGAGAAGACTCCTGCGAGTTCCTTGGACTGCAAGGCGATCAAACCGGTCAGTCCTAGAGGAGATCAACCCTGACTGCTCTTTAGAAGGCCAGATCCTGAAGCTAAAACTCAAATACTTTGGCCACCTAATGAGAAGGAAGGACTCACTGGAGAAGAGCCTAATGCTGGAAAAGATCGAGGGCAATAGAAGAAGGGGACGACAGAGAATGAGGTGGCTGGATGGAGTCACTGAAGCAGTAGGCGTGAGCTTAAATGGACTCCAGAAGATGGTAGAGGACAGGAAGGCCTGGAGGAACGTTGTCCATAGGGTCGCGATGGGTCGGACACGACTTTGCAACTAACAACAACAACCATAACCAATTCCTGCAACCGTTCTTCCTATCTTTTAGTCTCCGTATGTTTTAGATTGGGTTTGAGAATTTTAAAAATTATGAAATGTGCACATTCCACAGCTACCCTCTTTATCTAACCATGAATTTCTCACAGATGACCCATGTTACAATGTGGCTGTGGCCAAGTGGGTGGCCTTGTTGATTGGAGTTCACTAAGAAGCATTTCAAGGAGGGGTTGAGGGGGGAAACAACTCATAAACATCTGAAAATGAGAACCTGGATATGCCTTGACCTTGGAAGGAGACACATGGGGTGCAGTCAAGAGCCTGAATCTACCGGGAGACAAATCTACTTCCTTCATCAGGAAAATAGATGGGAAATGAGATCTCATTTCAGCGTCCTAATGGCCTGGATGTTTATTCAGAAGGGGTGGCGATGGGAAGCAACATACAGAGTTTGCATTGAAAAAGAATTCCTTCCCTCACTTGCTGAAGAAAAAAAAACTTTGGAAGAAATGACTTCTAGAAGAAAGGGGCACTGCCCATTGGGTGTGAAAGAAGGAGGCTGGGTATGAAAGAAGAATTATTCCAGGTTGGATCAAAGGTGCTTTTTCAAGAGGCAACTGGAAATTCTTTGTTTGTCCTTTCTTTCTTTCCTTGTTTTTCTTTCTTTTCTTGTTTTTTTCCTTGAAGACATTTTGCTTCTCATCCAAGATACATCCTTCAGTTCTTCATTCCATGTTGAAATAGTTTGGGCATCTTTTTACTCACTCATGGAAAACTGGGACCCTTGCCTCCACTGAAGTCTTACCTTTTTTTTCTTTTTTCTTTTTTTTAGAAAGAGGGAGGCATTTTCTGCTAGTTTTGTGGGAAGCTCAAGAAATCTACCGATAAATTGAGATAAGGTGGAAGAATGAGTGGCCATTTGCCCTTTTGAGTTAAACCGTTTCATTCCCTTCTACTTGGAACTGAAGAAGCTTCTTGGAGGAGAAGCCGTGAAACGTTTTCAAGGGGGAAAAAAACACAAGGCAGTCCAACTGCCTTTTGGAAAAAGCACCTTTGGGACAACCTGGACCTGGATAATTGAAAATCTCCAAAGACATTGACCCTTTTGAAGTTTCTTTTTTTTCCCCCATTCATAAAAGATATTGCATATGCAAGACATACCAGTGTGTTGCCGGTGACCATTTCGTAAGAGAGAAACGAAAGAAAGGAAAAGTTCAAAATGTGATCTATTTCCAGTGTAGTTGTGTTCCTCTCCTTGTACTGTTTTCTCTGTTTCAACTTCAACCTTTCCCCCTTCACAAATGGAGGAAAGTTGGAGATTCATTCAGCCCAAGCTTGATATCTCTACAACTAGCTGGAAACAAATACATGTGATTTTTTTTAAAATACAATTTCAATGGGTAGGAGGGAAAGGTGGCAAGTAACTTTTTGGACCCAGCCCCTCCAGCTGTTGATTCAAGTCTCATTTTGAAGCACAGAATGCCAATGGGAATAAGAATTCACAGTAATGCAAATCCATTTTCTAGAGTTGAGGCAGCGAAAAGGAGGAAAGAAATTCAATCCAATGTAAAATTCAATATTTTAAAACATCAGCTGGATCAATACTTTCCATGTAAGGTAATCAGCTTTATCAGAAGCACAAATGAATTTATTATTTTAGGTTTCCCCATGCCCACTGCTGTTGAATTCTTGACTTTTTTTGTATATATATATATTTGAGCCCACTGCTATCTTTATTTTTCTTCTTCTAGTTGGACGTGGATTGAATAGAAGTCTTATGATTTCCTTAGCTGGCATGGAAACTTAGGTGTGTATCATTCTAAGCATGATTTTTCCCCCTATAATTTGCATACTGGAATATCTTCCAAAGCTGATGTCATCTAATGAACTGGTGATTTATGGCTTTGGTGATTGGACAGGATAGATTATAGAAAGGAGAGTATTATGATGTAACTTTAGAGACAGAGGTTAAAATAGCATTCTACTTATAACTGCTGTGAAGAATATTAGAAGCCACTTCTTCGTATCTTTTTTCTTTCTTTTCTACTTTAGTTCAAATTACTTTTCTTGCACTTTTTGCTTTCTCTTTGCTGTCCTCTTCTTACTTTTGATTAGCTTGTAATAGATTTTTACCTTCTTGTTGCAATTAAAAAAGCAGAGTAAAAAAATGAAGCAATTATTAGCATCATGCATTCACAGGACTGGTCATTCTCTATAAAGCTGTAAACCTCATGGAACAATTATTTGCTTTTGATGCTGCCTGAAAGGGGTATAAAGTTGCCATCCATGCAAACACTCTCAGCCTCTCAGCCTCTCTTGAAGGATGTTGGAATGGGAATGGTCAAAACCTTTTCTGTTTAGGGGGGATTGGGGATCTGAAGCACCTTTTCACCTTGAAAGTCTGCCAATCAAGCTCATTTCTAATGTGGGACCCACCAGTGCAAAGCTTGGCATAGTTCTTAAGCTGACTGAAGTTGTTCATCTCTGGTTTAAGTAAACCAGGCTTAGCCAAGTTGACGCAGGACCTAAGTACCAAACAGAGGGACATATCTAGCCACCAGTGTGGGTTAAGAAAAGCCATGTTCCTTTGTGTTAAATCCGTGGCTTCCCACAATGGCAATCTAAGTATTTTCAGATGGGGGAGCATTTTCTTTTTTGCCAGAATTACAAAGCATGTGGGGAAGGGAAGGGACGGGAAGGGACAGGGGATGGAGAGGAGAGGAGAGGAGAGGAGAGGAGAGGAGAGGAGAGGAGAGGAGAGGAGAGGAGAGGAGAGGAGAGGAGAGGAGAGGAGAGGAGAGGAGAGGAGAGGAGAGGAGAGGAAAGAAGACAGGAAGGGAGGGGAGGGGAGGAGAGGGGAAAAGAAGAGAAGAGAAGAGAAGAGAAGAGAAGAGAAGAGAAGAGAAGAGAAGAGAAGAGAAGAGAAGAGAAGAGAAGAGAAGAGAAGAGAAGAGTGAGGTGAGGTGAGGTGAGGTGAGGTGAGGTGAGGAGAGGAGAGGAGAGGAGAGGAGAGGAGAGGAGAGGAGAGGAGAGAAGAGAAGAGAAGAGAAGAGAAGAGAAGAGAAGAGAAGAGAAGAGAAGAGAAGAGAAAGAGAAGAGAAGAGAAGAGAAGAGAAGAGAAGAGAAGAGAAGAGAAGAGAAGAGAAGAGAAAGGTGAGGTGAGGTGAGGTGAGGTGAGGTGAGGAGAGGAGAGGAGGAGAGGAGAGGAGAGGAGAGGAGAGGAGAGGAGAGGAGAGGAGAGAGAGAAGAGAAGAGAAGAGAAAGAGAAGAGAAGAGAAGAGAAGAGAAGAGAAGAGAAGAGAAGAGAAGAGAAGAGAAGAGAAGAGAAGAGAAAGGTGAGATGAGGTGAGGTGAGGTGAGGTGAGGAGAGGAGAGGAGAGGAGAGGAGGAGGAGAGGAGAGGAGAGGAGAGGAGAGGAGAGGAGAGGAGAGGAGAGAAGAGAAGAGAAGAGAAGAGAAGAGAAGAGAAGAGAAGAGAAGAGAAGAGAAGAGAAGAGAAGAGAAGAGAAGAGAAGAGAAGAGAAGAGAAGAGAAGAGAAGAGAAACCAATGTATTGGGTAGAGTTTTATACATATGTTTTGTACTTTTTCCTTGACCTTTGATGGGATCAGAACCAGTGTGTCCTCCTGGATTTTCAAACCTCTTAATCATTGACCTTTTGCTTCTCTCTGATTTGTTTGTATCCCTACTTGGGGTAATCAGGTTTTGAGTAAAGCAGGATGCCTTGTAGTGCTGAGCTTTCTCCCAAAATGGTAATAAAATTGTGATAAAAACAAGAAGTGACAGATCAAAAGGAAAACATGCTAGAGCTGGAAAAAAAATCTCGTTTGCCCTGCCCCACTTTCTCTGTTTTTCCAAAGCACAATTTTTGGGGGTTTTCCAGATGGAAATGAGAGATTTCATACTTTGTTTTGTTTTGACCTCATTTTCATGATGGGACAAAAGTTCCTCTGGAAAAAGAAATATATATTTCAAGACAGTGACTGTCAGCCGGCAAGCCTGAGTCAAATTGCCTTTGTTGTTATGATTAAAATTTGATAGACAAATATTTTAAAATAGCCAAGACTATCAACAACTACAAAAAAGGTTTCTGGAGAAATAGACCTAAACATGAAATTAATCTGCATTTGTTTAAAAAATAAATAGCACAGCGGTACATAAAGCATTTTTGGCAGTAAAGTTTAGTATTTTTAATTTAATAGTGTATGCAACTTACTGTTTGGTAAATCCAAGAAACAATAAATAACAGATTTCGATTCGTGGAGCTACCCCATTAAAGAAATTGTGGAAATCAAACGATCTGAGACTCACTTGAAAGTCTTTGCTCAAAAGTTCTTATCTGAACCCTAAAATCATCTTCAAAAAACTTGGTCCAAAGTTCCTGATAAATGCGGTTTGCTTCCTCTCTCCCTGCCCCAAACAAAACTTACGTAAAATTTGTAACTAGGAGCATTTTCATCATCCTGCACATCCAGTTTTCTCCTCCTTGCTATGTCATATCTTCTAGACTAGGGGTGTCAAACTCAATTTCATTGAGGGCCGCATCAGCATTGCGGTTGCCCTCAGGGGGCCGGGTGGGTGTGGGCTGGGTGGGCGTGGCCTACTGGGTGGGCGTGGCTAGAGTGTGTATGGCCTACTGGGTGGGCGTGGTCAGCTCTACATCGTTCGCATCAAGGGTGCCTATGGGGGCCTGGGCAGGAGTGGGACAGATCTGAGGGTCTCTGGCCGAAGGAGGGTCTCTGGGCCAGGGCCAAGGCAGTGGGGGGCGTTCCCTCACTGTTTCCAGGATGGCTTCGCGGGCTGCATGAAACCACTTCGCGGGCCGGATCCGGCCCCCGGGCCTTGTGTTTGACATGTCTGTTCTAGACTAAGAGAAATCCTTTACTTTTTAGGACTCCTGTGTGTTGCTTATGCTTCTGATAAATACACTTATACAATTGCTACTAGTTTCTTATGATATAAGGACATGCACAAACAATACCTCCATGAGATCATTTGGACTTAATTCTGACCATGCAAGGCATAAGGCTGTATTTTCAAGCTTTTGAAAAAAGTATTTCTTGGGTTCTTTTGAGTCTGTTTTGACTCTTGCCTGGGCAAATTCCTGCAGTTTCCTTGCAAGGTTTTCCAGAAGTGGTTTACCATTGCTTTCTTCCTAGGGCTGAGAGAAAGGGACTGGCCCAAGATCACCCAGCTGGCTTCATGCTTAAGACAGGACTAGAACTCACAGTCTCCCAGTTTCTAGCCCGGTGCTTTTGTTTCTAGATTGCGGCTTGCATCTCATAATTTGAAGCTATATGCAGAGTACTGACATACATCCAGAATGTTGGACCAAATAGATTTGTGGCTTTACATGATGGTTTCTACCATACAACATCCTCGGGCAATGACTGGATTCCCATTACACAATGAATCACAAATGTGCAAATCCAGACACGCGGTAGGTAGAAATGAAGAGATTTTCTTTACATAAATAAATACAAGGTCACCAAGTTGGTCCACTCTTTTGATCTTAGAGACAATATGACTAAGAGGGAGTATCAGCACTATCTTCAAATAGATGAAGCCAGTGGGAGAATGGTTCTCTGTTGGTCAAAAATAGGTCCTTGGAGTCACCTTATAGGAAAGGGAATACCTATTAAAGACTAGATATATTTTGATTTTAGGTTATATATTAAAGTCAGTGATGGAGTCAAATGGCCAGGACCTGAGACATATGAAAGTAGAGGTTGGAGGTCCATCTTTCAAGATTTCTGTGGCTTTTCTACAGAAGCATTTCCTCCAGGTCTAAGATGCTAGAATGCTATAGCTACATTCTATGAAATGCGCGGTGGCTCAGTGGGTTAGGACGCTGAGCTTGCCGATCAGATGGTTGACAGTTTGGCGGGTCGAATCCCGAGTGCCGCGTAACAGAGTGAGCGCCTGTTACTCGTCCCAGCTTCTGCCAACCTAGCAGTTCGAAAGCACGTAAAAATGCAAGTAGAAAAATAGGAACCACTACGGTGGGAAGGTAACAGCGTTCTGTGAGCCTTTGGTGTCTAGTCATGCCAGCCACATGACCACGGAGACGTCCTCAGACAAGCACTGGCTCTTCGGCTTTGAAACAGAGATGAGCACTGGCCCCTAGAGTCGGAAACGACGAGCACGCATGTGCGGGGGAACCTTTACCTTTACCTATGAAATGCTACAGTCTTTGCCTTGAAGAAAAAGTGGCAGAACAGCAAACTTGCTCCCTGTCTAAACAGATCCATGAAAACACTATATAATATCTGAGAACATTTGCAGGTAGTTCTCTACTTACAACAGTTCATTTCATGACTGTTCAAAGTTACAATGGCCCTGAAAAAGTGACTCATGACCACTTTTCACACTTATGACCACTGTAACATCCCTAATGATCACATGATTTATGTTTGGGTGCTGGACAACTGACTCACATTTATGATGGTCGCAGGGTCCCAGGGTCACGTGATCCCCTTTTGCAACCTTCTGACAAGCCAAGTCAATGGGGAAACCAGATTCAATTAACCACCCTGTTACTAATTTAACAACTGCAGCGATTCACTTAACAAATGTGGCAAGAAAAGTTGTAAAGTGGGGCAAAACTCACAAGAAATTTCTCACTTAACAACATAGATTTTGGGCTCAGTTGTGGTCCTAAGTTAAGAACTACCTGTACATGAGATCTTTGCACGGAAGGCTACTACCGTGGAAGGATGTAGGATCTATCTCCTGATTTAATCTTACTTTTTTTTCCCCTTCCAATATATACTCACACTTTTTTTCCAATAATTGATCGTGTGGAATGGTGTCTAGAGTTTAGTTAGTGTTTCCTCCAGTCTTTGGTTGAATGCATGGAGATCAGAAGGATATTGTCAAGTGCAAAAAACCAGGAATCCAGATGGAATTCAAAAATACTACAAGTTTATTCCGTCCAATCTATACACAAGAATCTGAACTACTCGTGGTAAATGCTGGAATTGGTGCCAGATAAGAGAACAGATTTCAAGGGGAGCTGGATTTAGGTCTCTTTTCAGTGTGTCAGGACTCCTGACTGATGGTGCATTTGACCCCACCCTCAGGCTCAGCTCGGTCATCTCTTATAGATACAGCTATAATCATAGTTTGGGAGTTAGGCTAAAAATGAGACCTAATTTCACGCAGGTAGTTCAGAGCCAAAGAGTTGAAACCTTTTTTTGATCCCAAGTTCCATTTCCAGAATATACACTCCTCATGAATTCTAAACAAAGAGATACCATCAGAAGCAAAGAAGGTAGGTTTTTTAAAGGAACTTTCTTTTCCCTGCCCCCACCCCAAAACAAAACACAGCCGAAAATGCCTTTCATTAATGTGTAAATCCCTCAGAATTGCCCAAAGATTTCCTTTTTATGTAAGGCACTTAATGAACACAATTGCCAGTGGCAACTTAAATATCAAATAATTCCTTAAAGCGCTAAGAGATGTTTATAAGTGTGGTAATTGATACCTAACTTGCTAAAGCGCTCTTAATAAACGCGAGGGCGTTCTTTAAACTTTCAAAGTATTAATGATCAAGGCGCATTTGCTATGCTTCACTGTAGAGGCAACTTCATAACTCCCTCTATTATGGACCGAGGTACTTGGTGTAACAACAGAGAAGAGACCCATTTCAGTTTGTTATGGAATGAGTCAGATGCATATAGGTAGTCCCTGACTTACAACCATTTGTTTAGTGATGACATGAAGTTACGAAGGCATTGACATGGACGTTTTTCACACTTACAGCCATTGCCACATCCCCATGGTCATGTGATCAAAATTCAGACACTTGGCAACCGGCTCATATTTATGATGGTTGCCGTGTCTCAGTTCATGTGACTACCTTTTTCAACCTTCTGGCAAGCAAAATCAATGGGTAAGTCATATTCACTTAACAGCCACGTTCCTAACTTAAAAACTGCAGTGATCCACATAACAACTGTAGCAAGAAAGGCTGTAAAATGGAGCAAAACTCACTTAACAGCTGTCTTGCTTAGCAACAAAAATTCTGGGGTCAATTATTGTCGTAGGTTGAGGACTACCTGGATATGGTGTGGGGGGAAAGCTTCTCTATCAGCATCTACTTTCATTCCAAACTATTCTACACAAAGGGACGTGGTGGCTCAGTGGGTTAGGATGCTGAGCTTGTCGATCAGAAGGTCGGCAGTTTGGTGGGTCGAATCCCGAGTGCCGCGTAGCAGAGTGAGCGCCTGTTACTCGTCCCAGCTTCTGCCAACCTAGCAGTTCGAAAGCACGTAAAAATGCAAGTAGAAAAATAGGGACCACTACGGTGGGAAGGTAACAGCGCTCCGTGCGCCTTTGGTGTCTAGTGTTCTGTTCCAGCCTACGACCGGCCCTGTTGGAATGTCAGGGACAACCCCTTTTTTATATTTAATAGGCTGGAATTAAGCCAACCAAATTTATTTGCAAAAACTAAACGAAACAGTTCAAAACAGAGTTAAACAGACTGAGACTATATCCGAAGCTCTTCAAACGGTTGCCTTCAGCAACCAGCACCTCCCACACATTCCCCTTTTAAACAGCAGTCTCAAGGCGTGGCTTCTCTTTGCCTTCTCCCGAGGTGCCTCATTGCTTTTCTTTGTTCACTTCTGCTAGTCTGCCTCCTGCTTTGAGCGTCCCTGAACAGAGCCAGCTGTGGATCGTCTTCTTCCAATCTTTCAGGCTCACACAGCTGGGTCTGAGGAGGAACAAGACGGGAGGGGACTGGCTGAGAGCTCTGCGGTGCATCAGAACTTTCCTCTGCAACCAACGGCTCTCCAAACCCCTCCTCCTCCTCCTCTTCAGAATTGTCCAACTCAGCTGCCGAAACCACAGGCTGGCACTGAATCACAACATCTAGTCATGCTGGCCACATGACCACGGAGACATCCTCGGAGAAGCGCTGGCTCTTCGGCTTTGAAACGGAGATGAGCACCGGCCCCTAGAGTCGGAAATGACTAGCACGCATGTGCGGGGGAACCTTTAGCTTTACCTTTATTCTATACAAGGCTCTGAAAACTCAGCACCACCCATTTCTGTGATCTACATTGATTTCCCCAAACTGTCAGCCATCCCAACCTGATTAGTTAGAAAAGAAAGACTTTCAAGCCCACGATTAGCCAAAAGAATACTTTACTAAAGCCAAGTGATTACAGAAGAAGCAAAGCTGAGAGTAAATTCTAAGCATTTGCCTCTTACGTGAAAAAAAAAGGTCTGGATAGCTGAAACTTAGCAAGCTCCTTTTTTGAGTTGGCTTATTCCCAAGAATCAGTGTGGATTGCTCCAAATATTGGGCATAAATTGAGAACTCTCCTATAACTTTCACATAACAAGCTGTGTAATTGTTTCTCTTCTTAGTTTAGCCACCGTTAAAATATCGTTGGGAACCATATCAAAGGAAGACCCCATGTCCATTGCTGAAATTTCAAGGATTGATGAGATATAGATTGAAGAACTAATGGAAAACACACCCTAAATTCTTCAGCCAAATAGTTGATTCTTCCTTGCCTTTCCTTCTTTATTTTACTCAAATGCATCCTTTATTTGTTTTATTATTCCCCTTGCTATATTAATGGGATTATTGAACACTTAATGGTGAAAAAGGAATGCACCCTCCCTAGCCTATGTCACAGACTCAACACTGCTCTGGCAAAGAAAGAAAAAACACCAGCCCTTCCTATTCCACATTCTCCTTTCCTCAACCCGAAAGAGGTAATTGCATGACAATTAGATTAATATCTCTTACATACTTATTAAACTCAATAAGTGGCCCTGTGCAAACAATTGATATTTAATTAACATTATCATCCTACTAAGTTTTAATTAAAAGTTCATTTAAACACACCTCCCATGTTATCACTCACACTAATGCAAGTTTGTTTTATTTTCCTCTCCCACAAATGTGTTTTATGTTGTGCCATTTGTCAGTTCAAGCTGCACACATCACTCTGAGACTTTTTCCTAGGCAGCCCTTGGCTCTAGTAACAGGCAGAGGGGAAAAAACTTTTGCCTCTTTCAACAGACCTCCCTCACTTGACTCTGGTGAAAGGGAAGTTGCTTTGAACACGTCCTTCAAAAGAGAAAAGAATCCTGCAGAAATTCTCATGGTTGAAAAGGAATGTTCTTGCACTCTCCCAGCAATGACAGCGTCAAGATAGGTATGGATTTCTTTTTCCTCCTAGCATTTTTCCTGCAAACACAGTGTTGATCTATTTGGTTGTGGCAGGAATTAACCAACAGGCTTGTTGCTGGTGGGCTGAGAGAAAGGGCTGGCCCAAAGTCACCCAGCTGGCTTTCATGCCTAAGTTAGGACTAGAACTCCCAGGCTCCTAGTGATTGACCCCAAGTCATCCAGACAGCTTTCATACCTAAGGAAGGACTAGAACTCACCATCTCCTGGTGATTAACCCAAAGTCATCCAGCCAGCTTTCATACCTAAGGAAGGACTAGAACTCACCATCTCCTGGTGATTGGCCCAAGGTCAACCATGCTCATGCCAAAGGCAGGACTAGAACTCACCATCTCCTGGTGATTGACCCAAAGCCACCCAACCAGCTTTTATGCCAAAGGTGGGGCTAGAATTTACAGTCTCCTGGTTTCTAGCCTAGTGCCTTCACCACAAGACCAAACTGGTTGTCTTGCCAAGGGATATCTATCTGTGTAAGGATAGCCTGCCTTTCGTGATATGATTTTCCCTCAAGTATTCTGCCGCTTTCCTGGTTGTCATTCAATCCCAAAGGAAGATCTGCAGAGATTTTCCAGCAAATATCAACCCTGAATTATAGACTTGGAAGCAGCCATTTAACCTCCCTTTTATTTCTGTTCGATTTCTAATTTGACCCATATATTAAGCCACCATAGAGAGGGTGGATTGCAAAAGTATATTCTGGTGGAGCAAAAGCTGATCTTTGCATAAACATCAGTTTCTAGTGGGTTTGCTCGATCATTGTTTAATCTTCTAGATCAGGGGTTCTCAACGTGTGGCCCACGGACCCTGGAGGGCCATGGTGTTATCGCAGGGGCTCCACAAAGACTTGAAGCAGTCTAGTGCTTTAAATCATGGGTTAAGTCTTGGTGGTCTGTGGCTACAAAAGGTATTTAAAGGGGGTCCATGCTGAAGAAAGGGTTGAGAACCACTGTTCTAAATTATTCCTCAATTTCAACTCCTGACTGTCTCTCAACTAAGACCCCTGATGTGTTATTAGGCTTATATCCTATAGCCATGCACCTTTGAGACCAGTTAAGTGGGGGAAAGTATTCGGATATATTTCAGAGAGATAAAACGTTGGAGAATTCTCCTGCTATCCTCACATTCTAAATAGCTCATAGCAATACAACGTGAACTGCAAAGCATTATTTCAGGCATCTTTCATAGACATAAACTCACACATACATGCATAAAGATACACAAATGGCAGGCTTTTTATAGTATTAAATAACAGTAGCTTCTTCCTTTTAATTGCAGATAGGATGTAGCCTAACACACCCGACGGCTAATTTGTTTATATTAGCAGGATGGGTCAACTGCTTCAAACACAGACTGCTGAACTCTAGTAGATTGCATTACCCCATTTAAATAAATAGGGGTGATTTGTCAATGTCATCTAAGCTTCAATATTTTACTTTTCACTCCCAAGAAATGGTACTGTCTAATGAAATGACCTCTCCCTTCTTCCCTTTCCCCTATCTCACCTTCTTGAGTCCCCTTAGGAATGGCAAATGATTCTCTAGAGTATTTTAGCCTTATTCCAAAGCAAAAGTCAAATGTTTTTCACTTGTGATGTACTGCCAATAATAATCCAACTGGACCAAATCCAGTTCAGTTTAGTCCACTGAAACACAGAGTTATAAGATGCTGAGACGTGCATAATTAGACCACTTCATGGTTACAGTGATATTGCACTGGCAACCCCTCTCTAGATTTTTAGATAGAGGTCTTCCTAGCTTTTTCTGAAGTAGTTAGAATGCAGCGTAGAAGAACAATCCTACAGCTATAATCACTCCTTACTTATGAGAAGGGAGGCCCATAATGTCCCAAAGTTGCTGTCCAAAAGGCAACTGGACTTTCTTGGGTTTTTCCCTTGATTTAGGTGACTGAGAATCTCCATAGACAGGAAGCCAATAGTATCTTAGATTTCAAGGTAACCAGGATATATGATACATAGTACTTTAAAATTACAGATGATATATCGAGGTGGACCAAGCTGGCATCCTGTTTCAAAAAAATGAAGCTATCGGAAGTTTTCCAGATGATCACTAGAGGTCAGCAAATAGTTATCCTTGTCTCTTTCCTGCCATCTAGTGGTCATCTGGATTTTTATAGCTCAAATGTGATGCTGTAGCCTTACAAAAATGGACCGTCTCAAAGATTTTGGACAGTATTTGATTGGCTTCCATTTAGTACCTTGATAGTAAGATTAAAGCAACACACAATAGAAAGAGTTTGATGTAAGATCAGCATGGAAAGGGGAAAAAACAATTGGAAAGACAGATATCACAATCAAACTGGACATGTGCTAAATTCTACAGATGATCACTAAATTCCACATGATTATATGCAATACAACATATTTAAACCTATATACCTCTCATCCTTCGGGAATAGGGCGGTATAGAAATTTAATTAAATAAATAATTAAATAAATTTTTCAACATCCTGGGGGAACATGTTTTAGAAATCTGTGCATCTGCATAGAAAATATATATTTGAAATCCTTATTTTTTTTTTTGAAAGGGTTAAAATCGTCTCCTTTTCTCACCATGATTACAGAAATTGAAATAAAACAAACTGCTTATTTATTTCTTGTGGCTGTCTTATTTATATGAATGCTCAGCTTTTGTTTTGATTGCTCCATGATGGCTGTTGCTATTTTTTTTCTGACACGTGAATTATTTTAATTTGATTTCATTGTAAACTGTCCCGGGAGTCATCATGTCTGAAAAACACTCTATAAATATAGTAAAGAAAGTGGCAGTGCAATCCAATCCAATATAATTGTTATTTGCTTAAAACCAAAGGTCACCTGCAAGTTGCACAACAGTTAAACAATCAAGTTAAATTAATTCTGTGGCAAATTAGATCCCTATACATTATTCTGTCTGATTTTAACCATAGCTTCACAAATAACAATGTTTATCTGCACAATTCATCAGTCCAAAGCATACCAATTCACTCCAGCTCTGATTAAAAACTAGATAAGGGTTTTACTGTAGAGGTCCGGTAAGAACAGTATGCAGATAACATTGTCAGATGCTTAGGCAGATCCCAAGATGTTTTAAAGAATCTGCTATAGAAAGAAGTAACCTGGTCGGAATATGTAGCCTGGTGAAAAGTTTTTTTTTAAGGAAAAATTAATGTTTGCAAACTGATGAGAGGTATGATACGTTTTGTATGCCTATAGTCATAATCCCATCGTGTGACTGATAGCCCAAATTTGGAAGTTAAGGACAGTTAGAGGAGATAATTGCAAATTATCTTGAAATTCCAGCCTAGACCGAGAAGGTGAAAAAAATATCTTAGGAAAAGGTGATGGCAAATTATAGCAGCATTGTTCTTGCGGAAAAATGAAGTCATTAGGTGTTGACTTTTAATTTGAAGATTTCCCTTTCTATTAATAACAATGTGTTAAGGATTGGAACTTCACCTTACATTAATTTTCCTTCCTTCCTTCCTTCCTTCCTTCCTTCCTTCCTTCCTTCCTTCCTTCCTTCCTTCCTTCTTTCTTTCCTTGCTTCCTTGCTTCCTTCCTACCTACATTTCCTTCCCTCCCTCCCTCCCTCTGTCCCTTCTATCCTTCCTTCCTTTCCTCCCTCCCTCCCTTCATTCCCTTCCTTTCCTTCTCTTGTTTCCTTCCTTCCTTCCTTCCTTCCTTCCTTTCTTCCTTCCTTCCTTCCCTCCCTCTCTCCCTCCCTCCCTCTGATATTAGGCATCCAGTACTGGGGACTTGGATTTAGTTCAAATTAGAATTCAGAGTGCCCTTTTCTTTGAATAACTGAAGATTCAATTAGCAACCATTTTAACAATGTTTGCATATTAGGTCCAACCCAAAGTATGACCCCAACAACTTACATTGGAAATTCTTGTCCCAATTGTGATTGTAAATCAAGGACTACCTGTATCTCACCCACCGGGTGTCATTGTATTCTGCAAAACACCAGAAGGCAGAACAAGAAGCGATAGATGGACATTAATCAAGGATAGAAACAACCTAGAACTAAGGAGAAATTTCCTGACCATTAGCACAGTTAATCAATGGGATGACTTGCCTCCAGAAACTGTGGATGCTCCAACACCGGAGGCTTCTAGGAGGAGATCGACCATCATTTGTCTGAAATGATACTTGAGCTGCAGGTTGAACTGGAAGACCTGCAAGGTCCCTTTCCAACTCTGTTTTTCTGTTATTTGCTTCTCATCTGAGATGTTGCAAGTCACACCTGCTGCAGTCCCTCAAGGCCAGAACTGAACTATATATATGTGTGTGTGTGTGTGTGTCCCTCCATAAATCTTCTTTCCTCCTTCTTTAATCGCAGCCTTCTCAAGAAGGGCCACTGGGCTAACTTTGCTGCAAATGCTTCCTGCGTTTCTTGATTAGGCAGGAAAGTCTCTTTTTTTTTTGATGTGCCTCTTACAATCAATCAGCCTCGTTCAAAACAACTAAAATGAAGGTGATTCGGGGGGGGCCTTTCACGGGAAAAAATCTTTGGGGTGTATCATAGAATTTTGCTTGGATTGCCTTCGACTGCTTCTCCAAACAGGCTTGGCGGAGCCGATGGGGAAGGGCTGACGTGGGGAGAGATCCATTCACTGTGTATAAAACCTTTCACTCTTTGACATCAACTTCTTTCAGCGGGGGAAAAAAAAATCTCTCCCACCCCCTCCACCCAATGTTTTCCCCACCCTTCTCTGATTGAAGCAAACTTAAACCATATTCCCTTTCACAAAAAGCAAAATGTGCTGAACATGTGGCTTTGGAAGAAAAGTAAGGAGGGAGGAGGGAAAGAGAGAGAGAGAGAGAGAGAGAGAGAGAGAGAGAGAGAGGAACCAAAGCATGTGTGTTGACCTCTTTGACAAGAAGATTCTTTCTCAGTTAATTCTCCAGGGAAGGGCCATTAGACCCAAAGTTGAGGAGCACAGGAAAAAGGGTGAAGCGGTGTTAGATCAAGGTCCAGCCAAGTGGAAGCTGGGATTGTGGAACAACTGATATTCAATCTACACTTTTGAAGTCTCCCATTGAGTGTCCCGTTCAGGAACTCGGATCAGGATGCTTGTTTAGTGGATAAAAGAGTAACTTGAGAAATTGGCAGGAACTCTGTGTGCCTGGCCACCTGTACGCTCAGCCAGATATGGTAAAAAGGCTCAGACCGTTATTATTATACTTTTGGGGGTGGTTTTTTGAAGCGCGTTCCCTTTCATTTCCTTAAACTTCCAGGTTCAAAAGAAACATTTATGTAAAGCATACTCAAGACCAACTCTGAGATGTATTTACTGAGCTAGCTGATAAAAAAAAAACCTTTCTTTGTTTTCCTATTGCTAAAATAACACTTCTGAGGGTTGGAGTTGTGTGTGTTGTTTTTTTTTGTCCCCTCTTCTTCTTTTGGCTGGGAAAACAAAGCTGGCAGAAAGGGATGGAGAAATTTTATTTTATTTTTATTTTATTTTTGAAGAAAGGCAAGGCTAAGATACCCTTAAATCAAGAGAAGTCACCGGTGTGTGTGTGTGGGGGGGGGGGGAATGGGTAGAAAGGAAACGATTTGGGAGAAATCACTGAGAGTTAGCCCAAGAGAATTATGAACAGATTCAATTAGCAACCATTTTTAACAATGTTTGCAAAATTAGGTCCAACTCGAATTATGACCCCTAACAAACTTACAGTGGAAGTTCTGTTGTCCCAGTTGTGATTGTAAATCAAGAACTACCTGTACCCAGTGGTGGGATTCAACTAGGTGAACAACCGGTTCTCTGTGTGGATGCCGCTTCTGGAAATCCATTCGGGGCCTGGGCAACAAAAAATTATCTACTAGCTCTGCTGAAGTGGTGCGAACCACTGCCTGTACCTCAGCCACGGAGGTCAACTTATTCTTCAAAACACCTGAAGGCAGAACAAGAAGCAACGGATGGAAACTAATCAAGGAGTGACCCAACCTAGAACTAAGGAGAAATTTCCTGACAGCAAGAAAAATCAACCAGTGGAACGGCTTCCTCCTGATGTTGCGGGTGTTCCAACACTGGAGGTTTTTTAAGAAGAGATTGGACAACCATTTGTCTGAAATGGTATAGGGTTTCCTGCCTGAGCAGGGGGTTGGACTAGATGACCTCCAAGGTCCCTTCCAACCCTGTTATTCTGTTATGAATCCTGCAAAAAAAAAAGGCTTGATAGAAGATAGAGCTTCTTAAACAGATATCTTCAGCATCTCGGCAAAGAGAAACTCATGGAGATATTTCATATTCCCTTAGTGAAAAGCTATAGAAGTAGTGATCTGTACTCATCCATCCATCTGGCAAAGATCAGCAACTATTCATGCATAGATGGCCCTATTGCCAAGTGAATTCTGCTGAATGAGGGGAGGACAGAGCAGCAATCCAATCCACAGACGGGCTTCATTGAATCTGCTCTCCAGCAAACCTGTTGCCTTTCCAAAGGTCTACACTACCTTCTCATGATAACATGGGTTTTGAGATCCAGAACCCTGGATCCTCTTTTAAAACAGCCACGCTTTGGAGAAAGACATGGCTGGTTTAATGATGCTTTGGGCATGTTTCTAGGCATTGCAAAGCAGCTCTTGCCAAGGATTTTCATAGCCCTACAATTTCCTACAAGTTCTCAGGAGCATGTACAATTGGCAGGCCAAGCTTCAAGATCTCCAAATGTCTAGAATTGGATCTTGTTCCCTAGTTTGGATGAATGCATTCAAGCCTAGGAATGAGTTTATAATAGCGGTTTTCCTAGAGCGCTTTAAAATTCATTGTTATGCACAAAGATGGCAGCTCAGGGCAGATTGGCATAAGAATTAGGCCACCTACCTCTTGCAACTCATCTACGCATCAGCTGCTCTCCATATTGTGGGGATAACTATTTGGAAAGAGCTCTCTAGAAACAAAAGAGTGAAATAAACACAACCTTTATTTTCGAATCAGAGATTTGGATTCCTGCCCACAGAATCCCTTAAAAAAATATAAAAATAAACCTACAATACAGGGATTGAAAAATTCTATATTGATTGTTAAACCACCTCCTAGAGCTGAAAATCAGCGCTCTCTCTCGCTCTCTCTTTTTTGGGAAATGTAATTTCAGGAAAAATCAGCTTTGGGGAATAGAGATGGTTGTGGCAAATGTCACCTTGTCATAACAATAAGGAAAAAGCTACTTGGGATTTTTTGCAAAACCGAAGTGAAAAGGGAAGAAATGAAACTAGGGAACCTTCTGATGGTGTGTTGAGAGGCTAATTCATTATTATTATTATTATTATTATTATTATTATTATTATTATTATTATTCATTGCAGTCAGCCAGATGTTCAGACTGGATTTGGCATTTTTGTCTACCTATCGAGCCCTTACCAAGGATGGAAGCAGTTCCTAGTAAGGCCACCTTTTGCAATTGACTAATGGCGAATTTGACAATGCCAATGGTGTTCAAGTGGTGCTCTAGTTGTTTTGGGATTGCACCCAAGGTGCCTATTTACTATTGGTACTACCCTTGCTTGCCTTTGCCACAGTCTATTTCTATTTGTATTTGCAGGTTTTTGTATTTTGTTATCTTCTCCAGTTCTTTCTCGTCTATTCTGCTGTCTCCAGGCACTGCCACATCCACTATCCAGACTTTTTTTTGTCTTATCAACAATTGTTAAGTCCGGGGTGTTATGTTGCAGGTGCTTGTCTGTTTGAATTCTGAAGTCCCAGAGCAGTTTAACTTTATCATTTTCTGTGACTTTCTCTATTTTATGATCCCACCAGTTCTTGCTTACAGGCAAATGATATTTCTTGCAGATCTTCCAGTGCACCATTGTTGCTAATTTGTCATGCTGCTGCTTGTAGTCAGTCTGTGCGATCTTCTTGCAGCAGCTTACCAGGTGGTCCCCTGTTTCTTCAGCTTCTTTGCATAGGCTGTCTTCTTTGTCTGTTGCTGTCTTTTATTATTATTATTATTATTATTATTATTATTATTATTATTATTATTATTATCATTATCACTATCACTATCACTATCATTTTATTTATTATTATTATTATTATTATTATTATTATTATTATTATTATTATTATTATTATTATTATCATTATCTATCACTATCATTTTATTTTTATTATTATTATTATTATTATTATTATTATTATTATTATTATTATTATTATTATTATTATTATTATTATTATTATTATCCGATAGTGTTCAACTTACAACAGCTTATTTAGTGACCGTTCAAAGTTACAATGGCACTGAAAAAAGTGACTTATCATTTTTCACACTTACGACCATTTCAGCATCCCCATGGTCATGTGATCAAAATTCAGGGGCTTGGCAACTGACTCATACTTATGACGGTCTCAGTGTCCCAGGGTCACGGGTTCCTCTTTTGCAACCTTCTGACCAGCAATGTCAATGAGGAAGCCAGATTCTTAACAACTTAAAAACGGTGTGATTAACAACTGCAATCATTCGCTTAACAACCGTGGAAGAAAGGTCATAAAATGAGGCAAACCTCACTTAACAAATGTCTCATTTAACAGCAGAAATTTTGGGGTCAGTTGTGGTCATAAGTCAAGGACTACTTGTATTTTTAACTTAATTATTTTTTGATATATTGATTTAAATCTTTTCAGTGCAAATCCTTACCTGCCTTAAATAGTGCACCAAAATACTGATGCATAGATAGAGGTACAATATAGACATCCTAGAAGGTAGACAGAAGAAAATTAAAATGAACGAAATCATATTTTGTTTTTAATTATTGAATTATCAGCTAACTTCATGCTGCACGTGTAACTTAGTTATAGAGTTAGTCCATTTTCTAACTTCACACAATACACTAAAAATCAATAAAACAATCGTGCTGTTTTCACACAAGCGCTAAGCCACCATCAATCCCCCCCCAAACCCCATGGTGTTCAAAATAATCAAGCTTATTCATTGTGCAAATGAAACCATTATGTTTTTAATTAACCATTTTAAAGTATGATCTGTTAAAATACACTTTGCGCTAATCTTTAACAGGACTGTTATGAGACTTAAACAACATGCGTGGGGAGAGAACTAATTTTATTTGTTCCAATTTCCTGGATGAAAGACATAAGATAAATCTAAACAAAAACTTTCCTAGATGTTGCTGCTATGGACTAATGAGGTTATTATCCTGGGAGGGAAATGTTTTTTCCTATATAATACAGCAATTACCAGTGAGATAGCTATTATCATTTCAAAATGTTCTTTTTCTTGTTGAAAACCCAGTACTCAGGGGCATCCAGAAGAGTGGGTCAAAGGTGGCAAGATGGCAGCTATGACCCCAAAAATCAAAGCCCCTCCCCTTTTTACACATGTGGCAACAAATGTAGGAAAAGGGGAGGGACTTTGGGCGACTGCTCTCAGTTTGTTTATTTATTTATTTATTTATTTATTTATTTATTTATTTATTTATTTATTTATTTATTTATTTTATTAGACTTATATACCGCCCTTCTCCCGTAGGACTCAGGGCGGTTCACAAGGTTTTTTTTAAAAACAATACAACAAATTACAAAAATTAAAAACCATTAAAATGATTACACTAACCTTGAACTAAAAACCCCAATTACAATTAAAATACAATCAAAACCCCAGTTAATACTCTCAGTCCAGGCCAGAAAGCTCGAAGAGCCAGGTCTTCAGGTCCCGGCGGAATGAGCGAAGGTCAGTTGCTGTCTTGACATGGGTTGACCTCTGTAGACATTTCTGACAGTAATGATATCAGTTTGCCCTGCAGGCTTATAATCCGGGCACTAGCAATTTTAGAACATAGAACATGGAACATGGAATAGAAGATCTTCTAGTCCAATCTCCTGCTCAAGAGACTCTATAACATTCTAGACAATGGCTCTCCAGTTATCTTGAGAACCTCCAGTGATGGAGCACCCACAACTTCTGGAAGAAAGCCGTTCTGCTGTTTACTTGTTCCCACTCGGGAAATTTCTCCTTAGTTCTAGGCTGAATCTCTCTTTAACGTTCTTCCACACGTTACTTCTTCTCCTGCGCTATTAAATACCTAATATTTAATATCTAAGCCATTGAAGAAATTCTAGGGAAAGGTGAAAGATCCGAATGCAGAAATTTTGTCTTCTTAACCACTCATTTTCCTGTTGACTATGCTACATCTTCCTTTGCCCGCGGAGATGATATATTTTTATTCTCTTCTTTCATCCCCTTCTTTGGGATGGGGGAGGAAAAAAAATCCAATTAATTATTGAAATTCCTCCTCTCGCATGCATATTTCAGTATCCATCGCCCCAGATATACCAACCGCAAACGAAAAATTGGGCACGAGGCAGCTTCCTGGTTTCAAAAGACTTCAACCTCACCTTTCCTGGAGAACGCAAGCCAGAGGCAGCCAAATGAACAAACTAGTTAGAGATGCGCATAGAGTCGCCGGCTGCAAGTCATTCCGTATTCCGTTTTAATAAAGTCAGATCTCCTGCTGCGATTTCAGTCTTGCTTTGGTGCCCCAAACGCCCAACCTTTTCTTTCTCTCTCTCACTTTCTCTTTTGTAATGTTTGACCTTGGGTATGATAATATTCCTGTACAAAGCTCAGGCAATATGAAATCATTTGCCTGGGTCATCTCCCTCCCTCTTCTCTTTCTTTCACTGTCAATCTTCTTCAAAGGTAGGAAGAAAAAGAAGAGGCTGTTCAAACAGGGAAGAGTAGCATTGAGAAGTATTTTTGCTGTCTTATTCTATGCATGCTGCAAAACACACACACACCAAAGCAGAAGCAGAAGCAGGAGGAGAGGAGGAGGAGGGAGAGGAAAAGAAAGAAACTGCGTAGTGGGAAACATGAATAGGTGACTTTTTCATTGCCTAGGGAGGTAATAAATGAGTACCATCTTAAGTTAAAAAAAGGTAAAGCCTTCCCCTATCCAGTCATGTCCACCTCTAGCAGGGCGGTGTTCATTTCCATTTCTTAGCCGAGGGAGCCAGCATTGTCCAAAGACATTTCTGTGGTCATGTAGCCAACATGGATATACGCTGAAGGCATACAGGACGCTGTTATCTTCCCACCAAAGTGGTACCTATTTCTCTACTCACATTTGCATGCTTTCAAACTCTAGGTGGGCAGGAGCTGGGGCAAGAAATGGGAGCTCACCCTGTTGCCATGGAGTTTGGTTCTTGAACATGGGCTGTCAGCTTTCCTGCTGACCAAGCTCAGCATCTTTAATCGCTGAGCCATCTCCTTCTTAAGTCCTAGTACTTTTTTTGCTGCAACCTCTCTCTTGTGCTTACTTGAAGTAGTGCAAAGGAGCTTGGATTTATCCCCGTGAGATGGTGGGATGGTACAAAACATTTCAACGCAGTGCTTCTTGTCGCTTCTCAATTTTGACCTGAGTTCCAACTGAATTTTTGACTGGAAGATACACATGGATGGAAGTTTCTTCTGAAATTTCCTCTTCTTGGTTGGTTGGAAGGTTTTTTTGGCTATTCGAACGTCCTGAGGATCTCAGAATAAGATCATTTTGTCTTTCAAACAAATTCAAACAATTCAGAGAATTGTTCCAAGAAGACGATTTGATTAGACTGAATCAAATCATTCCATCCAAGATTTACACAGCAAGTGATCTGCAGATCACGGGTATCCTAAAATATTATTTTGTAATTTTATCATAGAGTGAATAGTGGCACTTTTACAATCAGATTTAGGGGCACGCGTCTGTGTATCTAGAATGAAGAGGAATGATACCACATAATGAACAAAGTGAAACACTGGTTTTTTTCCCCCTTCCATTCATTTGTGTCCAATTCTTAGAGACTGCCTGGGCAAGTCACTGCGGTTTTCTTAGCAAGGGTTGAAAGAAAGTGACTGGCTCAAGGTTACCCAGCTGGCTTTGTGCCTAAAACAGGACTATAACTCACAGTCTCCTGATTTCTAGCCTGGTGCCTTAACCATTTACCAAACTGGGTCTTAATGGATACTGCCATTTATAGAAGGAACTCCATAACTAAAGATTCCTTCTCCAATGAAATTATAAAGTCTGCAGGATAAAATTATTTAACTGGACTGTGCCCTGAAACACAATTCACCCATACTGACATAATTTCACTGTCTGGTGGTCTACTTATGGTCTACAATTCAAAATAGTGGGGGTGACCTTTAGATAGCTTTTTTTTCAAGTCTGGAAACTTCTAGTAATGGGGTTTATAAGTGTCTGATAGCCAACAAACATGCTTTGCAATGTCAGTGGGGAGGATTTTATGTTCACATCTTGTAGCCTGCAGCTATCTCAGAGGCATTTGGTTAATAGGGCTACCATATACTGTATATGGAATACAAAAATACAGACCATTAGACAGCAGCAAAGAAATGTTGACAACTAGAACTATTTACTATCATCTGTCAGTTACCTGGGTTGTGGTAGTCTTGATAATGTATCCCTAAGTGACTAGTCTCAAATTATTCTACTTTGGACACAAGATGGGATGACTTAACCCTTTGGAGAAGGCTCCAAGAGGTAGGACAAAAGAGAAGAAGAGGACAACTAGCAGCAAGGTGGATAGACTCAGCAACAAGATTACTATTGGAAGACCCAAAGAACCAGGTTAGAGATAAATCATGGTGGAGAAAATCTATTCAGCAAATAAATGGAGTGCTTCTGTATCAGAGAAAATTTCCTTGTGTGGCTAACCACACTTGGCCAAACAAAATATTGTATTCATATTTGTATTGGTGTTTGCATTGGTGTTTGTGTTTGTGTTTGTGTTGGTGTTGGTGTTGGTGTTGGTGTTGGTGTTGGTGTTGCTATTCTATTCTATTCTATTCTATTCTATTCTATTCTATTCTATTCTATTCTATTCTATTCTATTCTATTCTATTCTATTCTATTCTATTCTAGCCTAGCCTAGCCTAGCCTAGCCTAGCCTAGCCTAGCCTAGCCACTCTACTCTACTCTACTCTACTCTACTCTACTCTACTCTAAATTATTATTATTCTATTCTATTCCATTCCATTCCATTCCATTCCATTCCATTCCATTCCATTCTATTCTATTCTATTCTATTCTATTCTATTCTATTCTATTCTATTCTATTCTATTCTATTCTATTCTGTTCTATTCCATATTTTGTATTCTATTCTATTCATTCCTTATTCTATTCTATTCTATTCTATTCTATTCTATTCTATTCTATTCTATTCTATTCTATTCCATTCCATTCCATTCCATTCCATTCCATTCCATTCCATTCCATTCCATTCCATTCTATTCTATTCTATTCTATTCTATTCTATTCTATTCTATTCTATTCTATTCTATTCTAAATTGAAACCAGTTAGATGGTATATTATCAACTTTAATCACTCTTGCAGTGGGATGCTGAACTAGATAGACATTTGGCCTGATCCTGCACAACTTTTATTATGTTCTTACTTTTATTTAAGGTAACGTTACCTTCACACTTAGCTAGAAGCATAAGAACTTCTTAAAAGATGGGGCTTTTAAGATATCTGGACATTGAAACAGAATGCTAGATTACACAGCTGCTCAATCTTATTTCAGGCGAGCTCTTCTTAAATAAGGTGAAGATATCTTTTCTAGCAGCCACACTTTTTCTTTCGGCTTTTTCTCCCCGGCACCTTCGTTTTCCACATTGTTTCCAGACTAAGCAAAGTTCTTTTTAAAAGACTTTGAAACTATGACAGTAACTGTATTTTTATTTGCTTTAATCTGTGGTTGTTTTATTTCCTGCTGATCCGACAGTTTAGCTTTATGATGGTTTGCATTATGAATGCTTAATTCGTTTCATTGGAGCCACATGGAGCGCACAGCTGAGCAGGAGGAGGGCGGATGCAGATTGGGAAAAATATACCTGCACAATCAGAGCTTCATCCCAGCAAGAGCTGAATGTTGCTGCCGCCACCCAGCGGTGGGAATTCAACACCACCAATGCAAGGGATCCTCATGAGCAATTCCGCCTTGATGAATACTGTAAGCTACATTTTTCTGGCTGCCTCTAGAAACCTCTTCTTTTGGGGGGGGGTTTAAAAAAAAGAGAAATTTCTAAAAACAAAGGCTCATTAATGGGCAGCCCTAAAGGCACTTCCAAAAACTCTGATGATGACTGCCCGACATTCATCTTTCTTCCTTTTTTTTTTAAACATTCTTTCCAACCGCCAATGTTGAATGCGTGGTTTTGGCTTAAGAAGCGCTTAACTCTGGAAGCATCCAAGGGTCAGGATTCTCAACCGTGGAAAAGGGCAGCCATAGAAATTGACCTGGAAGCATGAATGATGGTCCAGTGATAAATTTTCCCTGTTGAGGTCAGGGCCGTGTCTGTGGTTTGCACAGAGAGGAAAGAGAACAATTTGGTCGTCCTTGAGAGATTCTCCTATGGACCACGGGGTTTCACTCTTCCTTTTAAATTAGAAACTCAAAAAATTAGTGGTTCTGAGGGCAGAACGTGTCTTTGGAATCCTTAAAAGACAGACTGTGTGAACGTGTCAGAACTTTTCCCCTCTCTTTTCTGCGGCTGATTAAGATTGCATTCTTTATTATGTTATTTGGGACAAAGGTATGACTGTATAGCAAAGATGCAGAGTTCCAAGTTTATGATTTAAACCAGGGGTCTTAAAACTTGGCTCTTTTATGACTTGTGGACCAACTCCCAGAATTCCTCAGCCAGTGTGCCAATATTTGGATTAAAACAATGAGATGCCTGCTTCTATCTGGATCTTCTACGGTAAAGATGGAACTTGAACCACTTTTGAAGAAGTGTTATCAAATGCAAGCCTGAAGAGGATTTTTTTTTTTAAAAAATATCAAGATGAATGGATAAGCTTGGTGAAGATTACCCTTTCTCTGCTGCCTTCTTCCTTCTCTTTCTAAGCTTAAGCATATAAAGTCTAAGAGCACCATCTTGAATTTGTTGGGATGGAAATGTTTGCAGTATTACCATTTCCCATTTTCTGGCCTCAAAAAAATATTAGCTCTTACGGGCCCTGAAATTTTTCTGGGATCATTGTAATTGCAAAAAAAACTAACTATATGGCGGAAAATGAAAAGATTTTCTGGTGGGTTAAAATGCCTGTTTAATTAATTAACAGTATCAATAAATTGACTATTAGCATCATGCTCCCAGGTTCCCTTGGATGTTGCTTGTCAAATGCACTGTGCATTTGATCATTTGAGTATGTTAAAAGGTACTTTGGGAATACATACAACCATTTTGATTTTTGTAGAGAAAGCAGCAATGAAGGAGCTTCTCTGCAGCTGGCCATATTCCACATCAATTTGTTTAAAGAAGATCGAACAGAACACAATTCATTGGCCAAGTGTTTACCGAAAACTGAGCCGTTGAGCTGAATGTATTTAATTCCAAAGCACTGGATTTGACCTTCAACTACCTTAATAGCTTGCAAACAAGTTGTCTCTTCCCATTTGGATTATCTTTGAGGGATATTCTCAGGGTGACTCAAAAAAAGGATCTTGTCCATGATAGAAAGCATAAGACATCCCTTTTGCAGCCATTTCAATATCCAGAAAGTATTTCTGTTGGGTGGAATTTCTAAAGTCAGGATGCCTTCAAGTCAAGCTTGGCCCTTGATGACTCCAGCTGCTTTTGATGTTATCTTCCTAATGTGGACATTAATACAGTATTTCCTTTTCCAGAATATTTTCCAATTTCATACTATAGTTTCCTTCTCACAAAATCCAAAGCCTGAACATATAACAGTGTTTGGCTTTAAATTGTAGACATAATTTATACATGCGCTTCTCTTGAAATAAATGGGGAAAGGTCAATTTATTCCAATCTTCAGTTTAGGATGGCGCCTATTGGATGTTTATTTGTAGATGATGGCAATGAGTTACTTTTGGGGTGGTGTTTTCTGGCCAGCTTAGGGCCCTCACCCAGTGGTGGGATTCAAGATATGTGAACAACCAGTTGTCTGTGTGAATGCTGCTTCCGGAAGTCCATTCTGGGCCTGGGCAACAAAAAATTAGCTACCGGCTCTGCCAAACTGGTGCGAATGGGCTGAATCCCACCCTTGCCCTCACCCCCAAACCATCTTTTCAAACCGCAGAAAATAATGTGCTGAGTAATCTGATACATGCATGCACACACACACACACACACACACACACACACACACACACACATTTTGTCGGTGCATTTGCATAGCTTATTCTTTTTACCCTAATCCCCCTAGCCCCATTGTCAGTATGCCAGGCACATCTCTCCCCCACCCCCGGCCACCCTTTTTTAAAAAAAAAATAATAATAAGGAAACTCTGAACGCTGCCTCCAAAGATTCTGTGCACTGTCGCATGCCTTTGCATAAATATTCTCCTTTACCTCTGAAGTTTTTCTCGTTTCCTACAGCAATGCTAAGGGTCAGAGGCACAAAGGTGCTATCCCCTGACTGTAGCAAATACTGCCATGTGTTGTATGTTTGATGAATTAAAAGGATCCTGCCAACTTAATTATACTGTAACCCTTCAATAAAGGAAGGGCAGAGCTGATTAACTAGTGAATAATTGGGAACTGATTGATGGCTCTCTTCCTCACTGCTAAAGGCTGTATGTGTAATTATTTCGCCTGGGGGCCTAATTTTCCACTGTTAGCTCCTACTTTTGTCCTCAGTTGTAATTTATGGAGGGGGGACCCCAAAAGCCTTGACAAAAATGTAGAAAATGAACTGACTTCCCTACTTCCGTGAGATGTGTTCCCTGCAAATGTCCAAGAGCCTTCTCCAGATGCCAGCACGTCCAACTCTCTCGTGATTTTTAACTCCCCATACTCAGCAAGAAGGAATCCAGCCATTTGTCAACAACTATCATAATATGGATTTTCCTCCCCCTCTCTCCTGGATATGTAATAATGTTGTGGGCATCTCAAACAAACGATTTCATTTGTGGTGTTCACACCAGATCAGTGCACTCCATTTGAGGAACAACAGTTCTCTAAGAAAGAGCTTTGAAAAGTCAGAATTCTTGGGATGAAGGGAGAGAGAGGTGGAGGTCCATTATGACTATAAGACTTTATGGTTAGGGGTCCGAAGGCTAAACCATACAATGAATGGTTGCAGGAACTGGGCAAGTCTAGTCTAATGAAGAGAAGGACAAGAAGTATGGTATAGGGTTTCCTGCCTGAGCAGCGGGGGTGGTGGACTAGATGATCTCCAAGGTCCCTTCCAACATCATGATGATGATGATGGTGGTGGTGGTGATGGTGATGTGATATGATTGCAGTCTTCCGGTGTTTGAGGGGCTGTCACAGAGAAGAGGGAGTCAACCTATTCTCCAAATCACCTGAGGTTACAACAAGAAGTAATGGATGGAAGATCATTAGAAAGAGATCCAGCCTGGAACTGAGGAGAAATTTCCTGATAGTGAGAACAATTAATCAGTGGAGCAGCTTGCCTTCAGAAGCTGTGGGTGCTCCATCCCTGGAGGTTTTTAAGAAGAGAACCATTTGTCTAGAATGGTCTATGTCAGCGGTGGGATTCAGCCGGTTCGCACCACTTCAGCAGAACCAGTAGCTAATTTTTTGTTGCCCAGCCCCAGAATGGACTTCCAGAAATGGCATCCACACAGAGAACCAGTTGTTCACATATTTGAATCCCACCACTGGAATGGGGTCTCCTGACTGAGCAAGGAGTTGGACTTGAAGACTTCCAAGTTCCCGTCCAACTCTCTTATTCTGAATTCTGTACTTCAGATGTTGGTTAACCACATCAATATTTCCTGAAAGCTAGGCTGTTTGACCCAGTGAACAAAGACTTATTAGTCTACTTAGCTAGCTTAAAACCTGTTAGCCCTTCTTAGAATCATATTGCAGCCCAGCCAAAATGAAGCATTTTTACCAAGGAACTATTATTTATCTTACCAACAAGGCAACCGGAGATAAATCATCATCAAGGTGTAGGACATCATGGAAAGAATAAACAGGAAGATCCTTTTCTTCCTCTCTCAAAACACTAGAACCATGGTTACTCAAGAAGAGGCAAATCAAACATCACTCTGCATAATTCACTTGTGGAATCCATGAGGCACACAAAAGGGGTGATAGTTACTAATTCAGATGGTTTTAAAGGGGGATTTTATACATTTAGGGGAACACAGGACTACCAAGAACTACAATCTTTCAGACTGAAGTTCATTTCTGGTATAGTGACCTGGGTACTCATATACCAGAACCAGGAAATAATGGCAGTTTTCTGTTTGCAAGCACCCCAGACGTACCTCATTGTTTTCACTTTGAGAAAGCAAAATATTGCACTAGGATAGACTTTGGTGCAGCCCCAACAGGACTATTCTCATGTCCTTATTCCCAGAAACAAACTGGAGTTCTAGACAACCTCAAAGGAAGATGCTATAATGGGGGTAGGGTGGGGTTCGTTAGGTTTTCTGATGGCAGATAAATGTTTTGTGATAAACTGTGCTCCCCATTTCATGAATGAATAAATCCCTTCCACTGCACAGCCTGGATTAGTAATGTGCCAAGTGATTTCCAAACTTAAAATGTGTCTATTGGTCAATAAGATTATCTGCTTTAAACTTCACCCAGGGAGTTTTGAAATGCCATAATCTCACCTTAACCTTGACCGGTAGCTTAATTCTGAAGGCAAATTCGGAAACTTCAGTTAGTACAGCCTATTAAAGCAAATGACCTATTTGAAACTGTCTGGTATCTGTGTGGTATGTGATGCTTACGTGGGTCCACTTTTACTGACTTCCGCTTCCTTTCCAAGAGAATCTGAAATGTTGGCGAACCTGTAAAAACCTTATTTTAGCTCCTGTCCTTTTCTGCCTGTGAAAAGCTTTTACATTTTTAAGTGCTTTGCAATTTTTGGACTTGTTATCTTGGACTTCATTCATATCAAAGCTGTTTATGGAGTGGTGTTTCCTGTCCTACTTAATTCTCCATTTTAAAATTGTCGATGGGTTGTTACTGGGTGATTCTATTTATTTACATTTTTGTTTCTTTTTCCTTTTTCCTCATTCAGAAGAAATGAGGGTAGTTAGCTAACTGAGTGGCAAAAACCTCTTGTTAAAAAAAATATTATTTATTTATTTATTTATTTATTTTATTTAATTTTATTTATATACCGCCCTTCTCCCGAAGGACTCAGGGCGGTGAACAGGGCAAGCATAAAAAATACAAAAATACAAAAGTTAAAAGGGATTAAATATATGCCCAAGTAAAAACAGTAAGTACAAATATTAAAATAGCAATAAAAAACCCCACCCATCCCCCATCAGGCCAGGCCGGCTTGTTCAAATAGGAATGTCTTTAGGTCGCGACGGAATGAGCGAAGATCGGGCGCCATCCGGAGCTCAACCGGGAACTGATGCAATTATGCAATTCATAGTGCAGCCTGATCAAACTTGTCCTGTTGTAAAAGCCTAGACTGACTTCACTGCAAACCAACTGAGTAAAAAAAAAAAAGCAATAATATGAAACAAATTAGATGAACGTGGGACTAGTAGGGATCTGAATTTCACAGGGCTTGCTGCTTGGCTACTCACTGACTGAAGGATTTTCATCATCTGCCCTGGGACCTGTTTTATTTAATAAAGGAGTAAACACTCCCATTCTCCTTTAAAAATAACAATAATAATCAAAAGACTCACATTTAGCCGAAAACGTGGCCTTGTCAGTGGGGCTAGGAATCACAAATGGAGCTGTTCAAGTGGTTGATCTGATCATGTTGTTGCTACCGTGGAGGCTGGGGTTGGGTGTTTTAATGAATAATTGCCAAGGGTGAAACTTTGGCAGGCACGTGCCTCTGCATTTCAACTTGTCATTAGAGTAAGAGGGAAGGTGTTACTTTCAAGTGGGTCAGATGGAGAAACCAAACTTCTACGATTCCGCTGAAGACTGTGAGAGCTGGAAACCTTTTCAAGGACATCATAAGAGGTGTGGATTTGAAGCAGACTGCTCCCATAACAAAGTGAACTTGTTTATATGGACTATGTAAGACGTTGTGGGGTTCGGCTGGGAAACCTATCGTTTAATTCTACGAACTGGTGTTTGGGAACCTCAGAGTTAGTTTTGGTTCGACATTACCACACAATGTATTCAGTAAACAGTAAGGTTTTCAGAGACAGAACGAACCTGGAGTTTTATTTGGATTCTCAAGCTGGATATTGACACGTTGGATTTTTAATTTTTTTAAAAAAAATTTGTAAATTGCCTACAGTCACCTAGGTGGGAGTTGGGAGGCTATATAAATTGACATTAATATTATAGGATATCTGAAGGACAATGAAGAAGATGCACGGAAGTTAGAAGTACTGGAAAAACCAATGTGGCCTACAAGAATGACCAAATGAAGAATAGAATGGAGGCGTGGGAAGACAATGCACTACATGGCCAGTACATTAAAAAAAACAGCAGGGAAAACAGATAACAACAAGACCTGGCAATGGATAAGAGCAGGAAAGTTGAAGAAAGAGGCAGAGGGGCTAATTCTGGCTGCACAAGACCAAGCCTTAAGAACAAATGCATACCAAGCCAGAATTAAGAAGACAGCAACAGACAGTGGATCACCTGCTTGGCAGCTGTAAGAAAATCACTCAGCTGTAAGAAAATCACTCAGACTAACTACAAACTAACTACAGACTAACTACAAACAACAGCATGACAAAGTAGCAACAATGGTGGATTGGAAGAACTGCAAGAAATGCCATTTGCTTGCATGCAAAATTGGTGGGACTATTGAACAGAGAAAAGTAATAGAAACTAAAAGGTTGCTCTGGGACTTCAGAATTCAGACAGACAGGCACTTGGCACATAATTTAACGGACTTAACATTTATCGATAAGTAAGACAGAAAAAGTCTGGATAGTGGATGTAGTAACACCTGAGCTCAGCAGAAAAGAGAGAGAGAGAAATAGAAACAGGCAGAGAAAGACATGGAGAAAATCACATACTACAAAGTCCTGCAAATAGAAATAGAAGAGTGTGGCAAAAGAAAGCAAAGGCAGTCCCAATAGTAACAGGCATCTTGGGTGCAACCCCAAATCAACTGGAATACCACTTGAACACCATCGGCATTGACAAATTCACCATCAGTCAATTACAAAAGGCAGCTTTACACGGAATAGCTAACATCCTGCAACGATACCTCTAAAACCATCAAACACCCACATCTGCCTAATCCAGGTCCTTGGGAAGGACTCAATAGGTGGATAAAAATGCCAAATCCAGCCTGGACATCTGGCTGACTGTGTAAAAAAAGCACAACCACCACAACAACAACAACAGTAAAGCAAGAGGTGGAAGGATTGATCTCGGCCCTCTGTTCTTATCGGTACTTGATTTATAAGTCTGTGTGAGCATGCAAGAGAATTCAAGGCAAAGACCTTGATGTTCTCTCCCGCTGAGCATGTGCGCCATTTGGACTGAAGGCATGAAAGCCAAGAAATTAACGTTAAGCTGATCATCTGTCACCATTGCCATCCTGATGATTTCGCAAGGAAGGAGAGAAGTGGATGACATACCCTCTAGTCAAGGGCACGGCTGCCCGCTGTTCAGACCTTACAAACACAAATCATTCGGTCTGCAAAGGATTTAAATTTAAATTATACTGTAAAAAGGTGGGGTGAGAGGCAAATCTTTATGCAAGTTTTATTTTCTCAAAGTCTTAATAACACCCAAGTTATGCTAGCTTGCTTTCTGGAGAAAGAAAGTGAAATACCCCGGCTTTCCACCTTTTCATCCTGCTAGAGAGGCCTTAAAATAGCTTTAAAAGAAAAATAGAAAAAAAAACCTCAAACATAATCAGGTTTTAAAACTTTCAGTAGGAGACTCAAACATGCAGAAGTGCAGTAAGCTCTCATTTTAATGCTGGAGGTGGGAAACAGCATTAGGAAGAAGCTAAAGCCAAGCACCGGCTGGATTTTGTGGCTCAGAATGGCCACAGTCACACTTTGGCTGTGGTTGAAGAAATTAGGATAATAATAATAATAATAATAATAATAATAATAATAATAATAATAATAATAATAATAATAATAATAACAACAACAACAACAATAATAACAAGAAGAAGAAGAAGAAGAAGAAGAAGAAGAAGAAGAAGAAGAAGAAGAAGAAGAAGAAGAAGAAGAAGAAGAAGAAGAAGAAGAAGAAGAAGAAGAAGAAGAAGAAGAAGAAGAAGTTGGAAGGGACCTTGGAGGTCATCTAGTCCAACCCCCTGCTAAGGCAGGAAACCCTATACCATTTCAGACAATCACATTGGGAAGCTCAGAAGATGTACAAAAAAATGTTATTGAATGAAGCAGGAGCTTGATGGGAAGTGGATGAAGTGGTTTTGAGTGGTTCTGAAGGTCTTCCAACAGAAGAGACCATCCATAGCTCAGGATTGAACTGGGAAGCTCTTCGTACTTTCTGAGCTTGGTTATTTGTTTGCAGACATTCCATTACCTGACCAGGTAATATAATCAGTGCTAGCGGGGGTGGGGTTTGCTCCCCCTTTCATACAGATTAAGACCTTTAAAAATCTTAGAAGATGATAGGGAAAGCAAAGAACTTTTAAACTAGCCAAGATTCAGTTCGGAAGAAGTCAGTATTCTGTCTACTTGCTGTCTGGGTCCACAACTCAAAACACGGATAATGCTTGCCACGTATAATGTTCTCTACGTTTCATTGATTTTGGCCTTTTAGAGCAAGGATGAGTAATCTTTGGCACATCGGCCACATCCAATCTACTAATCCCCTTTAAACAATCTCCGGAGCCTAGAGACCTTGAGCTCATTCTGCAGAAACCCAGTGGCACTTCACTGATTATCCTCCTAGCATTTTTCACTGTAACAGATGTGCAACTATTACTTCTTTATTTCTTCATTTAAAAAAATGTTCATGGTTCAAAAAAAAAAAATCCAAAGGGAGGACCAATTAATTACAAAGCAATAAGCTAAAAACAAAGTATAAATAGCTACAAGAGCGCCACTAAAAATCAAAGGTCTCGGGGGGGGGGAAAAAAAACCACCTCGGTGACATATGATGATGCCTTCAAGTTAACGTTGACTTCCGTTAATACAGTTAGTCTTTGATTTATGACCACAATTGAACCCAAAAAATTTCTTTGGCTAAGTGAGACACTTGTTAAGCGAGTTTTGCCCCATTTTAGGACCCTTCTTGCCACAGTTGTTAAGCGAATCCCTGCAGTCGTTAATTTAGTAATGTGGTTGTTTAGCTACATTTAGCAAAGTCAACCTGCTACCCCACTGACTTTGCTTGCCAGAAGGTTGAAGAAGGTGACCCTGGAACACTGCAGCCGTCATCAAGACGAGTCAGTTGTCAAGTATCTGAATTCTGATCACGTGAGCACGGGGATGCTGCAACAGTTAAGGGCGAAAAATGGTTGTTAAGTCACTTTTTTTCAGGGCTGTTGTAACTATGAACAGCCACTAAACTAATGGCTGTAAGTGAAGGATTACTTGCATTCCTGCCCCAGATAGTCCTCTCAATGACAACCACTCCCTTGGTTTCCGACTCTAGGGGCCGGTGCTCATCTCCGTTTCAAAGCCGAAGAGCCAGCGCTTGTCCGAGGACGTCTCCGTGGTCATGTGGCCGGCATGACTAGACGCCAAAGGCACAGGGAACGCTGTTACCTTCCCACCGGAGTGGTCCCTATTTTTCTACTTGCATTTTTACGTGCTTTCGAACTGCTAGGTTGGCAGAAGCTGGGACGAGTAACAGGCGCTCACTCTGCTATGCGGCACTCGGGATTCGACCCGCCAAACTGCCGACCTTCTGATCGACAAGCTCAGCGTCCTAACCCACTGAGCCACTACGTCCCAATCTAGCATGAAATAAATACTATTTTGTTTGCTTGTTTGTTTGCCTTCTCCATAAGGACCGGATAAAGCATTAGCCAGGATCAGCTCAGAGGGGGAAGGAAGGGAAAGCTTTTTTTGGGGGGGGAAGAAAAGATGAAAAGCTCTGGAGAAAGAGTGAATTCCATCTGCTTTGATGTGCTCCAGAAAAGAAGAGGAGAAGGAGGAGTGTCTCACTTAGCTGAGGAGAAGAAAAACCTGCTTTTTATCACGATTACTTTTATCATTCTTGGGCTCCGCTTTGTTTTGTTCTGTACCTAATTCCTTTGATGACAAGAAGCCCACGGTTTTCCAGTCCCTGATTTTAATTTGCATGTCATTGTCAGATTTTTTTATTATTATTATTTTGTGGTCGACCCCTCCCCCCCCCCCTGCCTGTATCTCTGCTCCAGCCTACAGGCAGACCTCACATCAGAAGGCAAAGGCAAAATCAGCCAACAGCTGGTTGCATTTGCATAAAAATGGGGTTGCCCTTTCTCTCTTGTTTGTTCTTTGAAAATTGCAAGGAGGGGGTGGGTCGCTGACTCTCCTCTTCCCCTCCCCTCCCCCTCCTAGAAACAGATACAACTTCACTAATATTAACAGAATCACAGCGCTGGAAGGGACCTTGGAGGTCTTCTAGCCTAACCCACTGCATAAGCAGGAGACCCAATACTACTCCAGAGAAGTGGCTGTCTAGGCTCTTCTTGAAAGCCTCCAGTGATGGAGGACCCACCACTTCTGGAGGCAAGTCGTTCCACTGGTTCATTGTTCTCACTGTCAGGAAGTTTCTCCTTAGTTCTAGGTTGCTTCTCTCCTTGATTAGTTTCCATACGTTGCTTCTTGTCCTGCCTTCCAGTGCTTTGGAGAATAGCTTGGCTCCCTCTTCTTTGGGGGCAGCCCCTGAGAAATTGGACCACTGCTATCATGTCCCTACTAGTCCTTCTTTTCTCTGGACTAGGTATACCCAATTCCTGCAAACGTTCTTTGTATACTTTAGCCTCCAGTCCCCTAATCATCTTTGTCCTTCTTCTCTGCAATTTCCAGAGTTTCAACATCTCGTTTTATAATATTGTGATCAAAGCTGGATCCAGTGTTCCAAGTGTGGTCTTACTAAGGCTTTACAAAACAGTACAGAGGACACACACAACACCTGCACCTAGGTCTACAGCATCCAAACCTTTCTAAAGAGATTTGAGAACAGGAGATTCTCCAAATCCAGAGCTGTTCTACAGATGCAAACATCTGGAACCCCCTGGAATAAAGCTGTTTCCTTGGTGCTTCTCCTAATGGCCTCACTTCCCTTCCTTTTCTTCAAAAAGCAAGGTACATTCTAGTTGAGACTGTAGGAAGAAAAGTCTTTATCCAAGCTGGGGATAAACAACATGGAGACTGCTTTGGGAAGAGGGTTACAGTTTATTGCAGAGGAAAGCCAGACAGCAACATGGATCCAGGGGAAAAAAAGGGCTGAGCACATGTGGGTAGTGGGTTTTTATACCCCCTGGACTCTATTGTTTGGAGTTATTTCCGGTTCCTGCTTGAGGCTATTTCCTGTGTCACGTATCCTGACCTGAGTCCAGGTGTCTCCTTCTAGGATTACGTAGCTCTTGAAGGAAGATATCCAGGGTCCCTGCTGGAAGAAGATGTAGGAGAAACCACGAAATGCAGCAGGGGTGACCAGTGACCACCTCCAATTATTATCTTGAGTAAATAATGATGGTTTCTTGGCTGTCCTCAGATGATTGAGATACAGTCACAATGCTGATACAGAACTCTTGAGGGAATGTATCCAGGATTCCCCCCTGGAACATATAGGAGTGACCACTAAATGCAGCAGATGTTTCACGCCTGATCACCTTCAACAACCATTATTTTGAGTAAAAGATGGTATACAAGATGTAATAATAATAATAATAATAATAATAATAATAATAATAATAATAATAATAATAATAATAATAATAATAATAATAATAATAATAATAATAATAATAATAATAATAATAATAAACCTGCCAGAGAGGATCCTGCAAAACTGTTAGGACCACATCACCTACATGCATTCATCTAGAAAGGAAGAAGGTTTCACCTTAAAATTTCTCAAAGCTGTGTTTCTATATCAATATCCGCATGAGCAATAGGAAACAAGAAAAACAAAATGAATAAGCAATAGAGGATGTGAGCTATTGTTTTGGGAAAAGATACAAAGGCTTATTTCTAAGTTATAATTCCAGAGACAGTTTAATGGGGTGGTGAAAGGCACCAGAACAGAAGGTTTTTTTCTGCCTTAGGCAGAAAGTTGGCTAGGTGATTCTCTCAGCCCTAGGAAGAAAGCAGCAGAGAACCACTTCTGAAAAACTTGGCAAGAAAATTGTCCAAACTCAAGACTGATTCAAAGGCACATCCATAAACACAAGAAAAAAGAAAGAAAAGGCTATTAAGTTATAATTTACATTACTTGTACCTAAAATACATTTATGTATCAATGCTTGGCAGATAGATAGATAGATAGATAGATAGATAGATAGATAGATAGATAGATAGATAGATAGATAGATAGATAGATAGATAGATAGATAGATAGACAGACAGACAGACAGACAGACAGACAGACAGACAGACAGACAGGATGATAGATAGATAGATAGATAGATAGATAGATAGATAGATAGATAGATAGATAGATAGATAGATAGATAGATAGATAGATAGATAGATAGATAGATAGATAGATAGATGATAGATAGATAGATAGATAGATAGATAGATAGATAGATAGATAGATAGATAGATAGATAGATAGATAGATAGACAGACAGACAGACAGACAGACAGACAGACAGACAGACAGACAGACAGACAGGATGATAGATAGATAGATAGATAGATAGATAGATAGATAGATAGATAGATAGATAGATAGATAGATAGATAGATAGATAGATAGATAGATAGATAGACAGACAGACAGACAGACAGACAGACAGACAGACAGACAGACAGACACAGACAGACAGACAGACAGACAGACAGACAGACAGACAGACAGACATTTTACATTTTACATAACTTATATGACAAATGTCTGTAAAACAAATGTTTTACAGACATTTGTCATATAAGTTATGCCAAATGGCTGTTAAAAGCAGAAGGGGTGCAGTGATTGGCTGTTGACACAGCCAATGACATATGCTCAATAAGATTGTCAGAACTATGCATCTCTGCTGTGTGCCACTCAAGTAGTTATTTCTTGTTGATTGACATCTTGCCCACTCAATTTAAAGAATCCTGGACATTTTTAATTGTTTTAAAAAATTCTAGCCCAAATGAATTTTTAAGGACCGAAAAGGAGGGGTGGATCCAGGAGAACCTGGATCTGTTGAATCTCTAACAACATTTTCTCCACAGATCAAAATATAATCCCAATAATTATAATATCAATTATTTCCTAAGTAATAAATCTGGGATAAGATTTTGGTATAGGAGGAGTATAAATCAAAAACCTTTTCAGTTCAACAAAAAACAAGGCATTGCATTTTTATAGGTGTTGACAATGGGATCATGCAATTGTTTTTAATTTGGCTTCCCATAATAAACTAGATCAGTTTAAGATAGGGTTGAATAGAACATGTTGTGGAAATTTAGCCACTATCTTAGCATGTTGTAAACAAGCCACCATACTGAGCCGACAATATGATTTGCTCATGCATAGCATATTAAATGAATACAGCCTTTTTTGTATTATTAACCTTTGAGTTGTGTGTGTTGGCTTATAACACAGCCTTGCGTGAGATTTCTTACAGCTTTAATTATATTTGAATCCACTTTTCTTCCTTCACTGTTTTAATCAAAGGGGATGGAGTATCTAAATATATATGTGTGTGTGTGTATGCATGTGCACACACACTCATGTTGTGTGTATAATCAACGGGAAAACCTGGGGACTTCATTGTTGTGTTTGCAGAGTACTGCTTAAAATATTTCTCTTTTAACAAAGGAATGAGATAGACCAAAAGTACAAGCATGGTTAATGGGAATAAGATTGACTGTGTCATATCTATATTAGATATAAACAGCAGGGTTTGGTACTATTACACCCAGAATTTGCCATCCTGTGTATCTGGATTTTAATTGCTGAGTTCAGTTGTGAGATTTAAATGTATATCCCAGACTAAAGTAAGAATCCAGGATTTAATGATTAATTTGAAATTTCAGAATAAGGCAGGGCTTCGATGTTGATCAATAAAGGAGAATATTTGTAGCTCAGGGCTGATATGAGCGAGTCCTCCGTGCTGTCTGAGCTTGTTGTTGTTGTGTTTTCTTGAAGATGTTTCATTACCCAGACTAGGTAACATCATCAGTGCTAAAAGGGAGTAGGGTTTATGGAGAGGAGGAGGAGGAGGAGGAGGAGGAGGAGGAGGAGGAGGAGGACTGTGGGGTCCTTGGTGCTCTCTGAGCTTGGTTTTTTTTCTTGCAGATGTTCCATTACCCAACCTAGGTAACACCATCAGTGCTAGTAAGGAATGGAGTTTACTGCTGATAATATTATCTAGTTTAAGTAATGAAATCTCTGCAAAAAAACAAAAAACAACCAAGTCAGAGAGCCCTAAGGACTCCTCATTTCAACCCTGAGCTACAAATATTCTCCTTTATTGGTACACTGAAAGGTGTCTGGTCTTTCTTAGAAAGCAAACCCACTTGTGTACAATGGGCTTCCTCTGAAATAAGCATACTTAAAACCCTAATCCCAGTCATTGGGCTCAGTTGGCCATTCCATGACCTTCTACAATCAGTGGCGTAGCGTGGGGGGTGCAGGGGGGGCCGGCCGCACCGGGCACAACATCTGGGGGGGACGCGCTCACACTCGCAGCTCTCTGCCCCTGCCTGGCTCACTCACTCTCTCTCACTGCAGTGCTGGCTGTGCGAATCCAATCCGAGCTGCCGGGTCGCCGCCCACTGTGGAGGGGGGGGGTGCAAATTACTTGCCTTGCCCCGGGTGCTGACAACCCACGCTACGCCACTGTCTACAATGCATTCGCAAAAAATGTATGCTGTTCCTGCAGAATAACACATTGCAGATTTTGATTGTAAAAAAAAGATGTTGAGACTCTAGAACAGGGGTGTCAAACTCAATTTCATTGAGGGCCGCATCAGCATTGCGGTTGCCCTCAGGGAGCCAGGTGGGTATGGCCAGGGTGGGCGTGGCCTACTGGGTTGGCGTGGCTAGAGTGCGTCTGGCCTACTGAGTGGGCATGGCCAGCTCTACATCGTTCGCATCAAGGGTGCCTATGGGGGCCTGGGCAGGAGTGGGACGGATCTGAGGGTCTCTGGCAGAAGGAGGGTCTCTGGGCCAGGGCCAAGGCAGTGGGGGCCGTTCCCTCACTGTTTCCAGGATGGCTTCGCGGGCCACATGAAACCACTTCGCGGGCCGGATCTGGCCCCCGGGCCTTGTGTTTGACATGTCTGCTCTAGAAAGAGTGCAGAAAAGAGCAACAAAGATGATCAGGGGACTTGAGGCTAAAACATATAAGGAACGGTTGCTGGAATTGGCATGTCTAGTTTAATGAAGAGAAGGATGAGGGGTGACAGGATAGCAGGGTTCCAATATCTCAGGGGCTGCCCCAAAGAAGAGGGTGTCAAGCTATTATCCAAAGCGCCTGAAGCCAGGAGAAGCAACTGATGGAGACTAATCAAGAAGAGAAGCAACCTAGAACTAAGGAGAAACTTCCTGACAGTTAGAACAATTAACCAGTGGAACAACCTGCCTCCAGAAGCCGTGAATGCTCCAACACTGGAAGTTTTTAAGAAGAGACTGGACAGCCATTTGTCTGAAATGGTATAGGGTTTCCTGCCTGAGCAGGGGGTTGGACTAGATGACCTCCAAGATCCCTTCCAACTTTATTATTATTATTATTATTATTATTATTATTATTATTATTATTATTATTATTATTATTATTGTTGTTGTTGTTGTTGTTGTTGTTGTTGTTGTTGTTGTTGTTATTATTACTATTATTATTATTAGTCATTTGACTTGTTGTGAAGGCCATACCTTGTTCATTTCCCCACCCCCACCCGCAGAAGAGGGTCACCCAACTTTTGCCCCCTTTGGGAATTTTCAAATCATGAAGTGCGGGGACCCATAATTATCTACCTGTAGGTACAAACCCCGCCCCAAATAAAACAAAACAGCACACCTGAACTTCTGCAACTGTCAGGTGCAAAGGATCAGGACCACAGGTTAACTTGCAGTTCAGAGTGTTTATTGCTCAACCCTGTATCCAAGAATCTAGTCAACTGAAGTTCAATACTAAATGGGCAGCAGACAGGGGTCAATGGAATTCAAGAGCGATTGGGCTTAGACCATTTGTGGGAACGTAATACTCTAGGCTGATGATGCACTTAACTCTGCCTCCCAGATCTTCCAACTCTTCTCCAGAGTAACTTTATTACAATAAAGTAAACTCTACTCTCCCACCGATCCATTCCCAAAAGAAATTATGTACTAGATAATGAGGTTGAAAAAAAAAAAACCAGTGAAGAAAAGTTGGGGGAACCTTAAGGCTTCCCCCCCTTCCCCAGTATGATCACAAATAGAGACAGGATGGTCTGTATATTTAATTATTTGTGCGTCTCTGCCAGTCAATGGTATTCCCAAGTATAAATATTGTGATTTTAGGGTACATTTTAACTTCTGTGCAGTGTGGGTGTGTATTATTGATAATCTGGAATTCGGCTGCTGTTGAGTCCATTGTCTTTTTCATATTTATATTGAACATTGTGAAGCCACAATTAAAATGTTTAAGGATGGTAATATAAACCTTTGCATGCAATAGAGATTCTCACAAAATGTTAATTTCTGTCAAATCAGTGAGTAAATGCACAGATGCCTCCTGACACAGGCTATGATTTCTGAGTGATTTGCATGCCAGATAAGTTGTTTACCCCTTCTATGTTTGCCAAGTTTACTGTCAATTTACAAATAATTTCCATTTTGCTGTTTATTCAGTTGCCTTTTGATGGATATGTCTCCCAGACTTTTATCTTGCATGTAGACAAACTAATTAATATTTTCCCTCCAGGCAAATTTTTTCCCCTTAGATCTAAATGTGGGTTAGATTCCTCCCTGCTTCCATATGCTTTGTTCTGTCAATCATTCCTCTTCTGCTTTGCTAAAAATGTAACTCCACGGATGCCATTCCTCATGTTTTACTGATCCATTTCACCTACACATCCACTTGTATGCAGATGCAGATATTTTCCATTAGAGTTTATATTAAAGGCAGATAGTTGCAAGAGAATGCTTTGAGTTTCACATTTTGTTGGAACCAACAAGCTTCAGGATTTGTCATGATCTTTGTCACAACCAGGTCATTCACTTGACCTCAGAAATAGCCATAAGAAGAACACCTAGATCAGGGGTAGGCAACCTTGGCTCTTTTATGACTCGTGGACTTCAACTCCCAATTCTGGGAGTTGAAGTCCACGAGTCATAAAAGAGCCAAGATTGCCTACCCCTGACCTAGATGAAGTAAAAGCTTAAGTCTCCTTTCAGAGAGATTTGACCCCCTAGGCTCTTTCTGGAGACATTTGTACACCTTTCTTGGCCAAAGAATAGAAATATTTTTTTCACATGGAGGATCCAATCTGAGTCAACCACCAGGACCAACGTCTTCCAAGCTTTGGGGCTCATGCTGGAGCCCATCATTGGGGAATGTCTCTCTCTCCAGAATATTCTGGAGAGAGAGGAGTTTCCTAATGATGGTCTCCAACATGAGTCTGAAAGCTTGGAAGAACAGACCTTTGGCCCTGGTGATCAACTCAGATTGGATCCTGCAACATTATCCTGGGACATATATGTTTGCCTTCATTTACTCACTTCTTTGAGGTCAATTTTAATTTCCCAATCTACTCTGAGAAGGTTTTCTTGTAAGTCTTTCACCTGAAGACTAACCAGGCATCAATTCCTTATTTCTGAGATGACACCAGAGCACCTCATGCCTTTACACAAACAGTGGTAAGAAGTGCATCATGGAAAACAGAATTAAACCTTTCTACTTTGGCAGGGCCATAGACTTCATTCTGTTTCAATTCTGGAGCCAAACCCAGCATTTTCAGGGACTAGCAGAAATAGTCCAACAGAAAAACCAAACACACTTAATTTTGACAATTTCTTTTTACGACCCTGTAGTTCCCTTGTTTCAGGATGGGGTCAGGGCAACTGAATGCAACTGAGCATTTACTGGCTAGATGCCCTTCCTGATGCCTATGCAGAGTTCACAACAGATATTTTCTCTTTGTGCCCTGATAAACATCTGTCACTGCCTAGGACTGAACTTTCAACCTACATAGCATGTTCACCTCTAGGCCATTGCGCTGCTACACTTAATTCTGACAATATGTTCCCCAGTGTTGTCCACTGGCATTCTTTTCAAGTGCTGTTGCTGCATTTGCACTGGCTTTCTCTTCTAATCACTCTTCCATGGATCCTTGCCATCCATGATCTAAGACCATTTGGGACGATACTGCAATGGCACGTCAGCTATGAACACCAGCTTTGCACTGACATCATTGCAATCCTGAGTGGAAACAGTATTTCTTGAATAACTGCAGGCTAAGCCAAAAAGGTTTCCTATAATAGGTTAACACTAGAAACAATTAGGGATGAATATACAATTGGTTATATGCTGTGGTACTGTTTTAAATGTGTTACTTACTAGGTTGATTGTTTTACAGATAATATGTCCTTGCAGCATTCTGACCTCATTTCATTGGTTTGATTTGTAATTATTGCACTGTACATTTTTCTCTTCTTTGCTTTGCTTTATACAGTCTCTTGGTAATAGCATATAAATAATAGTAATGGCTATTATTTTTGCTCATTATTTTTACTGACTTCGCAAGGAAGAAAAACCCATGTTGCTTGGAACTTTCTACATACTACAATAACACTTCCATTATACCTAGGTTCTTGATTAAAACCAAAATGCTTAAAATAAAACCTTATATTTGTTGGATCGTAATCATACTTTAAAAAAATTATGTCCTAAGATGACATGGACTCAAGCATTTTAGCATATCCTAGCTTAGTCAACAAGATGAGATTTTAAAATGCTGACTTACCACTAACTTCAAAGTTAGTTTTTTAAACTAGAATGGAATGGAATGGAATGGAATGGAATGGAATGGAATGGAATAGAATAGAATAGAATAGAATAGAATAGAATAGAATAGAATAGAATAGAATAGAATAGAATAGAATAGAATAGAATAGAATAGAGTAGAGTAGAGTAGAGTAGAGTAGAGTAGAGTAGAGTAGAGTAGAGTAGAGTAGAGTAGAGTAGAGTAGAGTAGAGTAGAAAATATGGAACGGAACGGAACAGAACAGAACAGAACAGAACAGAACAGAACAGAATAGAATAGAATAGAATTAGGAGAAACTATACCATTTCAGACAAGTGATCACTCTACTCTCTTAAAAACCTCCAGTGATGGATCACCCACAACTTTTGAAGGCAAGCTGTTCTCTGTTACTTTTCCTTAATGTCTAGCAAAACAGTTGTGTTGAATGTTGCTCTTATTGGTAAAAAGATGTATTCAATTCTATTATACAATTATCTTTCAAACTGTTTGGCTATGATTCTGGAAAGGGGCATAATCCGAGGATATTAAAACACACCTCTTGACAAACATTTACCAAAATCACCTTTTAATAAGATGAAAGAAGAAATAATTAAACTAATAGAGAGATTATGACCTTAACAGGAATTCTTACATTCAAGGTCATGTTTAAAATGTCACTTTTGCTCTGGAGTTGCATCCTGGAAATGCAACCAATGTGCTTGCACCCGTGGCCCAAATGCAGCTCTCAGTGTGCAGAAACAGTTTCTGCATCTTTGACCTGGCCATTTTCATCACTTGGTGCTTCAATCTACTCTGAACATTTGAGCTAGCTGGTCTCATTATAAACCCCAAACAAACAGCCCCTTGAACCTCTCCTTTCTATTCAGGGGCAGAAAAATTCAGGGATCACTTTGCAAACTTCCTCCAGGGAATTGCTTTTTGCTAATGGGTGTCATCATTAATGGTGAGAGTAAGGGTAGTTTTACTTTATTTTATTTTTTTTTAACTCTAAGCTCTTACTGCCTCCTTCTCCCCCTTCCAGCAGCCTAAACACTTTATTTATTAATTCCTTTATTAAAAGAAACCAGTCTGGTTTTAATTAAAAGCAATTCAAAAAGAGAGAGAGATTTTTGCACATCCCTTCAGCACATTGAGCCTGTGCTCTTTCTGTGGAACTGGCAGTTATTCATAAATTTAAAAATATTTGGGGGGTGGGGGAATGTCCCCAACTTTATTAACAATTGACCCTGAAGTTAGGTTCCCTTATCAAGTACATCAAGCTACATCATGACGGTTATCAGTGTCGCTGATACTTGAAAACACTCAGCGTGTAACATGGTATGGATGTGTTAGTACAGGCCATCCTCGATTTATAACCGTGTGCTTAGTGGCTGTTCAAAGTTACAGTGACACTGGGAAAAAAGTGACTTACTACCAGACCTCACACTTATGAATATCACCACATCCCCAAGGTCAGGCAATCAAAATCTGGGCCCTTGGCAACCAGCATGTATGTACGATGTTTGCAGCAGCATGTGATCACCATGTCCAACCTTCCCAGCCATCTTTCGACAAGCAATGGGGGAAGATGCATTTGCTTAATGACCACACGAGTCCCTTAACAACTGCAGTGATTCCCTTAATAACCGTGGCAGAAATGATCTTAAAATTGGATGTTCTTCACTTAACCACCAACTTTGCTTAGCAATGGAAATTCTGGTCCTAACTGTGGTCATAAGTTGAGGACTACCTGTAAAAGGGACCAATATTCCAAGTGTTGCTTCTCCTTTGAAAGCTCAGCTCTTGTAGGAAAGATGTTTCTTAGTGACTTAATCTCTCTTCCTCCCACTCCCCCTATTCATTTGTCCAATAACTGCCAAGGCAGCTGGCAATGAAATAAGTCCTGAACATGATGGAGTTGCAAGGGGGAAAAAATGTACAAACAATCATTTTTTTTCAACAGTGATCTCATCTAAGATCTTACGTAAATCGCCACCATTATCATTTGGATGGGTGCCTTATTTCATTGGCAATGGCATGGTGGCTACAAGCCAAGCTGAGATGTCGTGGTGTCTGTGTGTGCAGGGAATCAGATGGGCTTAGATGGCTAAATAACTAAAAGCTGGACATCCTATTTCCTGCATAGATATGCACTACGACCAGTGGTAGGATTCAAATATGGGAACAAACGGTTCTCTGCGTGGATGCCACTTCTGGAAATCCGTTCTGGGCCTGGGCAACAAAAAAAGTAGCTACCGGCTCTGCCGCAGTGGTGCGAATTGGTTGAATCCCACCACTGGATAGAGGGAGGGAGTAGAGGGAGAGAAGGGAAGGGGGGAAAGGAAGGAAGGAAGGAGGAGAAAGAGAGAGAGGGAAGGAAAGGAAAGGAAAGGAAAGGAAGGAAGGATAAAGAAGGGAAGGGAAGGAAAGGAAAAGGGGGAAGAGAAAGGGGGAAGGCAGGAAAGGAGGGAGAGAGGGAGGGAGGCATTGGTGGGATTCAAATATGGGAACAACCGGTTCTCTGCATGGAGGCTACTTCTGGAAGTCCATTCTGCGCCTGGGCAACAAATAATTAGCTACCGGTTCTTCCGAAGTGGTGCGAAGTGGCTGAATCCCACCACTGATTACAACTGAATATTCGCTACTAGCAGGCATACATAAGTGAAATGTTGCTAAATATTGCCAGAAAGCCATGATTGGTCATGGTTGCTAGGTTGGAAGGGTTGCTGGAAACCCTAGCATGGAATTGTTAACCCAGCAGAAAGTTGTCTGAGTCATAGCAACCGGACTTCTTTTCTTTTTTTTTTATTTGAAATGTTTTGCTCCGTAGCTTCTTCGGTCTAAGAAAGCTGATTAGGGGGACCCCATATATGTCCTCCAGGATGGTTTAAATTATTTATTATTTAGTTAGTTATAAAGTGTATTGGCTGCTCATCTTATCATAGGGTAACTCTGGGTGGCTTACAATCATAAAAAATCTGTCTATACACATACAATTAAAACATAAGTAATTAAGGTAATTAAGGACAAATGGGGAAGAGGGGCCAGAGTGGGGGAAGCTGGGGTCTGTTGTTGCCCGATCAATCACCTCCACTGGGCTGCTTCCCCATTGGAGCCCCAAGCCAATGGGCAGAGCCATGTCTTTAGGCCCTTCAGGAAAGGGTAGGTGGGTTGGGGCCAACAATTAGGAGCAACAACTCTTCTCTGGTAAGCCTATTCAGATTGGGTGAGAAATTAAACTACCTTGGAAGACATATATGGGGTTCCCCTGTGGGAACAATCGAGAGAAAAGAAATATTTGGGGGAATATTAAAAAGGCAGAATATATTTCCCTAAAGGAATAATGGAGAAGATCTTTAAAAAGGCAGAAGCTTCTCTTTCCCCCCCACTCCCCCCCCCAAGCCAGACAACTCAGCAGAAACCAGCTTTTAGAAATGCAGATGTAATAATCCATTCAGGAAGGTTGGGGCCCTCCAGCTAAAAGCTGAAGAGATTAGGAAGACAAAGACCCTTAAGATCTACATACCCCACCCAAACTCTAAGACAGGACATAATAGGATTAACCCACCACCATCAGAATACCAGAAAGGCACACTTAGACTCAGGCCAAAGTTCATGACTCAGGAACAACTCCAAACAAAAGCCCAAGAAGGTATAGAAACCCACTCCCTACTACATGCGCTCTCTCTAACTCTCTCTCTCTCTCTCTCTCTCTCTCTCTCTCTCTCTCTCTCTCTCTCTCTCTCTCTCTCTCTCTCTCTCTCTCTCTTCTTCCACAGCCATCTTTCTGTCTGGCTCTCCTCTTCAATAAACTACAACCTTCTTTCTAAAGCAGCCACCATGTTGTTTATTCCCAGCTTGGACTGGACCCTGATGAAGACTTTTCCTTCAACACCCCCAACCAACTTGTTCAGACTGAAGAAGCTGCTTGGATAAGCAGCGAAAGGTTTCAAAGCAAAAATAAAAGAAGTTCAGTTGCCGTGACTCAATTCCCAAACAGCTCTACCTGGATGACTGAGAATCTTTATTGACATCACCGGAAAGCTATGAAATTTAAATGCATATTTCAGCTCTTCTTTCACCTCTCAGACCTTAATTAATTACAGTTGGTGAGTAGATCACATCTAATAGAGTCTTCTTATCTAATTCTTATTTAGTTAACAGACAAATATCCACGATAGCATCACCCATTTGCTATGGGAGAAGAGAACCAGATGATAAGTGTGGGATTCCTCTGGTGAGGAGGAACTTCAGAATTTCTGGGGCATTAAGTAATCCCATAGCTTCTCCCTTCCTTGTTTTCCTGGAAATCAGGCTAGGGAAATCTGAGAATTAAAGATAAACAATTCTACTGAACATTAAAACCTATGAAGAACGGCTGCAGGACTTGGGTTTGGCTAGTCTAAAGAAAAGAAGAAATAGGGGTGGCATGGTAGCAGTATTCCAGTTATTTGAGGGGCTGCCACAAAGAAGAAGGGGTCAAATTATTCTCCAAAGCACCAGAGGGCAGGACAAGAAACAATGGATGGAAACTGATCAAAGAGAGAAGCAACCTGGAATTAAAGAGAAACTTCCTAATAGTGAGGATAATTAACCGGCAGAACGGCTTGCCTTCAGAAATTGTGGGCGCTCCATCACTGGAGGTTTTTAAGAAGAGACTGGACAGTAACTTTTCTGAGATGGTATAGGTTCTCCAGCTTGAGCAGGGGGCTGGACTAGAAGATCTCCAAGGTCCCTTCCAGCTCTGCTCTATTCAACAAGTTAGTTTAAGAGTGATATATGTAACTGGGTATTCTAGAGCAGTGTTTTTAAATTTTGCCAGTTTTAAGATGTGTGGATTTCTACATGTGTGCTAGAATCATCACCTACAAAGCCCTAAGGTATGTGTTAGAAAAAGACTGGCTCCAGGTTTTTTTTCTATAAAAGTGCCGTGCTTTTCTTATTGCAGTCCATGTCAGTATATACCACTTTTTTAAAAAAAAATACAAAACCACATATTCACGCCCCCTCCAATTATTGTCCACCTTCCTAATTGCTGACTTAGAGCATGACTGTTAAACTCGACTTCTTTGTCTTTATTTATTAGCTTTAATTTGGAGCTATCCATCGTGCTGTATTGGAAATAAGCCGATAATGGAGAAAGAATGAAATATTTGCTATATTTACAGAAAATGTCTTAGTAGCAAATGATGATATTCTCATGCATGATAAACAATACCCATGAGAACTCCATGTTATTCCAGACACAATCAGCAATTGGTTCCATTTATTAGGATATGCCTGAAACTCACAATGCCTTCACAACCTTTAACTCTCATGCAACCAATTTCGGCTTAATTTGTTTGAGAAAACTAAGCTAAACACTGGATCAATTTGAACAGGGTTACTATTTATTGCAGTCTGCTATTAAGAACAATCTAACAAAACACTCCATCAGTGAAAGAAAATTGGAAGTTTTATTATGAGAGCAAGTTGCTAATAGGATGGGGCAACCAAATTGTCTTCATTTTAAGCATTAAAAGGCTAAAGGAAGACCAAAAGAAGGTTTCTTGTTTTAGTAAAAATAAATGGAAGAACAGAAATATCTTTTTAAGCATACAAGACGGAATTAAAGATTTGTTAAGCTGGGCAGCCTAGAGAATTAAAAAAGCTTTACTTTGTCCAGTTCAACTGGAGGAAAGTCTGTGCAATGTTTTATTATATATTTCTGGTCTTCCTCTATAGCAGCGCTTCTCAACTTTGTTAACCTGAAGGTCTGTGGACTTCAACTCCCAGAATTTTCCAAGTAGAGGGGAATTCTGGGAGTTGAAGTCCACAGATTTTCAGGTTGGCAAAGTTGAGAAACACTCTTCTGTAGATTCGACTTCCCCTCTTCCTTTATTATCAAATCATGTAGTGCTTCTTTTTGTATTCCATTCAACTATTCCAAACAGGCTTTCATTAATGACCGTAGATCTAATGCAGAGTGCTGTGATCTTAAAAAATATATTAATGATTTTTAAGACATGAAAGACACAATAAAACACAGCTACTCTTAGAAACAACAGACAACAATTGAAAAAAAAGGAAAGCCTCTGGTTTTACAGATTTAAATGGGCAGCTCATTGCCCTGTTTGTATAGCCATATTTCCCCTTGGAGAATAATTTGAATTCCCATTTTCCATTGCCATTAATATGAGACTCTGCCTAGGCACTTTCAGCTGGCATTAATAATGATGTGCACAGTTTGACATCTGTATCTTAAAAAAAACCTGATTTATCTGACAAAAGGTGCACAATCGGTGGAGGAAATACCTCAAGATAACACCTAAAGAAAGATTAATTGTGTTCCGGTGCTTCTCTGGAATAATTGTTTACAAGAACATTTATGCATTAGCTGCTGCCCTGGTTCAAAATAATAACTCTTCAGACTGATGGGTTCTCCCTTCTAAAACGTCTCCGTTAATTGCTGCCATAGCTAGCTAGATCAGAGACTGTTGCCTCTTGTCCCAAGTGAAAACCCAGTTTTCCAAATTCCAGAATTTTTTCCCTGGCAGAATGGCTATTTATTTTTATGATTAAGAATAGGGCATATTTCAGGCACATGCTTCTTTAACTGCTCAGAAGTAACAGTATACAAATCTTTCACAGATGCAGATTTTCCTCTGGGAGAATTACATTTATTTTTTAGAAAAGAATCTTGTTCAGTAGCATGCCTTTGGTGGAAAAATAAAAAAAGCATTTTAAAAATAACAAAAGTAAGGGAGGGAGGGAGGGAAGGAAGGGAGGGAGGAAAGAAGGAAGGAAGGAAGGAAGGAAGGAAGGAAGGAAGGAAGGAAGGAAGGAAGGAAGGAAGGAAGGAAGGAAGGAAGGAAGGAGAGAATCATCAGTATATATACAGACCAAGGGTAGAAGAATCTCAAAATGTGAAGCATATTTCAAGATGACATGTTAGAACATGATCCAATGTGCTGTTGGGAAGTGTTATGTATGGGGAATAGGAAGTATGACAAAGAGTATTAAAAGGCCAACATTACTATGGACAGTGAAGCTTTTCCATATAAATTATCTACATAACTGTGTAAAAGCCATAGAGGATACTATTGATACAACAGCAGATAACCAGAAGAATGCAACCTTGGAACATGGTTCAGTCCCCATCTTGGCTAATGTTTATCTATGGACTATTCATTTTAATTTCCTTTAATTAAATTTGTATTAAGATTTAAATAAATAAACAATAGTAACTAGAATCAAGTGTCCATTCAAGACTACTTTGTTAAAATTCACTCTTCAGTTTAACCCACTTAATAAAATATTGCTTTCATCTTTATAAGTGCCTTAACGGACAGATATGTAAGTCCTTACAGCGTTTCTCTTTTAAAATGCAAATATGCCCATCCACATGTATTTCAAAGGCTTTCGTTGCTCAGTTTATTCCTGTTTTTCTGTTTAAATTAGTTTATGCTTGTTTATTTTTAGTGCTTGGTGTGCTTAATATAAAAAGAAAATTCAAAGGAAAGGCATATTTCATCACCCTTTGACCCAATGATATTGTGGTCATGAACATAAATATTCATTAATATAATCAAAACATCTAATATTTCCATAAAAAATAGAACAGAGACACAAATGGAGAAAAGGCCAAGGGGTTTGGTGGTTGGAGAAAGAGAGCAGAAGTTCAAGCTCAGGTCACAATTGAAAATTGAGCAACATGTTTGGAGGCGGCAGTGAAAGGACAGCAAAATTGGTGTGAAGGCAAAGAGTTATCAAAAGTATACAAAATCACTTATGAGATGTGAATTAACCCTACCTTAGAACCTCAGTAACCTCGGTGTGTGGACATTAACAAGCTAGCTAGGGATTTTCTACCTGGCTTGGGAGTGGGCTACCTGAAGGATTGCCTTTTTCCAAGAGTCTCTACCTGGCCAGCCAGATCAAGCAGATTTGGCCTGCTGCAGATCCCATCAGCCAAAGAGTGTTGGCTGGTGAGGATCAGAAGATGGATGGCCCCTGGTCTAGGGGACATCCTCCCTTTGGAGATCAGAATGGCTCCAAACTTGTTAGTCTTTTGTAAGCCCCTTAAAAGCTGGCTACGTTCCCACGCCTGGGGTGCTGAATGTGTTAAGGGCCCCGTTTTCTGGCTGTAGAATAGAATAATAACTTTATTGTCACTTTGAATGTGCACAAATCAGGATACATTAAACTGAAATTTTGTTGCACACAGCTCTCAAAGGCTCACCACCTCCAATATACACTACATAAATAGGACAAAAATAAATAAATACAGAATTATGCATATACCCACATATATTATATGACACAGAGAAACAACACAGTCTAGTTTGGGTTATGTACGTATACATGTGCATGGCGAGAAAAACGAATCTTGCAAATTTACCAGATGGATGACAGACGGAGCAAAGCTGTTACAGAGTCTAGTAGTTCTGCTATAAATACTTTGAAACCTCCTTCTAGAGGGGAGCAACAGAAACAGACCGCGAAGTGGGTGTGTGGGGTCTCTAACAATGCTTTGAGCTCTAAGCACATAGCGCTTATAAGCAGCATCCTGAATACCAGGAAGCGAGCTTCCTATGATGTATTGCTAACTGGTATCTCGGCTGCTTTGCTAGCACTGATGTTACCTAGTTTGGGTAATGAAACATCTGTAAGAAAAGGTGCTTTTCAAAGGGCAACTGGACTTTTTGAAAATAAGAAGTTTCTTCAGAACTGGACTTCCTTGATGTTGTTTTTTCCCTTGTAAATGTTTCGCTTCTCAGGCAAGAAGATTCTTCAGTTCTAAAGGAGTTTCTTGGGTGACAAGCAAGTCCAGTTGCTTTTTGAAAGGCACCTTTGGGACAACCATGACTTGGATGACTGCGAATCTCTATAGACATCAAGCTCAGAGAGCACGAAGGTTTTCTCATTTCAACCCTGATCTACAAATATTCTCCTTTATCGGATACCCGGTGCTTTCTGATCAAGAGTTGGAAGGTCTGGCTTGGACAAACTTGTATCAGCTTATTTGTTCTTCTAAACAAATTCTAACCTGTTCTTCTAGGATGATTGATTGCCACTCGTGCTAATCCCATTATTAATAGCAGCTCGTCCCAATTAGCAACATTAACATAGCTCCAGAGTGACAAAAGTTTTGTCAGCTTTGATGGCAGGCAAAAGAAAATAGGCAACTGATGTTTGTGACTGTCACGCAGAAGCTTGTAATCGGTTGTCAAAAAAGCGCAGAGGCTACTGGGGCTGGCATTCCTGCTGATGACAAGGTTTTTGAACCAGGTATCAAGGTGAGAAGCTGTTTTTCCCCTTTCTCATCAGAACAGACATCAAGTTCGCAAGATGTGATCTCAGTATTTGCTTCTTCTTCTTCTTCTTCTTCTTCTTCTTCTTCTTCTTCTTCTTCTTCTTCTTCTTCTTCTTCTTCTTCTTCTCCTTCTTCTTCTTCTTCTCCTCCTTCTCCTTCTCCTTCTCCTTCTCCTTCTCCTCCTTCTCTTCTTCTTCTTCTTCTTCTTCTTCTTCTTCTTCTTCTTCTTCTTCTTCTTCTTCTTCTTCTTCTTCTTCTCCTCCTCCTCCTCCTCCTCCTCCTCCTCCTCCTCCTCTTTTTCTTTTTCTTTTTCTTTTTCTTTTTCTTTTTCTTTTTCTTTTTCTTTTTCTTTTTCTTTTTCTTTTTCTTCTTCTTCTTCTTCTTCTTCTTCTTCTTATTATTATTATTATTATTATTATTATTATTATTATTATTATTATTATTATTATTATTATTATTATTATTATTATTATTATTATCATTATACTAACCTTCTATTAAGAAAGCTTAAAAAACCTTCCCAAAAGCATGGCTAATGTGGAAAGCCAGTGGAAAATATATACTTTCTTAAATTCTGCAACGGTTGTTTGAAAAAGAGTCCTAAATCACTTACTTCAGTGCCGTTGTAACTTGAAACAGTCACTAAATAAACTGTAAATTCCCATCCCCTTAGCTGAACTTGAGATACCATATCAACCTAATCAGATAACCCAAGCGGAGGCTTCTTAGACAGCTCTTTATTTGATCAAATAAGATGGCTGGGTGGCAAAGAATCTGGAATGCTGGCAGAGTTACGTCCAGAAGTGCCACACCTTAAAAAGTTAGTAGCCTTGCTTTATAAACTTTGTTAGCCAATGAAAATAAGACAACAGAGCCATTACATCATAAGGAAGACATCAATCATTCCTGTACACTTCCTTATTCCCTCCTTCAGTACATCTCATCCATGTACATGTTTCCTACACTTGCATGAGATTTCCCTAGTGCAAAAGTCGATTCCGAAAAGCAAGAAAGCAACAGTTAGGCTAAACAATTTCCCTTTGTTCCAGAACCCTTCAGAACTGTTGAAAGTCGAGGACTACCTGTATTACAATTAGTGGTTCCCTGTAGACCAGCATTTCTCAATCTTGGGAAATTTAAGAAGCATGGACTTTGATTCCCACCATTTTTATTGCTTACAACAAGCAGTAGTATGCAGCACTTGTGTTTCCCTATTCCTGCAGAACTAGCTAAATGTGTTAGTCAACAAACACAAAAAATAGCCCCATTTCCTTCTTGGCTGAATTGTTATGTATGCAACTCAACAATCGTTGCACACAGGTAACAAGTAATAGTGAATAAGAAAAATAATAATAAAATTAAATAAAAAGAGAACAACAAGAAACTCTTACAGAATTCTATTACACCAAGTCCATTGGAATAATTTAGCCCAACTCAACAGCAGCTTACTGGGGTTAGAAAATAGCCATAGGGGGAGCATTAAAGTAATTAGTAATACATTAGAAACCTCACACAGGGATTTGTGAACCTTAAGATACTGTTGTTCCGTAAAATAGTACCATGGAATTGCACGAACAAGTCCCTGCCTAAAATAAAATTAATGGTTTCACTAGGGTTAAGAAATAAACAAACCACTCACTTTTAATAATTAAACATCTATCTCTACAGCAAGCAAACAATGATATAGCCTTTCAACTTGATAAAACAAAACCCTTGGTGGGAAAATAGCAACAACAAAACCCATAATAGAACATATATATATGTTCATTCTGAAGGGAACCATTCTCATCTCCGCCCCAAATTTGGAAAAAATAAAATAGGAGGATGTTCTTACCTTAAGTTGTCTTCTCTTAAACTGCTGCAGGTTGCAAAACCCTGGCAGTCTGTCCATTGCTTTTGGTGTTCTCTGAGAATCACTCACAAACTGTTCTTTCTCTTCAAAGAATCTGAAAAAGCTTCCTTGCAGTTTTTCTCTGATTTCTCATTGTCCTCTTCTGTAATTTTCCTGTAGAGAAAAAGTTGGAGCTTCAGACAGAACATCATTACTTCTGCTTTGAAACGCAAATGTAGTGTGTTAAAAAAAACACACACAAAAACCCAGCACCCACTTAGGTTTTATGCCTTGCTCTGGAATTTCCTTGGTGTTCTATCTACTTACTTCTACACCAAAGTCTTCTTGGAAAGAGCTTGTGAAGAAGGATCTCGTCCAACCCTCATGGTCTATGTTAGCATATTTCTCTGGAACAGTTGCCACGAAGCCACTAATCACATTTTAACATCATCTATTGTATAAACCCAGTCTGTATGAAAATCATATAATATAAACTGTGTTTCAGTTAACTGTAGGAAAATATGTCATCTAATAGTTCCACATTAGGACTGAAGGCTCTGAGCTAAATAGATTCAGGATTACATGGATGAGTTTGCCTACTTGAAGAAGCCTGTGTGGATTGCCTGGTTTTTAACTTGGTGCAAGCCACAATGTATTCCCTGTGATGTACTTATATCAATAGGAAAAAGGAAACCACAATCCCAGTATAGAGTGGAAAGTTTGCTCCCCACCCTCAACTTATCCCAGGCCTTTCTCTCCTGGATTGAGGAAATACCTATCCATCTCAGAGACTCTGTTTGTATGTGTGGACTGCCTAGTTTACACGTCACCCTAAACTGAAACAAATTTGGTTTAAATGTGGTTTAGTGTTTCCTAAATCCAGCCAACCAAGATTTGTTCAGCAACAGCTAAACAGTTAAACTGCATTACTTTGAACTAGTTCTGTATCTATGTTTATCTGTAGGTTTGGACATGACGCTCTTATATATCTTCCTTATGCAAACCAACTTTTCTCAACCATTCTTTGTAAATTAGGTTGCAATGATGGCCAAGAATAAACTACCTCTTTTCCAATAAACATGAACACCTGAAGAATACACCAAGATCAGTGCATAAGGCTTTTCTTCAAGCAGGGAGTAATACACTATTCCAAAAAAACCCACAATAAAGTACTCAAATA